>NC_088812.1:16160210-16477164 GCF_011386835.1 Chrysemys picta bellii | reverse complement strand
GAGGTTCTGCTGGGCAAAGAGATGGAGCACAATTTGGGGAGCCTAGAGCCCCCCATGTCACACAGAGCCAGCTCCCTGCATGTTTTAACGTGGCCTGGGTTTAGGGCAGAGGCTAGGCTGGCACATCAGCTGCTGTGCTGAACCACAGCCCATTGCCCACACGTGCAGTTCCAGCGGGAGTGGCAGGGTCTGGAAGAGGTCTTTGTCTGCCACTGTAGGGGATCACCCCACACCGGGGATGGAGCGCGATGTGTCTGTGACACAGTAACCCACATAGGCCTTGTGCTGCCCCTTGACGGCCACAGAGAAGCTCTTACTTAGCAAAGAAGCTCTACAAAGAGAGAAAAAGGCTGGTCCAGCGGCCAAGGCACTGGGCTGGAACTCAGGAGATGGGGTGACCTTGGAAAAGTCACGTCTGTTTTTCCTCCCACCCTTTGTCTCTCATTTCCATTTCGACTGTGAGTTCTGTGCGCCAGGGACTGTCTCTGCCCAGCACCTGGTGCAATCGGGTCCTGATCTCAGGTGTAGCCTCTAGTTCCTAGTGTAATACAAATAAGTAATAATGATAGGCTGATTCAGAATAGCTGCTCCTAGGGCGCGTTGATTGACATCATGTTAGTTCCAGACATAAACCCATATCAGCCACGGTACATCCCTTCCTGAGATATTTTACTCCCTTTCGAAACACTTCTGGGGCTGAGTGAATATTAAAGGCTAAGCCGGTGCATGCATCTGCCCCTCGGGTTGTATGAAGCATGGTTGGCAAAGAACTCTCTTTGCCCAGTTTTACCTGGCAGTGCCCACATCTGGCATCAAGGACACTGGAAGAACTGGGCATCTGCCCGTTCACTTGTTTGCATCTGGTAATGCTTGCGTATGATTGCTTTGTTCAGGTCCGGCGCTGCTAGGCATAACTTCAGCACTCCTGTGGGGGAGGAACTACTGGTCATTATGGAGTTAACCCCTCCATAGGATCATCCACCTGGACAACGATCCCTTTCCTCTGTTTCAAATCTCTAGCTGAAAGTCTTGCAGTCCAGCTGTTTGTTTTTTTCTCATGGAGCATTTACTGTTGGTTCTACGGGGTCACTTTAATGCTGTATTGTATTCCCAAGGAAACTGCCTCTAACTGTGAAACACAGCTGTGTATTTTCTTTAGATCATCTGGCTTAGCCAGCCGGAGCAGAGATGCCTCCCCCATTGTCATTACCCATTTGATGGGTTTAAGATGCAGGCATGCTCCCAAGCCATGCACAGCTGGCAGGTCTGTTTACAATGCAGAACTGTGCTAACTAGTGCCTTGCTTGTGCACTGCAGTGGGGATGTCTTGTATAGAGGACGGGTGGCTCAGTGGTTAGGTTGCAAGGCTGGAACAGACCCAGGTTCAAATCATAGAATCATAGAATCTCAGGGTTGGAAGGGACCTCAGGAGGTATCTAGTCCAACCCCCTGCTCAAAGCAGGACCAATCCCCAACTAAATCATCCCAGCCAGGGCTTTGTCAAGCCTGACCTTAAAAACCTCTAAGGATGGAGACTCCACCACCTCCCTAGGTAACCCATTCCAGTGCTTCACCACCCTCCTAGTGAAAAAGTTTTTCCTAATATCCAACCTAAACCTCCCCCACTGCAACTTGAGATCATTACTCCTTGTTCTGCCATCTGGTACCACTGAGAACAGTCTAGATCCATCCTCTTTGGAACCCCCCTTTCGGATAGTTGAAAGCAGCTATCAAATCCCCCCTCATTCTTCTCTTCTGCAGACTAAACAATCCCAGTTCCCTCAGCCTCTCCTCATAACTCATGTGCTCCAGCTCCCTAATCATTTCTGTTGCCCTCTGTTGGACTCTTTCCAATTTTTCCACATCCTTCTTGTAGTGTGGGGCCCAAAACTGGACACAGTACTCCAGATGAGGCCTCACCAATGTCGAATAGAGGGGAACGATCACGTCCTTCGATCTGCTGGCAATGCCCCTACTTATACAGCCCAAAATGCCGTTAGCCTTCTTGGCAACAAGAGCACACTGTTGACTCATATCCAGCTTCTCGTCCACTGTAACCCCTAGGTCCTTTTCTGCAGAACTGCTGCCAAGCCACTCGGTCCCTAGTCTGAAACAGTGAATGGGATTCTTCCGTCTTAAGTGCAGGACTCTACACTTGTTCTTGTTGAACCTCATCAGATTTCTTTTGGCCCAATCCTCTAATTTGTCTAGGTCCCTCTGTATCCTATCCCTACCCTCCAGCATATCTATCCCTCCTCCTAGTTTCGTGTCATCTGCAAACTTGCTGAGGGTGCAGTCCACGCCATCCTCCAGATCATTAATGAAGATATTGAACAAAACCGGCCCCAGGACCGACCCTTGGGGCACTCCACTTGAAACTGGCTGCCAATTAGACATGGAGCTGTTGATCACTACCCGTTGAGCCCGACAATCTAGCCAGCTTTCTATCCACCTTATAGTCCATTCATCCAATCCATACTTCTTTAACTTGCTGGCAAGAATACTGTGGGAGACCGTATCAAAAGCTTTGCTAAAGTCAAGTAATAACACATCCACTGTTATCCCCTCGTCCACAGACCCAGTTATCTCCTCACAGAAGGCAATTAGGTTAGTCAGGCATGACTTGCCATTGGTGAATCCATGCTGACTGTTCCTGATCACTTTCCTCTCCTCTAAGTGCTTCAGAATTGATTCCTTGAGGACCTGCTCCATGATTTTTCCAAGGACTGAGGTGAGGCTGACTGGCCTGTAGTTCCCCGGATCCTCCTTCTTCCCTTTTTTAAAGATGGGCACTACATTAGCCTTTTTCCAGTCATCCGGGACCTCCCCCGATCGCCATGAGTTTTCAAAGAGAATGGCTAATGGCTCTGCAATCACATCCGCCAACTCCTTTAGCACCCTCGGATGCAGCGCATCCAGCCCCATGGACTTGTGCTCATCCAGTTTTTCTAAACAGTCCCGAACGCCGAACCACTTCTTTCTCCACAGAGGGCTGGTCACCTTCTCCCCATACTGTGTTGCCCAGTGCAGCAGTCTGGGAGCTGACCTTGTTCGTGAAGACAGGGGCAAAAAAATAATTGAGTACATTAGCTTTTTCCACATCCTCTGTCACTAGGTTGCCTCCCTCATTCAGTAAGGGGCCCACACTTTCCTTGACTTTCTTCTTGTTGCTAACATACCTGAAGAAACCCTTCTTGTTACTCTTAACATCTCTTGCTAGCTGCAATTCCAAGTGTGATTTGGCCTTCCTGATTTCACTCTTGCATGCCTGAGCAATATTTTTATACTCCTCTCTGGTCACTTGTCCAATCTTCCACTTCTTGTAAGCTTCTTTTTTGCGTTTAAGATCAGCAAGGATTTCACTGTTTAGCCAAGCTGGTCGCCTGCCATATTTACTATTCTTTCTACACATCGGGATGGTTTTTTCCTGCAACCTCAATAAGTATTCTTTAAAATACAGCCAACTGTATCTGGCAAATTCCCTGATTTGCCAGATTGCCTGTGGGTCCTTGGGCAAGGCATTTGGTCTCTCTGGGTCTCAATTCCCCATCTGTAAAATGGGAATAATTGCCCTGTCTCAGAGCACTGTTGGGAAGGGAAAGTTTCTTGCTGACCACCAGTTAGTTGGGGCAAGCTTATACCCTGAAGCATGACAGTTTGTCACTAATTCACTACATTAAAGATTATGAGGTGCCCAGATGCTAGAGTGATGGGGGCCATAAAAATACCTTAGATAGGGTGACCAGATGTCCCAATTTTCTGGGACAGTCCCGATTTTGGGGTCTTTTTCTTATATAGGATCCTATTACCCACCACCCCTTGTCCCGATTTTTCACATTTGCTGTCTGGTCACCCTAATCTTAGATAATATCTGTCATTTACATTGCGGTAGCACCTAAAGGCCACAACCAACTTGGGCACTATTGTGCTAGGTGCTGTACAAAGCTAGGATAAACGACGCTCCCTGCCCCAAAGAGCATCGAACCTCAAAGCCAAGATGGAGCAGGTAGAGGAAACAAACCAGGGGCCCAAGGTGAGGTGGGGGAGACAGGGTGATGTATAAATAGAATAGGATGGGCACAATTCTTAGCTTGTCAGTAGCAGTGGTCCCAGCTTTCCACCTGCCCAGCCATCACCAGGTTAACTCTTGGAGGGGTTCACCTCTAGAGCTGGCCAGTTTCTGGGTGGTGGCTGGGAGGAGTCTGGAGAAATCTAACCGTTCCCATGCTCTGGTGGGTGTTCTGTTAGTCTGTGTGCCAGAATCCAAATCTAAATGAAACCTGTGGATATTTCTCTTTAACAGGGGCACGTTCTTTAAGCCACCTCTGCACTCTCTGGATTTTGGGTTGACGTGGGGACCAGAATGACCCCTGGGGTAAGTTAGAGCAGCCCCAGGGACTTGGCTAACTTTTACAGCAGCTTCCCGAGGGCTTCAACCCAGCCTAAAATCCCTGTAGCACAGAGTGGTTTGAGCACATTCCTTCCTGTCATGCCCCTGCCCATGCCAAGACCCACAAGGGGGGTGCGGCATAGGGTCATTTACATCTAGAGCTGGGCAAATAACAGATGTTTCAATTCACTGGCATATCCGACTAATGGGAGGAGGGGAAAATCCATTTTCGGACCACAGAAAACACATTCTTTTGACGTTTTTGGCTACTTGAAAAGTTGGGGGGGGGAATCCTGTTTTGGGTTGAACAAAATATTATGTTCGGCCTGAAATGAAACATTTTGCTTCGATTTCGAGCATTTTTTCCCTCAGGTTTTTATATTTTTTCACAAAAAATTCTAAACAAAAAGTCCTTTCAAATAAAAAATCAAAAAGTTTTGCTTAGACGATGTTGAAATGAAACTTTTCAATGTTTTTGGAGTTTTCTTTCAGGTTTTTTTGCCTCCCCAACTGAAACAATTTGCCGAAATCCACAAATTTCCTGAATGTTTCCGTGTTGCTGAATCAGCATTTTTTTTTTTTTTTTTGCCATGGGTGGGGAAAAGTTTTAGTTGAAAAATGTTACCCAGTTCTTCCTACATCAATCTTCTGCTGGTTCTGTACCAGATGCCCTGCCACCATCCCCTTCTGGCTCTATTCCAGCCTCTGTACGCTCCCAGAGTTGTGTAGAGGGATCTGAATTGGGACCTTTTCTGTTTGAGCTGCTGGAGCGGAGAGGGCTGCTTTTCCTGCCCACCTCGGGGTGAGTGCTTCCATAGAAACCCACCCCCTGCTGTATCGCAGCCGCTTAGGCCGCACAGGGATTCATGGGATTTGCTTCAATCAGATATGTTCTGAACCTTAATGGCTTCGATAGAATTTCACATCAGAGGAGCACAAGGGTTGCTTGCAGGCTCAGAACCTCAACAGATAACAGCTGGAGGAAGGTCAGGTTGCAGTGAAACGCTGCGTGGTTGAAGTCACGTTTGCTAAACAGTTTATCCCGTGATTACTTGAGTGGTGGTGGTGTGTTGTGAATGGAGGGTTCAGGTCTGTCATCAAAGAGTAGCATCAGCTAAGTGGTCCATAGCCACCTGATGTGCCTTCTGCGCAGTAGAGCGAGATTTGTAAGGGGAGGGGCTCTTGGACAATAGAGGAGACGTGTCCATCAACCCCTTGTGAGTAGCTTGGCAGAATGAGATTTTTTTGCATTTTTTTATCATTGGTTATTTTAAGCATTTTTTATTTGTATTGATTTAAACATTTATTTGATTGATTTGCAAGAAATTATGGGAGGTCACATGATAATTATTTAATAACCGTAGACATCGGGATTCAAAAAGTGAACGCTTCATAACATTAAAACACAAACTGCCAACATCGCTTGTCAAAAGCTGCAAAGCAGAGCGAGCCTTAAATCGAATGCTCATCCATTCGCAAGCAGCATTTTTCTTGCTCTGCCTATCGGTGAATTTCAATGATCCTGGAGGGAAATATGTTTTCATTGGTTTGTGTGCACATGGCGAAATTGACGTTTACCAAGAAAACGCTAAGCCTGCTTTTGAGGCATCCTCCTTCCAGAGACTGAGTTGGCTGGCACCAGAGCGGAGCTGGAAGAGGACAAAGAGGGCTTCTGGGGAGGATCAGCAGATATTGGGGCCTGGAATAATGCTGCCACCTTCCCAGGCATCATGCCGTTGCACCATCCTGCATTCACTTTGGGCCCGCCATCTCTTGTCAATGGCTCCATGAATTCCCATGATGACACTTGACTAGGCTGCCCCCAGCCGTGTCAGGGAAAGGCTTGACTAGTGCTGAAACCATTCCTGTCGTTTAGGACAAAATATAGCCTTCTCCTGCAAGTGTCACCTGAAAGCTGGAATCTGTATCCAGCCCAGAACTGCTCAAAAATGCCCCTTCCTGTTACTGCATCAGAAACCCCTGAGCTCCATCATGGTGGCCAGAAGGGACCATCGGGATCATCCAGGCGGTGGGATGTTTCAAAAGCGTGCCAGTGACTTAGGAGCACTAGACCCATTGGCTTTCGGTGGGGCTTGTGTTCCTAACTCACTTAGACACTCTTGAAGATCCCAAACCTTGTCTGAACTCCTGCATGGCACAGGCCAGAGAATGTTACCTGGCGATTTCTCCGTCGAGCCCAGCGGTTTGTGATTGAATTGAATCAGAAAGCCAAGTCCCGCAGAGATTCCCTTCCATTATGGAATGAGACGGCAGGTGTTTTGCATGCAAGAGTGATTTCTCTCTCTCTCTCTGCACAGGCATGAATGCAGCTGTCCGGGCCGTGGTTCGAGTGGGCATCTTCACAGGAGCCAAGGTGTACTTTGTTCATGAGGTTGGTACGATCGTTTCCATCTCGAATGGCTTCCCCCACCTCTGCTCTGAACTGCATCTAGCTTTGCTTTCATTGGGATTTTAGTAACGTAATGTCTCCGCAGTACATGAATCATTATAAACGTAGTCCATTGTGTCTAGAAAAATCCCCATTGCAAAGGGCGACAGGAAGGGAAATCTTTCCTGATTTTCATGGGGTGCTTAACGTAATATCTTACAGTTAATCCTTGGCCTCCACCCTAACTCCCTGCCCCAAACCGGAACCTACATCCCTGAACCCCAGCCCGCTACCCCAAACCCAAACCAGAACTTGCTACCCTAAATCCCAATCCTCTGGTCCCAGGCACCACAATTCCATCAGCAGCCTGCACCCCTGCAGTAACCTCAAAGACCCATTCTGTGTCTACACACAGAGCCACTGAGAGACCAGGACCTCACCTGAGACCAAGACTCACTGACTTAATCAGAGTCAGGGCCGGAGTTGATATTTTGACATTTATTTTGTGATGTCTCCACGGGACGTACTGCTCTTAAAGGTTCAGTGTTAGTTTTACTGTCTTGCCTTGTATGAAAAGGAAGCCGGCTTTAGATAGGAGGAGACATCTGCCACGTGGAAAAAGGAATAGTGAGAAACGGGGAATGTATTAGTTATCTTGAACTGCAGCTTACTGTTCATTATTAATATTTCTATCCATCTATTACCACGTTCCCATATGTCTGTCCATCCATCCTTTCCTACATCTATCTATCTATCATATTCCCATCCATCCATCCATCAGCATAGTCAGATGCATCTATCTATCCATTCATTTCTACATATACTCATCGAGCCATCCATCACTGTAAATACTCACCTAGCCATCATTTCTAATATGACCATCATCATGTTATCTGGGCAGCAGTGACAGATGACCGTTATACCAATGTTCCCTCTAATTTTTTACATCCAGGTGCAGAATGAATTTTGTTATGTGCACCAATATGGAGGTGATGTGTGGCGGGGCTAGGGCCGAGGGGTTCAGAGTGTGGGAGGGGTCTCAGGGCTGGGGCAGAGGATTGGGGTGTGGGGAGTGAGGGCTCTGGCTGGGGGTACGGGCTCTGGGGTGGAGCCGGGGATGAGGGGTTTGGGGTGCAGGCTCCCCCGGGGCTGCAGCAGGGAGAGAGGACTCCCCCCAGCCCTCTTTTGCTGCAGCAGCCCCAGGCCGGGGGGAGAGGCGCCTTTCCCCAGCCACGGCAGCTCTGGGGCTGGGACAGAGGTGCCTCTCCCTGGCCGTGGAGCTGGGACAGAGGCACCTCTCCAGTCCAGGCTCTGTGGCTGCGCGCCTGCGCGGCCCTTGATAGCCTGCTGCGCAGCCGCGCAGCTTAGAGGGAACTTAGCATTACACGTGCCTGCTTCCTAGTGATTGTAACTAATGCCGCATGTTGGGCTAAGGGGGAAGACCAGGAAAGGTGTGAGCAGGTGTGGAAGGGGAGGGCAATAAGCATAGGAGAAAGCAGACTGGAGAAGAGGAAGCTGTAGGCTCAAGCATAGGAATGCTCCCAAGTCCATTGTACTGCCAAGGAAACCTGCACCGCACTTTCACAAGACGAGCCTAGGAGCTTAAATTCAGAACCTTGCTAGACACTGACGAAGTGGGGTTTTTACCCACGAAAGCTTATGCCCAAATAAATCTGTTAGTGTTTAAGGTGCTACAAGACTCCTTGTTGTTTTTGCTAGACACTAAAAATCAGTCACTGGATTTTTGGCTTATTACAACAATTTATAACCCACTAACATCCCCCGTCCCCCAAACTGCTTTCCCCCACGCTTTCCTCCCTGTGACTGGAGAGGTGTTAACAGGCCACTTCACCTTGAATGGTCCCTTGAAATATGTGTTAAGTACTTGTGCTAAACAATCTGCTCCATCTTGTATTTCGCTGTGACACTTAGAGCTCATCTTCAGGTCTGGGAAACCTACTCAGTGTAAGCTCGAAAGCTTGTCTCTCTCACCAACAGAAGTTGGTCCAATAAAAGATGTCACCTCGCCCACCTTGTGTCTCATTGTATTGCCAGTCTGTTATTTGCTTACTATCCTATATTGTGCCTGGACCGCGGACGTGTTTCCTACCCAGAGTACTTTGTTCAGAACCGAACTCACATCTACTGTTGTCTTCTGTTCTCACCCTCTCTGGGTCTACCCATAATGGTCCGTGCAATCCTCTGAGTCAACAACAGGCCAGTGAGATACAGGCTTTGAAATCAGTAGCTGCTGGGATTGTTGAAACCCTGCAATGGATTGGGTGGGATATGGGCAAGAAAGTACCTCTGTGTGGGGCTGGGGAGGTGTCTGTGCAGGGGTAGGGAGTGCTCATCTGAATGTTAATGGTTCCATTCAGTTTGAGGCTCGCTCTGCTTAACTCTCCTCCCCAGTTCCTGTGGGGGGCCCTCTGTCCATCCATCACCATAAGTGTCCATCTATCTCTCCTAGCGGTAACTGGCGTAGGAAAGCCTTCAGACTTGCCCCTAATCTCTTTCCTGTGCCTTCCGTTCTAGGGTTACCAAGGACTGGTGGACGGCGGTGACAACATCCAGGAGGCCACATGGGAACGCGTCTCCATGATGCTTCAGCTGGTAGGTCCTGGCATGAATCCCCTTGCTGGCTGTGAAAGGGAGCCAGTGCCCTGGGCCACTATTCTGGCTGGGCTTTACAAAGGAGCCAGGCACCCAACTCTCACTGAATTTCAGTGGGGTTTGGATACTTAAGGGCCAGATTTTCAAACGTGCTTAAGGGGCTTTGGAAAGTATGTCCCCATTGAAAGTCCCGGAACTTGTGCGGCGAACTGCTTTCCTCTATGTGTACCCTTACGGCAGCAGGTAGAGTGCAGGCGCTACCGTGTAGTAGCTACCCGCGGCAGTGAAAGGCTCCGGCGGGGGGGAGGCCGCAGGCAGAGGCTCTGGCAGGCGGGAATACAAGAGCGCTTTTCCTCCTGCCTTATGGCGCTTGGCTTTGAACCAGCGTACAAGACACGTTACACATGAATCGTGGCTTCGCCGCACACCCCAAGCAAAGGGGGCAGCGTGTCGCTGGGCTGCCCTAGGATTAGCCCAGGATACCTGGCAGCACAGAATACTTCCCCTTCCACGCCAGTTTGGAGGGAGGGGGCGGGGCTGAATCCAGGCTCCGCCCACTCACATGCATGGGAGTAGAAGCCCTGCAAGCTACTTCCCGCCTCCCCACAATGCTACCTGCCCTGTGAAGAGCCAGCACAGGAGAGGAAGGGAGCACCTGGAGGCATACAGCAAAGCTCACCCCACCATCTAGTCCTAAAGCAGCTACCGGAAGCAAGCAGCTATGAGGGAACATAAAGCAGGCCCAGAATCCCAGAGAATACCATTGTCTCCATCCCAGGGAAGAGCAGGTTAGCAACAGGGACAGGGAAACATGCCATTAAGTCACAGTCACCACAGCTTTTGCCTTCACTGGATCCGCTGGTCCTCCCAGGGTTGGAAGAACCATCGATTCTTATAATGACTTTCGAGGTCATTGCAATTTCACGGAAGGGATTCCTGCCAGGAGGAAAATGATTGTAGCATCTTGCCCTTTTCTTCGGCGGGGTCACAGGCAAGGGCTCGGGAACTTGCGTGTAACGATATCCCCGAGGCTGGGGTCACAATGAATGTCTGAGCCCTAAAATAACGTGAAATCAGCGCTGAAGGCTGCCAGCAGCCCTGCTTGTGACCGGGGACCTCGGGTCGGGTTTCACAAACAAGGACTGCAGAGGGAACAGGGCTGTGCCCAGTTCTAGGCAGCGTGCCACCCTCGAGACGGAATCAACTGGCATGAAATCAGACCTCCCTCTCCCCCCCACATGTGCACATGTTGTTGTTTCAACTCTGATTCTAACTCTCAGACCTGTATCGAAGGGCAAAACTGACCCCTCTGCAGAAATCAGCGCAAGCCCTATGCATCATTTTAAGGCTTATGTGGAACTTACACAGGTTCTAGGCCCTTGTGCTGGCCTCCTGCACACAGGTGAACTTCGCCCTCTAAGAGGACTCGAGGGGGAATGCAGCGGGACACTGCTGCCATGGATAAATAGCTGCTTGTGTTCTCGAGCTGGGGGGGTCTTAATCTTTTTCTCTCTGAGCCTCCCCCCAACATGCTATGAGAAATCCATGGCCCACCTGAGCCACAACAACTGGTTTTCTGCATATAAAAGCCAGGGCTGGCATTAGAGGGTAACAAGCAGGGCAACTGCCTGGGGCCCCATGCCACCGGGCCCCCACGAAGCTACATTGCTCAGGCTTCGGCTTCAGCCCCAGGTGGCAGGGCTCAGGCCCCGGGCAATGTTGCCTCTCATTTTTCCCCTCCATGTGCAGAATGAATTTTGCTATGTGCACCAATATGGAGGTGATGTGTGGCGGGGTGGGATTGAGGGGTTTGGAGTGTGGGAAGGGGCTCAGGGCTGGGGCAGAGGGTTGGAGTGCAGGGGGCGGGGAGTGAGGGCTCCATCTGGAGGTGCAGGCTCTGGGGTGGGGCTGGGGATGAGGGGGTTGGGGTGCAGGCTGCCCCAGGGCTGAAGCAGAGAGAGAGGACTCCCCCCAGCCCTCTCTCCCCACCACAGCAGCTCTGGGGCTGGGGCTGCGGGAGAAGCGCCTCTCCCCACCACAGCAGCTCTGTGGCTGGGACCATGGGAGAGGTGTCTCTCCCCACCACAGCAGCTCTGGGGCTGGGGCCACGGGAGAGGTGTCTCTCCCCACCATAGCAGCACTGGGGCTGGTGCCACAGGAGAGGTGTCTCTCCCCACCACAGCAGCTCTGGGGCTGGGACCATGGGAGAGGTGTCTCTCCCCACCACAGCAGCTCTGGGGCTGGGGCCGCAGGAGAGGTGTCTCTCCCCACCACAGCAGCTCTGGGGCAGGGGCCGCGGGAGAGGTGCCTCTCCCCACCACAGCAGCTCTGGGGCTGGGGGAGTCCTCTCTCCCCGCTGCAGCCCCAGAGCTGGGAGAAGAGGCGTCTCTCTTCGCCGCATCGCAGCCCCGGGCTAGGGGAGTGAGGTGCACAGCCTATGGTGGCCTGCTGTGCGGCCGTGCAGGCGCGCACCTTAGAGGGAACTTAGGCCACATGTGGTGGGGCTTCGGCTTTCTGCCCTGGGTGCAGCAAGTCTAATGCTGGCCCTGGTTGCTGGGCCCCCTGAAACCTGCTCGCAGCCCCCCAGGGAGCCCCAGACCCCTGGTTGGGAACCACTGTTCTCGAGGAGGCTAAAACCTAGTTTCTTCTTCTCCTGAGCCAGCTGGTCCAGAACAGGCTCCAGCCAGGAGCTCTCTCGTCGGTTGTCAGAGCCACTGGCAAAGCTGTCAGTCAGAGGCTGGATGAATGACGATTCATACTGTGCATGTTACCGGGCCATCCCGTGGTGGCTAGGGAGCAGCAAGAAATTACAGCTGCAGGCCCAGCCCGTAGGATAGCAAGCTAGCCCTGCCACATAGCACAGTGCAGTACGGTCTCTGGGCAACGGCGACCCAGACCACGTCTCGGGTCCGTCGGCAGGGAATCACTGAAAGAGCAAGGGATCTCTTGCATAAATTGAACATCTACTGTAGAGCTACCAGGACCGGACAGCTCTTGGGAACGGCTAACCGGTGATGGAGCCTTTCCCCTCCAGGTCACCAGTTTAAATCCAGCCCTGGCTGGTAGTGGCTGAAAACAGATGGCTCATGTTTGGGGGTTTCAGTCCCAGCTAGAGGGGAAGGGTGATTCCAGTGGTTAGGGCATGAGCCCAGCCCTCAGGGGATGTGGGTTCAAGCCCCTGCTCTTGTGTGCAAATCATTTCCCTTCTCGGCACCTCCGTTTCCCATCCGTGAAATGGGGATCACAGCACTTCCCTCCGTCCCGGGGGGGTGGGAGGGCAAAGGTGGTACAGATGGTGAGGTGCGCGGATACTGCTGTGAGACAACCAATCCTGCATCTTGGCAGGGGCTTAGACTAGCTGCCCCTTGCAGCCCCTTCTAATCCTACGGTTCTAGGCAGCACCTTAGCTAGATAACACGCTATCCCCTCGCGAAAGCTGCCAGTCCCTCCTTGTGTCTCAGCCGAGAGCAGGATAGTTGAATGGAGTGTGGCTATTTCCCCATCGACAGGAGCTGAGGACTGGGCCATAGTGGGGGAGTGGGGTTGGCGGGGGAAGGATGTAGTTTGCGCTACTCATGGTAGTGGAATCATAGCAGCTCTATCCATAGGCGCTGACTTTCCAAAGGGCTGGGGGGTGCTCGACCCCTGGCTCGGCCCCATCCTCACTTCACCCCTTCCCCCAAGGCCCCACCCCTGCCCCGCCTCTTCCCGTTCCTGCTCCACCCCCTCCCCCAAGCGCACCACATCCTTGCTCCTCCCCTGTCCCTCGCAGCCTCCTGCACACCGCGAAACAGCTGTTCACAGAGGGCGGGAAGTGCAGGGAGGCGCTGATCCACGGGGACCGCTGGCGGGCGGGAAGCGCTGGGGGAGGGAGGGGCAGGCTGATATGGGGGCTGCCCACCATTTTTTCCCCGTGGGTGCTCCAGCCTCGGAGCACCCACGGAGTTGTCGCCTATGCCTCTATCTACTAGGGTGCCCGCCTGGCAGGAAAGTGCCAGCGTAAAGAGCAAGGCCTGGCGTAACCAAGATAGATTCAGCGTTTAAGACTATAAGGGACCATTCGATCATCGGGTTTGGACTCCTGGATAGCCCAGGCCATTACATTTCACCCTTGTGTTGAGGCCAATATCGTACGTTTGACAACAGCATCGTTGAGAAAGGCATCCAGTCTGGATCTGAAGGTAGCAAGGGATGGAGAGTCCACCACTTCCCTGGGGAGGTTTGCTCCAGCATCCTCACTGTTGGAAATGTGCCTTACCTTGAATTTGAATTGGTCTGGCTTGACCTTCCAGCCCTTGGTTCTTGTCCTGCCTTTCTCGGCTAGTTAGGGAGCCCGCTCCCAGGGAAGGTACTTTTACACTGTAATCAAGCCGCCTCTCCATCTTCTTGCTGATAAACTAAACACATCGAGCTCTTTAAGTTTTTTTCTCCAGCCCTGTGACTCTTTTCTGCGTCCTCTCCAATTTGTCAACATCCTTTTTAAAATGTGGACACCAGAACTGTTCCCATGTCAGTCTCACCGAGAATCCACTCTGACGTGCAACCTGCTGGCCTCCACGCCTCCGTCAGCTCCTGCGACAGACCGCACAACAGTGTTGGGGTTCCCTATTGACCCCCGCCTTCTGCCTCCATCCCAGGGCGGCACTGTAATTGGAAGCGCCAGGTGCCAGGACTTCCGCATGCGTGAGGGTCGTCTGAAAGCCGCCCGCAACCTGGTGAAGAGAGGCATCACCAACCTGTGTGTCATCGGGGGAGACGGCAGCCTGACCGGAGCAGACACCTTCCGGGCCGAGTGGAGCAGTTTGCTAGTGGAACTGGTTAAAACAGGTACCGTGGTGACAAAGCAATAGGTGGAGTGTCCCCAAAGGACACTGGCCTATTTATGCACGCCCCAAGGGCATGCCATCTCCCCAGCTCCCGCCCCCAAGACACCCACTCACCAGTGCACTCCCTTCCCGGAGACACCTCCTAGTGTGTGCGTCTCGTCCCAGGACATCCGTCTGCCCACATGTGTTACTGCCCACTCGCTCCCGGGTTCCCCACCTATGCACATCCCCAAGCAGACCACAGTGGAGCAAAGATGGTGAGGGCGTGGAAATGCCAGAGAGCAGAGCTTGCTGGGAAGTGGGAAAAAAAATTCACAAACACTTAGTGAATTTCCCCTCCCCTGTTTTTCCATCCAGATGTTGTTCCTCATTCGGCTCTAGCAGGAAGTGACGGGTTTGAAGTGTCGCTGAGGTGATACTGAGAATTCTTTCTCAGGGGCTTGGCTCACACGCTCAGACCCTAAATGATGGCCATTTGTGGGGTCAGGAAGGAATTTTCCACGTGGTCAGACTGGCAGGGATCTGGGAGGAGGGGGTTCGCCTTCCTTTTCAGCATGGGCACAGGTCACTTGCCAGGATCATTTGTGTGTATCTCACTGAATCAATCCCCTGCCACTGCAGAGGCCTGGGGCATGGGGGGACAGTATGTCCCTCCTGGTCTCTGGCTGTGGCCCACAACAGTTCAGTCTCCTGAGGGCTGTACTGCTTTGGTCTGGTTGCTGGGTTTGGTACGGGGATGACGGGGTGGCCTTTTGTGGCCTGTGATGTACAAGAGGTCAGACTAGATGGGCTGGTGGTTCCTTCTGGCCTTAAACTCTGTGACTTTGGGCCTTACCCAAAGCCCCTTGAATTCACTGGGGTCTGGCTCAGGGCCTCGATGTGCATCGCCCAATGATAAGCTCACTGCAGACCGTCAGTGTTCCAAGGGGCCCGTGGAATCTCTCCGCAGGTGGCGTCACGGCAGAGGAAGCCAAGAACTCGAGTCACCTGAACATTGTAGGAATGGTCGGCTCCATCGATAACGACTTTTGCGGCACGGACATGACGATAGGCACAGACTCCGCCCTTCACAGGATAATGGAGATAGTCGATGCTATAACGACGACTGCCCAGAGGTGAGGCCTGGGGGTGGGTCTGCAACTCACCTCTTCCTTTTCAGCATTGGCGGTGGGATGCAGGGGTGTTGGGATGCCAGAGCCTAAGGGTACGTCCACACTGCAATCATGGGTGGACCAGCCTGCCTAGCACCCTGGGTCATTATAGGGCAGCTTTCTGCCTTTCTGCACTTGGTTTTGTGTTCTGTGTCTGTACAGCACCTTGCACAACGGGGCCCTGATCCATGACTAGGGCTCCTGGGCACTGACGCAACACAGATGATTATTAATAATGCTAATAACGAGGTGCTGCACAAATGCGTGGTAGGAACCAGTCCCAGCCCTCAACTGCTGACCATCTGCAAAGTCAAGATGAACACAGGAGGAGAAATGACTTGCCAAAGGTCACACAGGAGCGCCAGGTATAGCATCAAGGCCTTCTGAATCCCAGTCTTCTGCCCTGATCCACTGGACTCAGCTGCGTCTCCACAATATTAAGGCCTTGTTGCTACTTAGGCTGATATATCTGTGGTATTGCTGCACTGCGGTAACCGCTGGGTGCACTCTCTCTCCTGTCTCTTGCAGTCACCAGAGGACGTTTGTGCTGGAGGTGATGGGCCGTCACTGCGGGTGGGTAAATCTTTCCTCTCTGTGCGTTTAACGGTTCTGCATTTTCGCCACCTCCTGACCCTTTGGCCCAGCGCACGGGGAGGCAGGGTCCTTGCTTCACAGGAAATGGAGAGGCTAGAAAGAGGGGCCAATCGCAGGAAAAGACGGGCCGGAGGGGCAAGCCGTCCTGCCTGTCTTTCCAACCCACAAACCCAGGGGTGGAAAAAAGTCACTCTTAATTATAATCAAGCTGGGTGAAACAGATCCTGATGCACATGGGCCAGGATGAGGCCTATGCGCCCTTAGGGCTTAAATGACATGTAAGTGGTGTGTAGGCCTAGTACTGCCTCTCTGCATTCTCTCTCTCACCCACTATTATAATAGTCTCCTCTTTCCAGCTAGGACTCAGACGGGAGTCTCTGATGACGCGGGCTGCAGGGGCATTTCTTGCCCGAGGCGAGTCACTGTGCCGCCACTAAAAAGCAGCATTAGTCTTATAGTTCGGACGGTAGTGAAGGTTGTGACTCGCTCGCTGTTTAATAAACGTAACAGCGGGGCAACTCCTCCGGTTTGGAGAGAAGAAAGGCTGAGTCAGGGAAGGGAAAACGGCGAGTCCCACGTCGTGAGTCTCGGGGGCTTGATCCCGCTCCCATTGAAGAGAGTGGGCCAGTTCTCAGCTGGTGTAAAATGGTGTCGCTCCATTGAAATCAAGGCTGAAATTCTGGGGCTCAGCGGAATGTAGGGTGACCAGATGTCCCGATTTTATAGGGATAGTCCTGATATTTGGGGCTTTTTTTAATATGGGCTCTTATTACCCCCTAACCCCCCAGTCCCGATTTTTCACACTTGCTGTCTGGTCAGCCTAGCGGAGTGTCCCTTTTGACCTTGAGATCTGTGGCTGTATAAGAGTTTTGTTAAGTTGGCTGCAGGTGGAATTCTCCCCTAGCACAAGGCTGGTGTCTCTCTGCAATCCCACATACGCCCTTCAGCTGGGCAGGGCCCCTTGTGCACCAGGGTAGATGTCCCCCAGGGGAAGCTGAGGGAACTCAGTCTGCAGCGTGGTCCCCACCCCCCCGATTGTCCCCCAAAACTTCAGGAGGTTTGAAATTTCATCAGAGTTAGTTCAGAAGAGAAACAGAGTGCCAGGGAACTCGGGGTGCCCCAGGGCATCGAACAGAACTGCATGGAATAGTTTATTTTTGCATTTGAAATCGGCAAGCAGTTATTTCCAGAACAGCTCCCTCCAGCCCTTGCCATCAACGGCAGCTTCTCCGCTTGCTAAGCACGAGGCGTGAACTTTAAAACTCACAGCACACCCCTGGCTCGCTAACCTTCCTCCTTCTCTCTCACCTTAGCTACCTAGCTCTCATAACGGCCCTGGCTTGTGGTGCCGACTGGGTTTTCATTCCCGAATCTCCGCCTGAGGATGACTGGGAGGAACACTTGTGCAGGAGGCTAATCGAGGTAACCCCCTCTTGTAGGCAACTCCTGCTTTGCACAGACTTGATCCCGGATTGGGATGCTAGGACGCTCGAGAGTCAAGCTCTGAGAAGGACATTGGTCTAGTGGTTAGGGGACTGGTTGGATCCTGGAGTTCAAGTCCCTGCTCTGCCACTGCTTCCAGTTTGACCTTTGGCAAGTCACTTGGGCCCAGCTCTTCAGAGGTATTTAGGTGCCTAACTCCCACTGACATCACTGGGAATTAGATGCCGAAACACCTGAGCCCTTGTCTCTCTGTGCCTGAAATTCCCCACGTGGATAATAGCACGGCTCCACCTCACAGGAGGATTGTGAGCATAAATCTACTTAAAGATTGTGAAGCGCTCAGATACCGTGGAAGTGGGGGGCCATGTGCGAACTGAAGCTAGATTTAGCTTGATGCTTTCCCTTCTCCATTTGGTCCGGTCTCCTGCTGGAAGGAGTTCCCGGGGACAGGAAGGCTAATTGGTCAGGAATTTTGTGATAAAACATTTCTCGCATCCTTAGCCCAAATAAATCTATTAGTCTCTAAGGTGCCACAAGTACTCCTCGTTCTTTTTGCTGATACAGACTAACATGGCTACCACTCTGAAACCTTTCTGGAAAGAGACACCCCAGAGTAGCCCACTGATCTGATCTGCCAGAATCCGGCAGAGCAGAGTTTTGAACTATCCCAGGGGAGTGCCCTAACCACTAGGCGATTGGCCACAGTGGTGAGTGCGCTGTCATATGCTGATCATGGGATCAGTCTGTGTTCACAAAAAAACAGGCAGGGCCTCGGCGTCCTTCTGACGTGGAACAAGAATGTCGACAGCTCAAAACTGTTCACAGAATGGACTTCTGGTTTCCCAGCCAGCCCTCGCTAGCACCCAGCGCTCTGCTTAGATCCTGCTTCAGCCCACGGCTGTAAGTGGGACTAGAGCAGTGCATTGGCCCTATTCTGTCCCCTGCGTGGGGGTGAATCCAACCCGCAGTGTGCAATTTTACACGTTACATCAATGGGTTGCTTTCTCCTTTCCTTTCCTTCAGACAAGAGGCCGGGGATCGAGACTAAACATCATTATTGTGGCTGAAGGAGCCATCACCAAGCAGGGCCAACCCATCACCTCGGAGAACATCAAAAACGTGAGTGGGGCCTGGGGTCAGCTCTGTGCTCTCTCCTGTGCTCTCGTGATCTCCCAGAATGCACCTGTCTGCTTTCAAATTACCACGAACGCTCGGCTCATCGGCTGTTGTAAAGCAGCACTGCTCGACGGCGTGTTGGCGATTTACCCCAGCTATAGATATGGCCCCAAAAGTGCATCCCTCTTTGGTGCTGCCCGAGATGCCCGAATGGAATGAGGAGCCTGCGGCCTTCCACATGGCTGCCTTAACGAGATTTGGAGGGCCTGGAGGCCTTAAAGATTTGCTGGTACTCTTTGCTGTCCAGCATTTGTGCTGGATCACAGCTAGCCAGACATTATGGCTGGGCAAGACGGGGCTCCACTAGCAGAAAGCTTTAAAACCACCCTCAGTTGCAGAGCCTCAGCTGGTGTCAATCGCCCGGCACGGCTCCATTGGAAGGCTGAGGATCTGGCCCCCGGATCGTAGTTTCCAGTGGTCTCTGCTGTTGCATGTTCACTCATGTCACAGTCTGGACTCTTGAGATAAAGATGAATCTCTTCCGTCGTTTTCTCGCTTCTCTTTAGTTGGTTGTTAAACGCCTTGGCTATGACACGAGAGTCACCATCCTCGGGCACGTGCAGCGTGGTGGGACCCCCTCTGCCTTTGACCGCATCCTGGTATGAACATTTGCTATCTCCTCCATGCTTCTTCTAGTTGAGATCCTTTTACAAACCCTAATGACCCCCATTGCGGCCTTCCCTCAAGACAGAGCCAGGGGACTCCAGAGCAGAGCATAGAGTCATGGGAACACAGGGCTGGAAGGGACCTTGAGAGGTCATCCAGTGCATCCCCCTGCACTGAGGCAGGATTAAGCACACCTAGATCATCCCTGACTGGGATTTGTCTTAAAAACAACCTCCCTAGGGAACCTGTTCCAGTGAGTCACTCTTTAACCAGTGTTTCACACTGGTCCTGGCCAATTTGGGGCCCACAGAAAAATCTCCCTGGCCCTTGGGCTGGAGGAGCTCTTGCTCCAGCAGGGGCATGGAGCTTTTCCAGTCTCGGGGGAGCAGAAAGGAGGGAGTGCGGGGGCAGGGCCTCAGGGAAAAGAGGCACAGTGGGGGGGGTGACTGGTGAGGGCTGCAAGTAGACAGGGGGAGGGGCTCCAGGCTCCGCTGCGGCCCCCAGATGGGGGGAGAAGAGGCTCCGGGCTTGGAGCTCTGGCCAGGGCTGAGAGCTCCGCTGCAGTCCCGGCCAGGGCCATGGGGGGCGGGTTAAGAGCAGCATGCAGGGGCAGGGCCTTGGGCGGAAGAGGCGGGGCAGGGGTGCTAGCCTTCCCAAGGGGAAGCTTCACGCGCTGCCCCTGCACACAACGCACAGTCAACCTGTGGAACCCATTGCCAAGGGATGTTGTGAAGACCAGTAGTATAATTAGGTTAAAAAAAGAACTAGATACGTTCCTGGAGGATCGGTCCTTCAATGGCTATTAGCCAAGATGGTCAGGGACACGATTCCCATGCTCTGTGTGTCCCTAAACCTCTGACTGACAGAAGCTGAGACTGGGTGATGGGATGGATAACTCAATAATTGCCCTGTTCTATTCGTTCCCTCTGAAGCACCTGGCACTGGGGCCACTATCGGAAGACAGGACACTGGGCTAGATGGACCATTGGTCTGACCCAATATGGCCGTTCTTATGTTATGTGCTAAGGCTGTTCTCATGACCCCCTTCAGCCTTCTCTTCTCTCGATTAAACATGCCCAATTCTTTCAGCCTTTCTTCAGAGGTCAGGTTTTCTAAACCACTTATCTTTGTTGTTGCTCTCCTCTGGACTCTCTCTCATGGCAGTCGCATGGCCCTGGTGCATTATAGGAAATATAGGCCAGTTGGCGAGCCCAGCCCAGAGAGGGGAATGGAGGAATAAGACACCCAAACTACAGCGCCCATGAAGCACCACAATTGCATTTTAGAACTGAAATATTTCCGGTTTTGGATATTCAATTTTTTCAATGAAAAATCAACATTTTCCTGGAAAGCAGACACTTTTTACGAAAAAACTAGTTTAGCTGAAAAAAGGATTTTACATTAAAAAAACAGCTTCAATGGCAATTTTTTTGACCAGTCCTAAAAAAGGTCACTACCCTCCATTCATCAGTAGGGATTGAACCTGTGACCTACAGCTCCAAATGAAAGAACAAAAGGAGTAGCCCCATTACCTGATAGCAGTAGTAGGCTGTTATCTTCTATGTAGACTAGCCACCAATGGTAGGGTTGGGGGAAGAGATCTACTTATCCGTATGTTACAGTGTGGTTTTTTTAAGTTCTTCCTAAAGGACTGATTCAGGGGAATCTGTATTGAGGGTATAAGTGGGAGCATGGGATATGGATGTCCAAGGAAATATAGAGCCATCAAGGACTAAAGCCCCTTCTGTGTGTCTCAGGGAAGCCGAATGGGGGTGGAAGCAGTCATGGCCTTGTTGGAAGGGACCCCGGATACCCCAGCATGTGTCGTCAGCCTGTCCGGGAACCAAGCTGTCCGCTTGCCTCTCATGGAGTGTGTCCAAGTGGTGAGTATTTCCCTCCCTCCACTCCAACCACGTCCAATGTGCTAGGTGCTGTACAAACATATGGTAAATGACAGCTCCTGCCCTAAAGAGCTTACAGTTTAAAAGACTAGTGGATGAGACGAACAAGAGGGTGGATGGGAATAATACAAATAGATGCTTTAAAACAGATGGACAGTTCTTAGCCAATCAGTAGCAGAGATGACAACTTGCCATCCACCTAGACATCACTAGAGGCCGTGTTCTCTAGGTATCGTAGTGTTCCTGATGTTGACTGGTTGAACTGCTGGAGAGCAGGTATGAATTAAGGCAATCTAGTGTCTGAGGCTCATGTCCTGTCCCCCCAGCCCTGGAGCATGGCCCCACCTCTCCTAAGGGAGGTATCAGGTTTCAGATTTAAGATGAATGGGAAAGTTCACACCTCTTGGAGTTCTTGTTTCAGGCTCTTTGCAGACTCCAGCAGGCCTCGGTCAGTCTCAGGTCACATTTCCAAGCTTTTCTGTGTATCTGCGAGAGCCAGGAATAGTATTTTTAAATGAAAACAGATTCTGATCTTAACATACAGCCCAGGCCCATAGTGCCTTGCTCCAGACCTGTTTGTGCTTAATCTTAATTTCCATCTGGGATTGCAGTCGAGTTAAAATGAGATTTTTAGAGACCGATCTTTAGATCTTTTCTTTTTCCTGCTGCTTCCTCCTCACAGACCAAAGATGTCACAACAGCAATGAATGAGGGACGATTTGACGATGCTGTTAAATTGAGAGGAAGGTGAGTGAATGTGCTATTTAAAATAAGATATTTAAAGGGTCAGGGACCTATTGTGGCTCTAAATATACTATAATAATAATAATAATTAATAAATAATCCCTAGCTCTTATCTAGCACTTTTCATTAGCAGATCTCACAGTGCTTTACAAAGGAGGTCAGTATTATGACCCCCCATTTTACAGATGGGGAAACTGAGGCACAGAGGGGTGAAGTGACTTGCTCTAGGTTACACAGCAGGGCAGTGGCAGAGCCAGGACTCAAGTCTCCTGAGTCCCAGTCCAGTGCTCTAGCTACTAAGCCACACTGCACTGAAAAGAAACCAGCGTTCCTCTAATGATGCTTAATTGGGAGACTTACAAGTAGGCGAAGCTCACAGCCTCCTCCACAGCATGAAGATGCTTATCTACTACAAAAAAGAAAGGTGCCCATTTTTACAGGGAGGGGAATTAACCATTGGAACAACTTTCCCAGGGATGTGGTAGATTCCCCATTGCCTGGAGTCTTTAAATCAATGCTGGAATATTGAAATGAAAAATATTCTAGCTCAACCACTAGATATGGGCTGGATGCAGGACTCACTGGGAGAGGTTCTCCGGTCTGTGTGATGCAAGAGGTCAGACTAGAAGATCAGAATGGCCTCTTCTGGCCTTGAGATCTGACTCCCCCCTCCTTTCTTGCAGGAGCTTCCAGAATAACTGGAACGTTTACAAGTTGCTGGCTCACGTGCGCCCACCCTCTACAAAGGTACGAAACAAACAACAGGTGGCTCCTCGTCCATTTTCTTTACGGTCTGCGCAGCTGCGTATGCATCAGGGCTGGGATTTTCAAAGGAGGCTAAGGCAGATAGGCATCCAACCCTCCCTGTTAGTTTTCAATGGGAGTTAGGCGCCTCATGCCCCAGGCCCCTTTGAAAATGAAAGTGTAGACCATTGGTGGGCAACCGTGGCTCGCAGGCTGCATGCGTCCCATCAGGGTAATCTGACTGCGGGCCACGAGACATTTTGCTGATGATGACTATCTGCAGGCACGGCCCCCCGTAGCGCCCAGTGGCTGCGGTTCGCCGTTCCTGGCCAATGGGAGCTGCGGGAAGCGGCGGGCCACAGGACGTGCTGGCCGCCGCTTCCCACAGCTCCCATTGGCCGCGGTTCGCCATTCCTGGCCAGTGGGAGCTGCGGGGGGCCGTGGTCAACATCAGCAAAATGTCTCGCGGCCCACAGTCAGATTACCCTGATGGGCCGCAGGTTGCCCACCACTGGTCTAGATCCTCAGCGTGCTGTGGGGCCATGTGGCTGTGCCAATCCAAGGCTACGGGTCTGTACTATGAGCCAGCCCAAAGCTGTACATCTGTGCCAGTGCCCCGGGGCCTTGCTGTACTGGTGCTGTGGGACCTTTCCCCACTTATTTCAGCAGTTTGGGGAGCATTCCCGTTTTCTCTGTTTCTTTCTCAATGCCATCTCCTGCTTCCCCCACTGCAGAGCGGGTATAACCTGGCCGTGATGAACGTCGGCGCTCCAGCCTCCGGGATGAACGCAGCCGTGAGGGCGGCCGTCAGGATTGGGCTGATCCATGGGCACAAGATGCTGGCTGTGCACGATGGGTTTGATGGTCTCGCCCATGGACAGGTACCATCTAGGACAAGGCAGCTCTCCAGCATCCTTCCTCCAGACAGAGTCTCCATGCGCTGTGAAAAACCCTGACGAGCAGCAGCAGGAGAGGAACATTCAGAGCCATGGAGAGGAGGGAACTCTGAGGCGGAACAGGGGGCTGATGAGATAGGGAGGCCGTTCCAGAGAGCGGCAGCTGCAGAAGAGAAGGTTCTTCCACAACACGTGGCAAGAGTGTCTGGAGAAGGGTAGTGCTAGAGGTGTGGAGATCTAGAGAGAGAGGCTGGAGCAAGCCCAGGGAGGCTATGGATCCTAAACTGAACGGGAGAGCCTATGACGAGGCTCCAGCCATAGTCAGGCGATGTTCAACATGGCGGGGTTATGGAGTGAACAATCAAAGTGAAAGCGAAAAGGCTCCTGGTTTAGTATTGGGCTTCCAGGCAGGGTGGACAGAGAAACCGGATCAAAGGCTGCTGTGGGCAGTATCTGTATCTCAGCCCAGTGGTGCCTTTCCATCTCCAGAAGACACAAGCGTGTCCCAAAGAATGTCCACGCTGATGGGGATTCTGGTTAGATGCAGGACTGAGAACTATACATAACGATCTTGAACGTGTCTTCCTGAAGGTGTTTGAAAGGTGTTTAACTCTGTACATATGTGGGGGACATCGGGTGCAGTCCCATAGGACAGAGGTCTCCAAAGTGGGGTGCGTGCTTCGTAGGGGGTGTGCAAGAGGATCCTTGGGAGTGCGCGGCAGGAGGAGCGCTTTTTTTTTGTTTTGCTTTGGCAAAAATGGTAGAGCTGGCGCAGCAGGGGGTGCGTGCCCAAAATTTTTGCGCGATCAAAAAAGTTTGGAGACCACTGCCATAGGACACGATTCAAATTGCTTAGGAAAGTTCTGTCCGGTAAGAGCTGCTCTGGCCAGACCAGGCTCACTGTCTGTTGCCTCTGAAGCACTGGGGTAAATGACCTCACAGGATGCAGGGCACTGGAGAATCAAACCCACAATCTCACACCAACATCAGTTGCTTACTCTCTAAACCGGGGAATAGTTATTTCAAGATGTGCTTTGGGCTCAGTAGGTGCAGTTTCCCATCGTGAGTCACTTCCACTGTCCCCACCTTGTTTCCATGTAGGGAAATTGTTCTCTCCATTGTTACTGGCAAATTACTGGCAAATCAAATAGCCCCACTCTTTGTAACTCCTTTCTTCTCTTCCCTTTTCACCAGGTGGAAGAGATTGGCTGGGGAGGCGTAGGTGGCTGGACTGGGCTTGGTGGATCGAAACTTGGCACAAAAAGGTAACCCACTAAAGCATTCTTCCTCTAGCTAGCTACCTGCATGTCCTTCAATATATACTATTACCAGAGTGGTATCAAACACATGCTTTGATCAGCGTCATCACAGGCCTGATTTTCAGACGTGTGGCACCACCTGCTGCAACTCCAGGTGAAATCAGCGTTCACTGAAGGTGCTCAGCACCTCTGGAGATTAGGTCTCAGGGGCCACATTCTCTGGTCCACCAAGTATGTAGAAATCACTTAAACTCCTTGGGGCAGAAACTGTCTTTGCTGTGTTTGTACAGCGCCTAGCACAGTAAGGTCCTGGGCCATGACGGGGCTCCTAGGTGCTACGTAACACACATAAATAACATGTGCAGCACAGACTGAAACCAACCAGAGATACAGACTGGAGAATGCGCCCGGGTGCGTCCTTAGCCTGAGTGAAAAGGAGCCATGATGGAGCTGATCTTTACCACGGACGTAATCTCCGCCATGAAGCTTGCACCAGCGGCGGAAGTTAAATTAGCCCCTCAAGCAGCTCTTCCTTCTGCCAGGCCCAGGCGACTGGAGATCAGGGAGCTCCAACCAGCTGTCACTTGGGGCAGTGCAGGATTGTGGCCCGCATGTCTCCATAGCGATGCTGTAGCAAGCGGAAGCCGAGATGGCCCTGCCATTCTAAGCCGCTCATTTCAGTTGCTTTTTACTTTTCGTCTTTCCGTGGCTTCTGACGCTTGGCCTCACCCTGGAAGCGAGAGCTGCTTGATGGTATCCTGAGCCCGGAGAGAACATCCCTGTTCTAAAACACAGCAGGATGCCACGAATGAGGTGTTGGGGGATGGGGGGGATATTGACGTGATCACACAAACGTGCATTCGATGGAGGAGATTGAAGCAACCGTTGCAACGATCAGATGGCAAGTCTGTTAAGCCCTTAACTAGTCTAGAGCTTTGCAAATGGATCCAGTCTCTTCCTTGCATTCAGCAAATTGAGCCCCGTCCCCCTGTGTCCTCCCAGCAAATTCCTCTTGTGCCATCTCCCTCCACGCCAGACTCAGTGCTCTCCACATCCAGGGACTCTACAGGCCCAGGGGGGTGCATTGATGCTTTTTCTGGCATTTCTGCCTCCAACAGGACTCTGCCTAAGAAATACTTGGAGGAAATCAGCGCCACCATCAGCAGTTTTAACATTCAGGGGCTGATCGTCATCGGGGGCTTTGAGGTGAGTCAGGCAGGCTGCAGTGAGTCTTTACAGGCTTAGAACCTGGGGCCTGTGGGGTAGCAGGGGGCCAGCCACCTTTCTCCACCCACGGAACACCCCAGAGGAGATCTGAATCCTGGGGGACATGAGGCCAGCTGCTTGGCCGGGTGCAAAGATGCTCACCGAGAATAGGGGGTCGTTACTGGAGGAACTGACCGTTTCAGGCCTGTCAATGCCTTGAAAATGTTGGAAATCTCCTGTGGTGACTCAGGAGCAAAGATCATCCCAATGCAGCCTGAGTGCTGAGTCTCATCCAGAGCGGGGCTCAGCCTCTGGGGCTCCAGTCACCAGGGCATTAAGGAACTCAACTTGTGGGCTGATCCCTTCCAGGCCCATCTCTTTTTCCTTCCCCAGGCTGAGGGGATCTGTCAGGGTTCTATTCCCTACGGCTTCCTAGAATGGCTGGTTCCCCTCACTAGGTGTCTGGGTGGCATTGCTGGAGTTGGATCATAAAGCTCCTGGGTTCTCCATTTCCGAGAGGACCAGAATGTGTTTGTGTGGGACGCTGGGCGATCTTCAGCAAAGTTCTCATGGTAGATGCAGGGCACTGGTGTCAGTTCTTTGCCCCTCTGTGCAAAACAACACACTGGGCACCTGCTGGACACGCTGCCTGGCTTCAAGCTTTTAGGGTATTGGGGGGAGCATCCCACAGGGCCACTGCTACCCCACCCTGAATCAAATGGAACCAATCTTGATCCCACCCCAAAAGGCCTTAGACCCAGCAAAATACCCTTCCTGTCCTTTCTGTGTACCGTGCCTACCACCTGATCCATGACTGGAGATTCCAGGCTCTGTGATAATACAAATAATAAATACCTAACTGTCTCATTCTGAGTACGATTAATCCTATCTTCACGCTGACCGTTGTCCAGATGCAGCACCAAGGGAAATCCTGGCCCCATTGAAGTCCATGGCAAAACACACATCTTCAGTGGGGCCAGGATGATGTTACCAAACTACTAAGTGTTAGGAAAAGCTTCCAACTCAGTCACCATCCTCCCTGCCCCTAGAGGTGAATGTGGCCCCAGCCAGAAGCAAACCCAGGACTTTTCAATGCTGCTCTCCCTTTCTTCCGGGCATCCCATAGGCTTTCACTGGGAGCTTAGAGCTCGTGGAAGGTCGTGGCAAATACGAAGAGCTCTGTATCCCGGTGTGTGTTATTCCAGCCACCGTGTCCAATAATGTCCCCGGCTCGGACTTCAGCATCGGAGCAGACACCGCCCTCAATACTATCACCACGGTAAAGCATTTGAAATCTTCTTCCTGCTATGGAAACCCCCAGTCCACTAGTAGCATGATTTGTAGATTCAAAAGCCATAAGGGACCACTGTGATCATCTCCTCTGACTTCCTGCATAACACGCCAGAGAACTTCCCGGAAGTACCTGCTGTTTGAACTAGAGGGTGATGGAGAATTCGCCACGATCCTTGGTAAATTGTTCCAGGGGTTAATTACACTTACAAATATGAGCCTATTTGTAGTCTAATTTGCACTGGATCTTGTTAGATCTTTGTCTGCTAGACTGACGAGCCCATTAGCAAGTTTTTGTTCCCCATCTAGGTACCAGACTGTGATCAAGCCACCCCTTAACTTTCTCTTTGTTAAGCTAAATACTTGAGCTCCTTGAATCTATCACTAGAAATAAGGTATTTTTAGTAAAAGTCATGGATAGGTCATGGACCGTAAACAAAAATTCACGGCCTGTGACCTGTCCATGCCTTTACTATATACCCCTGACTAAAACTTGGTGGGGGGGGGCTAAGCGGGGTGGCGCCACTTATGTTATGTTCTTACCAATTCTCAAAAGGAATACAAATGTTTACTGTCTTTGTTATATAAAGATCAGCAACAAGTCCATAGTAAAGGTTAAAAATATATTGAAAGTTATTAGTGTCGGTAAAGGAAGTGTGTAATGAGGTAAAAATGAAAGGTAAATTGCTGAAAAAGATTGAAATATTTCTTTATGTAGAAAGGAAATTACTTCACAATTCCTGACCTGTATATTTCCCAGATATTAAGGCAATACCTTGGTTATTTTTAAAATTTTTATTAAAGCAACCTTAACTAAATATAAATATTTTTTCCTATGACATTTTCTTTTGGAGACATCTGTCTTATTTCATTCAAGAGTTGAACAATGGTTTTAGTGCTATTCTAGTTACCAGAGCAGGGTGGAATGTTTTGAAGTTTGACCCCGACCATCTCGATTGTTCTCCCTACCAATGGAAGTGGTGGATTCTCCAACCCTGGAAGTCTTTGAGTACATCTACACAGCAGTTGGGGGTGTGTCAAGCTAGTGCAGCAAATAGCAGTGGGTCACAGCAGTTCAGTTAGCTGGCCGAATACATAGCTAGGATCTCCAGCCATACTAACGCATGTACTTCTACCCGAGCTAGGAATTACATCTCCCATCTGCGGTGTAGACATCCCCTTCAAATATGCTATAGCTCAAGCAGAAGTTATGGGCTTGATGCAGGAATTATTGGGTGAGGTTTTCTGGCCTGTTTTATGCAGGAGGTCAGAGATGAAGTCAAGGAAAGTGTGGGCCCCTTACTGAATGAGGGAGGCAACCTAGTGACAGAGGATGTGGAAAAAGCTAATATACTCAATGCTTTTTTTGCCCCTGTCTTCACGAACAAGGTCAGCTCCCAGACTACTGCACTGGGCAGCACAGCATGGGGAGGAGGTGACCAGCCCTCTGTGGAGAAAGAAGTGGTTCAGGACTATTTAGAAAAGCTGGATGAACACAAGTCCATGGGGCCGGATGCGCTGCATCTGAGAGTGCTAAAGGAGTTGGTGGATGTGATTGTGGAGCCATTAGCCATTATCTTTGAAAACTCATGGTGATCGGGGGAGGTCCTGGATGACAGGAAAAAGGCTAATGTAGTGCCCATCTTTAAAAAAGGGAAGGAGGAGGATCCAGGGAACTACAGGCCAGTCAGCCTCACCTCAGTCCCTGGAAAAGTCATGGAGCGGGTCCTCAAGGAATCAATTCTGAAGCACTTAGAGGAGAGGAAAGTGATCAGGAACAGTCAGCATGGATTTCACCAAGGGCAAGTCATGCCTGACTAACCTAATTGCCTTCTATGACGAGATAACTGAGTCTGTGGATGAGGGGAAAGCAGTGGACATGTTATTCCTTGACTTGAGCAAAGCTTTTGATACGGTCTCCAACAGTATTCTTGCCAGCAAGTTAAAGAAGTATGGGCTGGATGAATGGATTATAAGGTGGATAGAAAGCTAGCTAGATCGTCAGGCTCAACGGGTAGTGATCAATGGCTCCATGTCTAGCTGGCAACCGGTATCAAGCGGAGTGCCCCAAGGGTCGGTCCTGCGGCCGGTTTTATTCAATATCTTCATTAATGATTTAGAGGATGGCGTGGACTGCACTCTCAGCAAGTTTGCAGATGACATTAAACTAGGAGGAGTGATAGATACACTGGAGGGTAGGGATAGGATACAGAGGGACCTAGACAAATTAGAGGATTGGGCCAAATAAAACCTGATGAGGTTCAACAAGGACAAGTGCAGAGTCCTGCACTTAGGACGGAAGAATCCCATGCACTGCTACAGACTAGGGACCGAATGGCTAGGTAGCAGTTCTGCAGAAAAGGACCTAGAGGTTACAGTGGACAAGAAGCTGGATATGAGTCAACAGTGTGCTCTTGTTGCCAAGAAGGCTAATGGCATCTTGGGCTGTATAAGTAGGGGCATTGCCAGCAGATTGAGGGAAGTGATCATTCCCCTTTATTCAGCATTGGTGAGGCCTCATCTGGAATAGTGTGTCCAGTTTTAGGCTCCACACTACAAGAAGAATGTGGAAAAATTGGAAAGAGTCCAACAGAGGGCAACAGAAATGATTAGGGAGCTGGAGCATATGAGTTATGAGGAGAGGCTGAGGGAACTGGGATTGTTTAGTCTGCAGAAGAGAAGAATGAGGGGGGATTTGAGAGCTGCTTTCAACTACCTGAAAGGGGGTTCCAGAGAGGATGGATCTAGACTGTTCTCAGTGGTAGCAGATGACAGAACAAGGAGTAATGGTCTCAAGTTGCAGTGGGGGAGGTTTAGGTTGAATATTAGGAAAGACTTTTTTACTAGGAGGGTGATGAAGCAGTGGAATGGGTTACCTAGGGAGGTGGTGGAATATCCTTCCTTAAAGGTTTTTAAGGTCAGGCTTGATAAAGCCCTGGCTGGGATGATTTAGTTGGGGATTGGTCCTGCTTTGAGCAGGAGGTTGGACTAGATGATCTCCTGAGGTCCCTTCCAACCCTGATATTCTATGATCACAAAGATTCCTTCTTGCCTTAAAAATCTCAGGGAGGGGGAAATCAGGAAAAAACGTTGATGAAATTATAGAGGAGGTTGAATTTATTTGTTTATTGAAATTTCAAGTTTACAAAATTTCTCAAAATTTCCAACTGAACATGAAAAAAACCTCAAAAGTTTCTCCCCAGCCCCCAACGAACTCTAGCAATGACCTGATTTGTATATTTCTCTTCTGAGGGCCGAATCCATTAGATTGATCCACTGCCCAGCTCCTGGCTACATTACAGTCACATTTCCGAGCACTGTTTGTGTTGGTCTATGAAAAGCATTTTCAGCACCACTGCAAATATAAAATGTACATGAGTTGATCCGTAACAGCTGCATCTTTCTAAGGCCTCAGTTATGAGCCTTCTTGTATGCTCATGAGGAGCCCACTTCCCCTGCACGGGATACCATGATTGCCACACACTGGGCAAAGAAGAGCGCGGCCTTTGGGCTGCTAATCCCCTTGCTTTGCCGGGTGGGCGGAGCCAAAGCAGTGCCCCTCCCTCCCAGTGCGCCAGCCGATGCAGCTGTGCCCACGTGGAGGGAAGCGTAAGCTATGCCAGGAAAAGGGTTGGCAGCTAACTCCCCTCCCATGGAGAGATGGTGAAGCAGTGATTGAACAGCTATGCTCAGTCTCAGTTCACGTCCTACCCTGTCCCTGGGCCGGTGCGGCCACATGCTGCCACTATAACTCAGGCTGGATTGCAAGGTGCCAATCCACCCCTCAACTCTACTGTGACGCCCCCACGCCCCAGGGGCCCTGTTATCTGCTACCACTGCCTGCTTGGCCCAGGTTCTCAAAGTCACCCCAGCAGAACAAGATCCCAGTGAATCTGAGGCATTGTGGAATTCTGCAGTTAACAGAGAACTACACTACAACCTCGCTGCTATTAAAGAGAGAGTCCTTCCGCTCCACGAACCTTCCTGGTCTGGGGCGAGTGGGCAAGTCTCTCTACCTCGCTTCCAATGAAAGATTTCACTGGGTGTTTCACAGACATGCCCCGTCCCCACACCCCCGGAGTAGTTTTTTAACCCTCATTCGTATCACCCCAGCCTTGATCTCCTTTATTAAGCAGCTCTAAGTAAATCTTGTTCCTATCCCCTCCCCAGACCTGTGACCGTATCAAACAATCTTCAGCTGGCACCAAGAGGCGGGTGTTCATCATCGAGACCATGGGAGGGTACTGCGGCTACCTGGCCACCATGGCAGGCCTGGCTTCAGGAGCGGACGCGGCTTATATTTTTGAAGATCCCTTCACCATCCGCGACTTACAGGTGAGAGTCTCTTTACCTACCACCAACTCTTCTGTTCCCCTGTGCTCAAGTAGACAACACAAGTACACTGTACATAGACTTCTTCACCTGGAGTCCAAGCATCCTCCACTGGACAGGCATGGAGCTGCAGCTGAAAGCGCAGTGGGTTTAGTACTGAGAACCAACAGGGCCTGATGGTCTGACCCACCCCCATTCAGTGTGGTGCTCTGCTCTCCCTCGAGTGGTGGATGGGATAGCACCACATATAGGTTGATGAGCCTGCTACAGCTGGCTAAGAGCGATGGACTTTTTAGCTCAGCCAGTGGAGTCTCGCGGTCAAGAGACCCCAGGTTTGTTCCCCACTGCTGACGAGCCACCCAGGGCCATGGCATTCCAGAGACTTCAAGGCAAGTTCACCCCTGGCAGAAACAAGTGCAAGTCCACCAAAGGCAATGGAGCAGTGCCTGCTTAATTCAGCCCTTGGCCCATATCCCGGAGGGCAGAGATGCAAACTAATCGGAGGGTCTCAGTGTCCCGGGATCCCACAGAGGTCGGTGTGGACGGACTTGTCCCACTTCCTGCTGGAAAGGCTCGTGTCAGGCCAGGGAGCAAATGTTGCTCTCAGTGACCCTGATCTAAATCCAGAGCAAGGCCCTGGGCTGCAGTGGAGTTATTCCGGCTTTCGGAGGGCCTGGGTCTTAGGGTACGTCTATACCCAGCCGCTAGTTCAGCGGCTGGCAATCAAACTTCTGGGTTCGACTTATTGCGTCTTGTCTGGACGCGATAAGTCGAACCCGGAAGTGCTCGCCATCGACTGCGGTACTCCAGCTAGACGAGAGGAGTACCGCGGAGTCGACGGGGGAGCCTGCCTGCCGCGTGTGGACCGAGGTAAGATCGAACTAAGGTACCTCGAACTTCAGCTACGTTATTCACGTAGCTGAAGTTGCGTACCTTAGTTCGATTTGGGGGGTTAGTGTAGACCAAGCCTTACTTACACCAATGCCCTTTCCCACGGCTCTGGCAACACAAAGGAACTGGAGGCCTGGAGCTTGTGAGCACTTTGGAGCCTGGACTGGCTTTTTGGCCTGTGTCCATACAGCGGCTAGCACAATGGGATCCTGGTCTACGCCAGAATACAAATCATAAACAATAACAGTGCGAACGAGAAGATGGCCCCTAGACTCTAAGGCCTGAGGGGGCCATTCTTCATCTCCTCTGACCTCCTGCATCCCACAGGCTGAAGGATCTCACCCAGCGCTGGGGCTAGGGGCATCTACTCCTCCAAGGGTCCACGCAGGCACCACTGTTTTGCCATTGGCTGTAACGTCCCATTAAAATCAATGGCAGTTCTGAACCCTCAATTGCTGCAGTCTAGGTATACATCACACGGGCATTTCTGCAGCCTAGTTAGCTTTGCTGAGCTTTATTGACTGACCGGAGATGCTTTCCCACCCCCCCGAGATGGGGATTTGCATTTACTCCTTTAAAAATTTGCTTTTAAAATATCTGGATTTGCTTAAAAAAATTCACAGGAATCTAAGAAGCCTCCTGTCTTTTCTACGTTAACAGGTTAACGTCGAGCATCTGTGTGAGAAAATGAAGACCACAGTGAAGAGAGGCCTGGTGTTGAGGTAACCAGCATCAAAACAAGTCAGGCTGGGGACAGTCACAGGCTGCAGCAGGGACCAGTGGCTGAAGTGCTGGACCAGGACTTAGGAGACCTGGGTTCTGTTCCTGGCTTTGCCACAGCCCTGCTGGCTGACTTAGGGCAAGTCACTTGCCTTCTCTGTCTAGCAATTTCCTCAGCTGTACCCCAGGGATGAGACTTTCCCCTCTCGTAAAGCACTTTTCCATGAACAGCATTAGATAGTCCATATTATGGCAGGTGCCTCTTACGTGGGATGTATATTCCACAGCCTGTATTAACAATGGTGCTATGAGGGGATGGACAGCAATCAGAATCCTGGTGCAGTAAGCTAGAAGGCAACATTTTTCAAAAGCACCTAAACCACTTAGGCCCAGATCCGCAAAGGTTTTTAGGTGCTCTTTGATTTCAACAGGATTAGGCACCTAAATACCTCTGAGGATCTGGGCCTTAGAAACGCAGGTAATTTTGGGAATGTTCTCCAGATCTGTCTAGGGAAAAGATCTGCTCATCTCCCTGCATGACATGCCCTGGCATAACGGTAAAAAAAACCTTCCAGCCGCACTCACAAATGAAAACCGTAGGCAATACAGGCCCAGCCTACTTCCAAAGGGCTGACCCTGAGCTGCCATCCAGCTCCACCTCACCAGTCTATATTTCTCTCTTTGTGAAATCTCCTTCCTGCCCCAGTTTTTCCCCAATCACCCAGTGCTTTAAAGCCACTTACTTGAGTATCCTGTCTCTGTCTGTCGTGTCCACCCCTCGTTCACTTGGGCTTTTGTGTTTGTTCTCACAGGAATGAGAAGTGCAATGAAAACTACACCACTGACTTCATCTTCAACCTGTATTCGGAGGAAGGGAAAGGCATCTTCGAGAGCAGGAAGAACGTCCTGGGACACATGCAGCAGGTACACACGAAGCTGGTGAGGTAGTGTGGCCTAGTGGATGGGGCACTAGACGGGGACTCAGGAGACCCGAGTTCTGGTCCCAGCTTTGCCACTCGGCTGGTGAGTGACCTTGTCCTGGCCCTTTGAGCTCTTCATGCCAGGGCCTGTCTCGGTACCGCTCGGCACAATGGAGCCCGGATCTCAGTTAGGGCCATTATAATATGCTAAATAACAGAGGCCGCTGTCCTCTAGACAGCAAAGCCCTTCTCACTTCAGTACCATCTTTCCTCTGCCCTATTGCTTCATCCAAGTGACCCAAACCTCTGGAAAGCAGCAGTTGGATTGGCTTCCAGCAACACCACCTTAAAGAGCCAATAGCAGCTCTTCTGGGCTCCCAAATCCTCTGGTGGGAGCGAACAGTTCTAGATGGGAATCGCCTTGCTGGGCCAAGTGCCGGGGGTCTTGGTGTTGATCACAGGTGCTGGAATTTGGGGCTGGTACAGTGTCCAGAAGCAATAGCCCTTGTACGATTTTTTCTGCCTTCCGGGTCGGTGATGCGCCAGGTATCCCGTTGAAAGGCAGCGAGTTCTCCCTGTTGTCATGACTCTTCTTGCCTGAAACCAAACTGACTCTCTCGGTGCGAATGGCAGGGTGGGACGCCGACTCCCTTCGACAGGAACTTTGGAACTAAGATGGGTGCGAAGTCTGTGGCATGGCTCACCGGAAAAATCAAGGAATACTCCAGGCATGGTAGGTTACGCATCACAGTAGGAAGAGACCCTATGGCCCAGGCAGAGCCATCCACCTACCTTTCTGTGCAGTAGTTGGTGCACGTCACATGCTTTCCCGGCTACATTCACGGGTGGATAAAAATTGATTTTAAAAAATCTGATTTTTATTTAAATGGGATCTGTTATTGAAATTAAATCCATTTCTCTTTAAAATTAATTTCAAATTTAACAACCTACCTGAGGCCTAAACTTACTATAATCTTTTAAAAACATTTAAATTAAATAAAAAATATTCAAACAGTACATGATTGCTGTCGAAGTTTTAAAGAAAGTCAAACCACTGAATGGGGGGAAAGCACCTGGACCTAGAGTTTGCTGATGTGCTAAACCAGCTTTTAACAGCAATGGCCTCTTCTGCAAGCGCAGAGAGTCTGTTTTCTTCAATTCAGTTTATTCAACTAGTTCAGCTCCATGATTAGTTCGTCTGAAGTTGAGGAACTGATGGGGAGTTGAAAAAAGCAGGAAAGTTTGTTTTCCTCTTTCCATCTAGGGTGACCAGACAGCAAGTGTGAAAAATCGGGACAGGAGGTGGGGGGGTAATAGGCGCCGTGGCCTATATAAGACAAAGCTCCAAATATAGGGACTGTCCCTATAAAATCGGGACATGTGGTTACTCTATTTCCATCTAAATGAGGTGAGAGGATGAGATCTACTGGCTCTAAAATCTTGAAGGACAACTGAAAAGTTTCAGGGGGTAGCGTGTTAGTCTGAATCTGTAAAAAGCAACAGAGGGTCCTGTGGCACCTTTAAAACTAACAGAAGTATTGGGAGCATAAGCTTTCGTGGGTAAGAACCTCACTTCTTCAGATGCAAGAAGTGAGGTTCTTACCCACGAAAGCTTATGCTCCCAATACTTCTGTTAGTCTTAAAGGTGCCACAGGACCCTCGGTTGCTTTTAACTGAAAAGTTGTATTGGCAGAGCGACCTCTCGGGTATGAAAAATCCATACCCCAAGAGACATAGTTAAGTCGACCTAATCCCCGACAGTGCAAGGTCGATGGAAGATTGGTCTCCTATCGCCCACCTGGTGCCCTGACCGCTGGCCTACAGAGCCACTCTCTCTCTCTCTGGCCCAATGACTATGTAAGTATTTATCCACAGTGGGATGGTCATTGGGCCAGAGAGAGAGAATGGCTCTGTAGGCCAGCAATAAGGGCATCCACCTGGGAGGAGGGAGATCCAGCATCCAGTCCCCTGCCTCCAATTGCTCCATTATTTATCCAGAGTGGAACAGCTTCAGCAGGAGAGGTTGAGGAAGCCCCCTACCAGCCTATCCCATAGCTCAGGGGCTAGAGCACTTTCTGGAGAGGTAGGATTTGCGGGATCTCCCTTCTCACATTCCAGGCGAGTGCTCTAACCACTGGGCTAAGAGCAGGCACCACCCCCTCCACCAGGGTGTTGAACGAGACCTGATCCAGCAGGTGGCCTTTCACCTGTCTTCCCCCAGTTTGTGAATCACTCTGGGACCCCGGTGGGAGATGGGCATCTGGATTCCTAGAGGGAGACAGCAGCGTGCATGCCCACGGGGCAGAAACATAAGCACCAAGGTAGCTTTTACCTGGATAACTTAGGTCTGAGCGAGTTCAGGGGCCTACAGGTTCTGAGTTTTGTGGATTGCAGTGATGCCAAAACAGGGACTTAGGTGCCTAAACGCCCGACAGAGGTGCTAACTGTGTGTGGATCTGGGCTATAATGACCAGAAAACAATCAGTTCAATTCACCAACTACAGCCAATGCTTCCTTTGTTTAATAAATCAGTTGGTTTTGATAAACTTATTTTTTTTTCTTATGTATTCGGCACATTTGAGTAAACATGTAATGTAGTAAATAAGAAATGCGTCATTCGCCGTTTTCTAAGAGTAAAAAAAAGGAAAAATTAAGAATCTGAATAAATATATGTTAAGCTAATAGACACTACAGCTTCCTGGTTAGGAAAAAGAAGCACCAAATGTAGTGAAAAGGCTGTATTGAGTCACAAACCAACATGTAGGGATAACTCAGTGGTTTGAGCATTGGCCTGCTAAACCCAGGGTTGTGAGTTCAATCCTTGAGGAGGCCATTTAGGGATCTGGGGTAAAAATCTGTCTGGGCACAAGTCCTGCTTTGAGCAGGAGGTTGGACTAGATGACCTCCTGAGGTCCCTTCCAACCCTGATATTCTAGGATTCTATGTAGTTGTTATCAACTAATGAGAATCAGGTTTTTTAAAGGAAAATAACTAAAAAGTACAAATGCAAAGTAAGATTAAAATGGATGATTAAATCAGGGGTGAAAGGCAATGATTTAAAAGCAATTGGTGTGACCAGATAGCAAGTGGGTAGGGTTACCATACGTCCGGTTTTTCCCGGACGTGTCCGGCTTTTTGGCAATCAAACCCCCGTCCTGGGGGAATTGCCAAAAAGCCGAACATGTCCGGGAAAATGCCGGCCGGGCACTTCCCCTCCCGCGACGGCTCTGCTCCTCCCCTGACTCTTCAGCTCTGTTTAAGAGCCGAGCTGCCCGAGCGCTATGGGCTTCAGGCAGCCCCCTTGCCTCCGGACCCCAGCCACCGGCCGGGCACTTCCCCTCCCGGGCTCCGGCGGCGCAGGGTCCGGAGGCATGGGGGCTGCCCGAAGCCGGTAGCGCTGGGGCAGCTCGGCTCTTAAACAGAGCCGAAGAGTCAGGGGAGGAGCAGAGCCTCCGGCTGCGGCGACTCTACTCCTCCCCTGACTCTTCGGATCTGTTTAAGAGCCGAGCGCTACGGGCTTTGTGCAGCCCCCATACCTCCGAACCCTGCACCGCCGAAGCCCGGGAGGGGAAGTGCCCGGCCGGGGGCGCAGGGTCCGGAGGCATGGGGGCTGCCCAAAGCCCGAGCGCTACCAGCTTCATGGTTTGCCGGGCAGCCTCCAGACCCTGTGCCCCCAGCTGGGCGCTTTCCCTCCCGGGCTCCAGCTGCGCTGGGGAAGCGCCGGCCGGGGGCGCAGGGTCTGGGGGCTGCCCGGCAAACCGTGAAGCCGGTAGCGCTCGGGCAGCCCTTTTCGCGTGGCTGAGAGTGGGAGGGAGGAAGGGGCGGAGCTGGGTGGGAAATGGGCGGGACCAGGGCCCGTGGAGGGTCCTCTTTTTTAATTTGTTAAAGATGGTAACCCTACAAGTGTGAAAAATCGGTACGGGGGTGGGGGGGTAATAGGAGCCCATATAAAAAAAAGCCCAAATATCAGGACTGTCCCTATAAAATCAGGACATCTGGTCACCCTATTGGCAATCCACACTGGGGCTGTTGCTTCTCTGCCAGCTGCTTGGGGGCAGCCTGCAGTGTTGCCGTAGCTGTGTGGGTCCCAGGATATTTGAGACAAGGTGGGTGTGTTGCATTTACAGCATAGTGGGTGAAGGCGCTGCTGCCACCTAGTGGCAGAGGTTGAGAAGTGTAAGTTCTCAGTGCATTTTCACAAAGTTTGGTAACCCTAACGCAGCGCATTTAGGACCTGGTTTTTCACAGGCAAGGAGGGTGTTTCAGACTGTGGGAGAGCAGCTGGGGGGGCAGGGAGAAACACAGACGCGGGTACAAGCACTAGGACCAGCGCTGGCCCTAGGAACCGCAAGAGCCTGAGTCACAGACACCTACTTTCACTCTATGCATCTGAAGAAGTGAGGTTTTTACTCACGAAAGCTTATGCCCAAATAAATCTGTTAGTCTTTAAGGTGCCACCAGACTCCTTGTTGTTTTTGTAGATACAGACTAACACGGCTACCCCCTGATACAGACACCTAGGGTACATTTGGGGGAGAAGAGAATTTGGCTGTTCAAAAACTGCTGAACAGAGACCTAACAGAGGCTGGGATGAGGCTTACGGTACCAAAACAGTGTGGCCTAGAGGCTAGAGCATTGGGCGGACTCCGGAAATATGGGGGCACCTGTTGGGTGACCTGGAACACGTCACATCCCCTCTCTGTGCTTCAGTTTCCCCATCTGTATAATGGGGATAACAAAACTGACCTTTGTAAAGCGCTTTGAGATCTACTGATGAAAAGAGGTAGGCATTATTACGGAACGTGGAGCAGCAGGCAGCTTAGCGCGTGAGGAGGTGGTTAGAAATGAATTGCCGGGGCCGCTAAGGTCACTAAATGCGGTGAGGAGGAAGGATCCTTGCATCCAGTTGTGCTTTTCACTTACTTTGAATTCACCTAGCGTCAGTCTCCAGGAACATACAGATTTCAGAATCCTCATGTCCTCAGGGATATTCGCCCCATGCAATCAGTGGGCAGGGCGGAACCTGTTTCCAGGCAGAATGAATGGCTCAGGGGACTGTGCAATCCCATAGCATTCAGCAAGAGGCCTCACTGTCACATTTGAGGGTGGCCTCAGGCTGTCTTGCTTTGGTCTCTGCCTCCTTGTCCAGGTTTTTGCCTCCTCTGCACATGCAGTTAGGCACAGAATCAGCGAGCTGCAGCAGATGAACTGGAGGGCTGGGTACTGAAGTACTAAGATGGTTTCACTCCAATTCCTTGCAGGTCGTATCTTTGCCAACACCGCGGATTCAGCCTGCCTCCTGGGCATGCGCAGACGGAGTCTCGTCTTCCAGCCACTCGCCGAACTCGAAGAACAGACAGATTTTGAGTAGGTTTTCCAAATATTCTCCCCCTTTCCTGTGCATCTACCACACTGGTGATTAATTGACAAGCAAGGGAGGATATGAAAACAACATTTGAAAGGGTTAGGAAGCAAGGAGGGAGGTTGTAGAGGGCCGGTCTCTAATTAGGACACAGGAATATCATAGGCTGAACATCAGGTAAGTCTTCCAACTGGGGAGCGCTCTCAGCGTGCAGAATAGCATCCCAAGAGAAGTGGTGGAAGCCCTGCTGCTCAACTCATTTAAGAAACCGACGGGAGAAGACAGAGTAAGGGTACAGAGCAGTTGTGCCGTAAAGACCACGATCAGCGTGAAGAAGGGCTTTTGAATCCAGCAGACAAAGGAGTAACAAGCCCCAGGAGTTGGAAGTTGAAGCTAGATAAAAAACACATGGCTGGAAATAAAAAACGTGTGCCTTAAACCAGAGTAATTAAACAATGGGAACAGCCTCCCAAGGGACACAGCGGATCCTCTCTCACGTGGAGTCTTTAAAATCCAGGACTGGGGTTCTTCCTAAACGTGATGCTCTAACTCAACCAGAAACGACAGGCTCACAGAAGGAATCACCTGTGAGAGGTCCCATCTGACCTTGAAATCTATTAATAAAATCAACGCTTGCCTGCCTGCTCCCAGAGTTATTTCCTGTGGGAGCAGTAGCTCACCCAACCCCTGGGTGGGGATCATTGCTTTGACCTTCCTGGTAACTCCTCTAAATCTTTTCTAAAGTATATTAGCACATGAACGAGCAGCAGCCTGCGTATGCCTGTGTGATACAGAGGCGAGGATTAAAAAGTCGCTGCTGATCACAATTCTTTTCTTTTCTCTGTAGGTTCCCCTACCATGCTCAGAGTATCTGAGCACCTTCCAGTAACGCATCAAGCGACATGCCTAATGTGTGTCCCACGTTCGGGAGTGGTTTTCACACTATACATTCCTTTCTCCCCAACAGGCACCGCCTCCCCAAACAACAGTGGTGGCTAAAACTTCGTCCAATCTTAAAGATTCTGGCCAAATACAAGGCCGACTTGGATACCTCCGAGAAAGCCCACCTGGAACACATCACGCACAAGGTGGTGCCTGCGGAAGCCAACATCTGAACCGCTGGTGAGGCAACACCGCTGGAAGAAGAGCAGATCTGCCTCTGAAAATAGCTTTTGGCATCAGGGACCTCTGAAATAAAGTTCTCACTGTTTTAGCTCACGTCCCCAGGTCAGCATGCAGCAGTCTAGCATTTATACAGTAGTTGGGGCTGCAGTCAGCCACGTGTGTGTATGAAAACAAGACACACCACTTACAGGACGGCAATGCAATATCCTGGTATATATAACTGCCTAATTTACTGGTTAAAAAACAGTTTTGAAATGCACTTTCTGGGGCTGATTTAGCTTCCACAGGATAGTTTAAATGGATGCATCGATCAGGCTTCTTTTACATCCAAGTTAATTATTTTTAAATGTTAGAGTCTAATTTATGTAACGGTTTTCAAAGAAACCCTCCGTGTTTCTGAACTGACTCGTGTTATGGAGGAAGTGCCAGCGAAATGAGAATAAACGCTATGGGTAGAATTACTAGAGCACCTCTCTGGTTTTAACTTCTCCAGACACTTGAATGAACAGGAATCGTTTGACCAGGGAGTTGCCTGCATCAACCTGTCTGAATCCTGTTACTAATTTATAGTACGGTAGCACCTAGGAGCCCCAGTCACGGATCGGACTTCACTGTGTTAGGTGCTGTACAAACACACAACAAAACGACAGTCCCTTCCCCAAAGAGCTTATAAGGGTCTGTCTACGCTGCAATCAGTCAGAGGTGTGGATTGCAGCCCATGTAGGCATCCCCGAGACGCTTGCTAAAGCAGCAGCATAGCCATGGCGGGGATATGAGCTCGCTACTGGAGTATGTACGCAGGGTCTGGGTGGGATTCTACTTCAGCATTCTGCTTTTCTAGCAAGCTACTTCAATCAAACCCATGCCCGAATACTTAACCGATCAATGCACTCTGAATGCCACTGTTCGAACACACTCTAGGCACCATCTGTTCACATCCAGCTAGCTGGATGCTTCACATAGCACTGTAGCTGAGCACCTCACATTCTCTAGTGGAATTTATCCTCAACACCCTTCTGCAGCACAGAACTATGAGCCCCCTAGCTGGGGAAACAGAGGCCCAGGGTCGACTAGGTCACCCAGTCGCAGAGGTGAGAATGCAACCCAGCTCTCCAGAAGCCTAGTCTACACTAGTAAAGGATTACCTGTATAGCTGTCCTGGCAAACCTTCCTTGTGCAGATGCATCTCATACTGGCTGGCGCTGGGCTAGCTTATACCAGCTCCTCGAGTGACATCAACTATGCCAGCAAAAGCACTTTTAAGCTGTTATCACTGCATCTACATTAGGGCTTTTGCCGGTATAGAAAGGTCACCAAAAGAGAGTCACTCCCCTAACCAACATTGCTATGCTGGCAAAAGTATCTAATGGAGACCTGGCGTGAGTCCTAGTCCCCTAGCCTATAATGCCCCGCAACCATGATCCCTCCCCCTCCAGGATGACAATTCCATATCACAACATGCAGCAGCCGGTAGTTCCCAGGAGCTGAGGCCAGAGCCAAAGAATGTTACAGATACCATCTCTACCAGCCAGGGCTGGATCCAGGCACCAGCCCACCAAGCATGTGCTTGGGGCGGCGCCTGGAGGGGGGCCAGCGCTGCGGGGCGCTCCGGCCCGAGAGCAGGGCCGCGACTGGGCTCACCGCCCTCCTCCCAGCACTCTGGCTGCTGGGGGCTCTCCGCCCTCCCACCGGCGCTCTGGCTGCCGGGGAGAGCGGAGTGCCCCGGCCGGGCTCTCCGCCCTCCTCCCGGTGCTCTGGCCACGGGGGGGCTCACCGCCGGGGAGAGAGGAGAGCCCCAGCCAGGCTCTCCACCCTGCTCCCGGCGCTCTGGCCACCGGGGGGCTCACCGCCGGGGAGAGCGGAGAGCCCCAGCCAGGCTCTCCACCCTGCTCCCGGCGCTCCGGCCGGTCGGGGATTGCGGGCCCGTGGCCGGGCTCGGCACCCTCCCCTGCCGCGCTGGGGGGGCGGGCGAGGGGGCAGCGGGTGGCTTTTTTGCCTAGGGCGGCAAAAAAGCCAGAACCGGCCCTGCTACCAGCTTTGTCACGTGAATTCAAGCCCTTTATCCCCTCCATGGGCAGTGGAGGTTCACATGAGCACTGCTGCTAATACCTTCATTTGAAAGGTCACACTGCAGGGGAGGTGCTAACGGGTCAGATACCTGGACAAATGTAGGGTGACCAGACAGCAAGTGTGAAAAATCATGACAGGGGATGGGGGGGGGCGCGTAATAGGAGCCTATGTAAGGAAAAAAACCCAAAATCAGGACTGTCCCTATAAAATCAGGACATCTGGTCACCCTAGACAAATGCCAACAGTTGCGCTAAACAAGCCCTCCTCCGGAAGAGAATCCTGGTCTCTGGAGGGGCCGGAGGATCGAAATTCAGGCTGAAGAGGAGAGACGGTGGAAATTTCTCCCCCCTGCTCAAATTTTACAAGAATTTCAAAACAAAAAATTTTTAATTTTTTTTTTCCAGGGTGAACTAGGGTCTGTTTCTTAAAATAAGTTTTTCTAGAAAAGGGTAAACAAAACAAAAACTCCCCTCCAGAAAAAGACGTCTGTCAGCTTTTTCCTCACTCACTTTAGTTTTGTTTTGTTTAAGACAAGTGGAATATTTCCCACCAAAACAACAAATTGGGGTTCCTCTCCCCAAAAAAGATTTTCCCAAAACACACTTACCCTTTTTCAACCAGCTCCGAGGTTGGCTTCTCCTGGCACTAGCTAAGCTGATGGCCCTCATGTCTCTTCTGACCAGTAGCTAAATACCCTGTGACATACTGAGAACCATCAGGTCCCATCATCCAAAGGGCAAAGGCTAGCTTCCCCTCCATTTTCAGCTGCTTCCCAAATAGGGCAAAACTCTGGGAGGATCTCAGAACATTGCTGGTCTACCGTCCAGCTTCATATTCGCAAGGAGACCGGCGTAACGAGAAGGGTCTTGTAGCACGTCTCTTTAGCACTGAACTAATTCTAGTCTGATCCTGGGCGCATCAGCGGCAGCCACACCGCTGAATGCAGCTGGTTAAGGAATGGAGTAGAGACACCAGAAGAGAGCAGTTTCCGGAGATGGGAAGGGATCCTGGAGCAAGTGGTTTAAGGATGGTAGATACAAGAGCGGGCTTGTTTGAAGAGAACGGCTGGAGGAGGTATAATGTAGACTGGGGACCTCAGAGTCACCGAGAAGGGGAAAGAAGGATTAAAGCACAAATATCAATGAGACCAAGTGAACGTCACTGGAATGGCCGGAGAGAAAGCAACAAGGAGACACTGAGTTATTCCTTAAAGGACTGGCTGGGATCTGGACAGTCACTCATTCTCCTAAGCATCCCCATGTGCCGAGCCACCTTTCTGCAGCTCGCTAACAGTAAGGCTCAGAAAGTTTTCGCAGGCAGCCTGCTCTTCGCTGTGTTTCTCCATGAGAACTCCTCGGAGAGCAGTCATTTTAGAGCTGATCTCGCTCTCCTAGAAATGCGGCGCTCGTTGCCAGAACAGCAAAAGGATTTGTGAAGAGTCTCAGGGCACGTCTACACTACACAACGAAGTCGATATACAGCCACCGCAGTAGTTCATTCGATTTTTAAGGTCCACACTAGCTCCTCTGGTCAGTGGTGTGCGTCCTCACCAGGAGCACACGCACGGATTTAACTGACTCTCCTCTCCCACCCCAATCCCTCACCAGGAGGTAGCCCAGGCTTGGGCTCCCCTCTCCCCCCACCCGCCTCCATCCCTCACCGGGCAGCAGGCCAGGCTCAGAATCTCCTTCCCTCAGTGGGTGGCGGGGCTCCAGCTGTCAACCCCATGGGGCAACAGGCAATGTAAGCAATGCAGCGCCTACACGTTCACTGCGTCAACCTAACTACACCGATTTAAGCGCTACGCTTCTCGTGGAGGTGGAGTTATTAGGTCGGTGTAGTGGGCGCGTTACATTGGCGGGAGCAACATTTTAGGGTAGACACTTACCGTTAGGTCCATGTATGGCACTACTCTGTAGCGTAGACCAGGCCTGAGTAACAAAGCCAATTTAATAGGGAGAGAATCCCAAAGTACCCAGACAGCATCAGTGAAAAGATAGCTAGCACAGAAGGAGCTGCTTAGAGCTGGTCTTGAGTGGTTTATTTTTGTAACTATAAAATACAGAGAGCAACAAGACAAATCACTACAGAAACCAGAAGTGGGGGGGGAGTGTTTCATGGTTCCCGGCAGAGTTTTATATACAGAAGCCCTTTCCAACAGCCCCTTTTCCTATTTTGGAACATTCTCCCTATTGGATGTTGTCACTCTGTGTTTCAGGGAACACCCCCATTGAAAACAGAGTCTTGTTAAAAACTGGGCACTGCCTGAGGAATTGCTGATCAGTTCTCCCTCCTGGAAGTGCTGCAAGCTCTCACACGCTGCCCTCAAAAAAATCAGTGAAATGGCGTAAAACCAAGTGCCAGACTTTAACCAAAACACCTTCAAACGTGTTAGTGAGAGTGAATATGTCACAGAAATCAAGTGCCTAGGATTACAAGCTGGGAACCCCTCCCATCGCTCCAGAGTACATTCACACCAGGCAGGACTGGAGATCAGTAGGGCAGGGCACCACCACCACTGGGAGATGCGAAAAGCATGTTCTCAGCAGGGTGATCTCCTGAAGCAGAGAAAAGCCCTCACCACGGAGCAGACTCGCACTGCACTTTGGCGTCTAGTTCTTTCACCAGAGGACTTGAACCATTTGAAGTGCAGGATTTTGAGAGGGGCTGTTCATTAGGACAGAGTGTGGTTGTTGCTGATTGTATTTTCGAGAGGGCGCATCCTTTATATTGTAAGAATCCCATAACTCTCCCCACTTTAATACCTCCCCCTCCCCAGCTCTACAATCACACCCACACAGCACTGCTTAATAGCCACCGTTACTGCAGTCGTGGGCAAGGACAGCTCCACTGGCGCCTTTCTGAAATCAGCCAGAGACGATGCAGTTCAGTGCTCCGGAAAGTGCTGCTAGATCCCAGCAGCAGTGTTGGCCGATACTCTTTCCTTACCGATTCCACAGCACTAGTGAGCCGGGAGACCTCTCTTACTGGTGCTACGGGAGCACCAAGGAGTCACACGCCCACCCCACCCTGCTCTCGGAAAACGTCTGCGTTGTTAGGAACACGTTTCAAATATCTCCTTCCCCCACAATTAAGAGCTGATGCATCTTAGAAATAATAAGTGGGGGGAGGGAAATCTCCCAGTGCATGTTGTGAAGGAAAAACCGGTGTCTCTCCAGACAGGGCTTACCTTCCCTACAGTTCTCCATCTCTGCTCATGACTCGGTTCATGACTCCCTCCATCCAGAGAGCTGGGTGCTGTGCTTTAGGCTTGGGGAGGTGCAGTGCGGAAAGCATTGATTAGAGATACAAACACTCTGTAGGAAGGAGCTCTCCTTCCAAGGTCTATGAAAAAATACAAACTGAATACGTGTGCTTGGGGTGGGAGCTACCACTAAAACTAACAAGTCTGCAAGCGGGAGTCCTGCTTTCTGCCTGGTTGACTCCGTCGAGACAGCACAGAAGCTGACTGGCACCAGCTCACTTCCTCCAAGAGGCAAGAGCAACCATGTGGGATTTTCCCATGCTCCAAGACTCCCTCTCGTACTTAATTCCTTCCAACAGGAATAGATCCCCCTTGCCTGCTCTCCACACCTAATTGAGAAGGCATCTAGCCCACCTAGTCTCCAGAAAGCAGGATGATAATTTGTCTCTCTGTGGCAGGGAAGGTGACGGATTCTGTTCAGCAATGTCTTGTGAGACGGCTGGTGGCTTGGTACTGAACTCGGAGAGAAATCCAGAGGCTGGAGATGGGGAACAGGTCCGTGCAGGAAGAAACAGCACAAGTATTTCCCCACACACACCTTTTAAGCCATCAGTAGTGCCAGCTGCCACCATGGAGGTCACCGTCCTGTATGGTGCTCTGGGTGAGACAGGAGAGGGAGCCCTAGAACCTGGAGTAATCTTGGATGGTGACTGGTCATCAGCTTGACCATCAGAGCGAGGAGGAGGAACCCAGTGTCTGTGATGTCACGGATCGAGTCACAAATCTAGTTATGTTACTGGCATCCCCATAAAGCATAAGGAATGGGGGGCAGTGAATCAAGCACAGAAATCCCCTAGAATTTTACCGCTCGCTTATCTAAGGAGCAACAGATATTCTTTCAGGGACTCAGGCAAAGGAAGCTCCTTCACTGCATCTGGCAGGAACTGGACTCCCAGGCTACACCGCAGGGCATAGCGAGACAGTGTCTTTAAGGTACCTGGGGCGGAGCAGAGCAGGGTCAGTTTTTCACACAGCTGCTGATCTCTCATAACCTCCCTGGGCATATTACCATTTTTTCTTAAATCAAAGTGTCCAATAGCTCTGTGAAGAAGATCAAAGCAAGAATCTTCTCGCTCGGTACCAAGTCCTCTGACCAACAACGCAACCAGCCTAGATATCGGCGTCTGGCCTTTCAAATTAACCACCCTGACCTCCGCTCCGAAATCCAGGAGTATGCTCACGCTCTCTAGGTTCCCCTTCATGGCAGCCCAGCTCAGGGGTGTGTCGTCATTATAATCCCGAGCATTAACCAAGGCGCCGTTCTCCAAAAGCGTTCGGACGCACTCTGCATTGTTTTTAAAGGCAGCCCAATGGAGGGGCGTGTCCTTGTTCCCATCCAGCGCACTGGGGTTTGCGCCGTATTCTAAGAGGATCTCAACGCAGGTCTCATCTTTTTCTGCTGCATAATGAAGGGCTGTTCGGTTGTACCCGTCAAGGGCGTTGACCTGCAGAGACAGGAATAGATTCTTGGGAGATGGGTATTACGCATTAACAGATCTTTGAGTGGGATTTGCAGAACACTCGGCATTAACATAACTCTGCTCCCAATGAAGTTGGTGAGAGTTTTACCAGTTTTACGCAGCATTAACTCTGTAATGCAATACTCTGACAACATAGGAATTTTCACCTCTGTTTTACAGAAAAGGAAACTCAGGCACAGGGGGGTCAGTGACTTGCCCAAGATCACACAGGAAGCTTGTGCTAAAGTCAATAACCTAACCTAGATCTTCAAACACCCCATCCTAGGCATTAGCCACAAAACCTCCTTCCTCCCCAAATGGGGTGTGTGTGTGTGTGTGTGTGTGTGTGTGTGTGTCTCTCTCTCTCTCTCTTAGTCAAACTGCAGACACACGCTCCCAAAAAAGGTAAGGAAAGACTTTCCGAACTGTGTAACATCAGCTGTGCAAGCTCTGTAAGTGCACATTTGCCAGACTAGGGCATAAGGCTGATGCCGTTAATACAAGTCACTGAACTATATACAAGTTCTGTACATCTACACAACTTTAAGCCTTTGTAGTTAAAATACATCCTTTCAAGATCATGGTACAGTAACTATGGTTCATTGAGAACTAGACGCACACCAAGACCGAAGGTTTTTTTTAATAGTTTGGCTGCAAGTTGATTTTCTTTCAAACTACAGAGCGTCTTTACTGTGGCTGCATCAGCTCCCAACTGAATGGCTCTCCTGTATCCAGTTTAAAGGAATGTTTTTTAAACCCTTTTACCTCCGCTCCTTTTTGCAGCAGTAGTTCAACACAATCCGCATCGGCAACCATACAAGCGCAGTGTAGCGGCTTCAGAATGCCATGCATACAGTTAACGTCGGCTCCCTGAGGAAAAACAGGGAATAGCGAATGGCGTTAGTAAATGCATCTATTCCGGCCCATTTTACATCATGGCCCCTGTCGCATACACATACCAGTTAAACAGGAGAGATTCCCACACCGGATGCTACATACTGAGATGGTTACAGTATCAATGGAACCTTATTATAAAGTGTTTCTAAACAGATGTTCCAAGCATATTAAATTCATGAGTAATAGGTAATTTTTTGTATTAGAACCTGCAACTCCGACCACTGTCTAGATCCTCACATCCAGGCCACAGCTAAATCTTGCAGCTTCTATCAGTGCCTTTGTAATTTACTCCCCTTTGTTGCTACTATGGCTCTGAAGAGGAGTTCTCTCCCCAATCCTAAGAGCTGCCCTTATCTCAAGCCGAGGACAAAGTTCAGCAACCCATGGCCCTAATAAACCTAATAAAACTGTGACACCAGTTAGCAGGAGCACTGAACCTCTATCATCATCCGATCCTGTTGAATGCACCCCCCACCCTCAGACCTCTAGCAGTCACCTGGCTGGGGATGGAGTCATACGATTCTCCTACTCTCAGAGCAGGCCCTGGGTCGAGTCTCCTGGTACTAACCATGGTTGTCTCAGCAGGTCTGACTTGGGCTCAGACGCTGCAGTTCTGTTCCCTTCAGGGCACCAATAGTGATAGCCAGTGACCACACAGCCTCCTTAAAGCGAAGTATCATTTACTTAAAACAAGATCGTTCTAGAGAAAACATCTTTAAAACAATAAAACAGAGTATACACAGGTCTAGCTTAACCTTTTGTAATGGGCAACTTCCAGTTCCGGCAAAACAAGGTCTGCAACTTGTTGGAGACAGGATCCTTGAAGCTAGCGGCTTGCCCCATTGTCTTTAGAGTGTGCACTTGGGAGTTCTTAGCTGTGCGCTCATGCACAAACGCCACTGAATTTGAGCGTTACAGGCATAACACAAACATTGCGCTACCCCCAATATAAGTTAGATCAATACGATCACCCAGGAAATTCTAATAATGTGCTATAAATTAACTTCCCCTCTAACCGGTCACATACAGTGTTCATAACATTATTACATATCAGCTCCGTGTCAGTCACAACTGGTATATGAGCCATCTTCCAAACAAACACGGGCAAGCAACTTGTATCAGCTGACGTTTCCTTCGGACTCAAGAATCGTTGGTGGCAATTTCATTGGACACTGAGAAAGCTGGCAGCAAGTTAGTTAACCCTTGACAAGTTCAGTTGCAGCCCCAAATTCTATTCCTGGATCGCCCTGTTTTATAGAGACAAGCCTCTGGTTCCATATACAGAGTCTGGCCTTCTGTTCATTTAAAAGGGGTTCCGGCAAAAGGCAGGGGTGGGCCCTATTCCTACTTTTCAATACTGCACCTGATCACTGGCAGCCGTTTGCCAGCAGCATCCAAGGATCTGACACATTAGCACTGGCAAACAAACTTATATAACGCAGCTGCCTCCCAGCTAATCTCAGGTTAAGGTGTGTCCTGCACCTGTATGATTCTGAAGTACGGTTCAGCTACAGAATACACTGCATGAAGCCAGGGATTCTGCCCACTTCAAAAGGCTTCCTTAATCACCAAGCTGATTTATGGCACTTTTGCTGGCCTTCCTTAACCTCGAAATCCCTGGGGATTAAAATAGCCCAGCGGCTGCCTGAATCAGTCAAGGCTAATCTGGACCCTCTGCCATTTTACAAGAAAGTGAGTAATCTGAAACTCTGACAAGTGCTTAGCCTCTTCCTTCGCCGTGGGCGGAGCCTATTTTACAGTTTAATTTTAAGACTAAGGTTTGGGAGAGTTTGACATTGAAGCGTTTGAACAATATGCAGAATCTCAGTTCTAGGTGCCTTGCTCTGGATCACTTATAACATAACTAAACAGCCCCCCACGCGCGCACACACAATTTTCTCCGCTTCTCCCATGGAGCCAGAAGTGACATGACATTCCCAAAAAAACAGCAAGGAGTCCGGTGGTCCTTAAAGACTAACAGATTTATTTGGGCATAAGCTTTCGTGGGTAAAAAACAGGGAATAGCGAATGGCATTAGTAAATGCATCTATTCCGGCCCATTTTACATCGTGGCCTCTGTCAAATGGCGTTAGGTGCATATGAAGAAGTGAGGTTTTTTACCCACGAAAGCTTATGCCCAAATAAATCTGTTAGTCTTTAAGCTACCGGACTCCTCCTTGTTTTTGTGGATACAGACTAACACAGCTACCCCTCTGATACATGACATTCCCATTGATCAACGCTGGAGAAAAGTAATTGCTAGTGGTGTGTAGGAGTCTGCTTGGCAGAAAGATTCTTCTCCATCTCATTGATTAGATGGCTGACTCATATTCCTTCCACACCCCTCCATTTCCTGATACATTTCTAAGTGCCCTTCATATTCTCTCTAAGTCTCCCCCAACACACACACACACACACACACACACACACACACACACCGACCAAACTTCTGCAGCAGCCCAAAATGACAGGAAAAAAGCTGCAAGTTTTTATTACGTTAAATAGAATGAATTACAATCCATACCATACTGCATTCGTTATTTGAATATTTTGATCAAACGCACTGGATCGGGAATGCTTCCCCAGGTATCTTACACGGGGGCAGATATTTCAGAATGATGGTATTTATCACTGACAATAGCAATCGGAGATAAAACTCGTTTTTAAATTGCAAGTTCTCACGTTAGTTGGTGTTTTTCTTAAAGCTCCACCTCCCGGAGCCCTGTAATTATGTGAGACTCTCAGCTTTTCTTAAAAGAAATGTTTCTAGCCCCCACAGTTATGGAGAAAAAGCTTGAAAAACATACCCCTCCAGGCTGAAGAAATACAAGGCACCAAAAAAAAAACCACCCCAATTTTTTAAAAAATCTCTCTATTTTTGGAGACCTGAACTTTTTGAACACTTCAGATTGGCAATATGACGGTGTGAAACCAGAGGCTAGAACAGAAAGTGTTCAATAACTAACTGTATTGGCCCAGTGATACATGTAATAAAGAAACCAAATGCAACAAGAGTAGCATGTAGCTCAGAAGACAAAGCGTCTTCTGCCTCCTGCCAGAGGCTGCATTCTCTGACAGGTTAAGGTAAACGCCAATTACAAGCCGGCTTCTCATCCACATGAGACATAGCCGCCGACTCCGTGGGTGCTCCGGGGTGGGGATTTGGGGAAGGAGTCCAATAGGGGCAGGGAGGGGGTTGGAATGGGGGCGGGGAAGGGGGTGGAGAAAGGGTGGAGTTGGGGGGGGGGGGGAGGCACGAGCACCCACCGGCACTGGAGAAAGTTGGCGCCTATGCATGGCAGGGCTGCAAATTGCCTGCTACAATCCCTTGTTTTAGTACCTCCATGTAGGATTTGGAAAGGGCTGTCTGAACCCTTTGTTTACAAATTCTCCTCTGTGAAGGTCTTTATATAGCATCCATCTTCATAGTGCCTTTGCCCTTAGGGAAGCAGTTTCACTCAGAGGTGAGATACAGATCAACAGAAGAGGATTTCTAGGGTGGAATATCTGGATGAGCTCTGCAACATAATTATGGGGCGCTGAGTATTAGACACAATGCAGCAGAGTTAAATTTGTGGTGTGAACCTTACCTCTATAATTTCCCTGAATTGTGTGTGTAAGTTCTCAGTTTCAGCATTTTGACGTGGCAGTATGACTTGATATCCGCCTAGCCACCCAATCAAGCTATACATTACCTCTGTTACCATAGTACTTGCAGATCCCAAACAAAATCAGAGCTCTGCTGCTCTGGACACCGTAAAGACATAGTGGGACAGTCTCTGCCCTGAATCTAGACAGACAAGACAAAGAATGAGGGGAGAAAGAAGCACAGAGAGGGTAAGCGACTTGCCCCAGGTCACACAACAGTGGGAGAGCCAGAAATAAAGCCAGGTTCATGCTCTAGCCACCGGTGCCTCTCATTCATACATACATACATACGATGAGCTAGAGATATACAGATAGAGAAGCACAAGCTTTCAAAACACAACACTAAAGCAACATAGCATTTACGTACCCTGCTGATAAGATCTTCAACATTATCATGTGGAAAAGATCGTATGGCTGTTATAGTCCGGATCAACCGCTCTGACAAGGAGTATTTACTCTGAATGCTCTGCATAATATACCACATACTGGAACTCAAGCTCCTTCAGTTAATTCACATGCTCTAAACCGCCTGGAAAGAAAACAAAAGTTTTAAACAAATTATTTCTCCACCCTCCTGCAAGCCACACACCAAGCATTATTCATCTCAGTAAGACGACTCGGTCTGCCCATGAGATTGGCCAGACTCCACTCCGTTTCCTAACAGCATTTATATCAACGATATTTGCTCTCTTTCTACGATTCTTTTTTAAAAGCTTCAAAACTAACAAACGTTTCCCCTTCAGACAAAGATCCTTTTAATCCCTGAATTTGAACAACTGCATGTCTGTGACCTTCCTATGTTTGCAGTTTTTTTAAAGCCAAAGACACTTACTGGTCATTTGTATTACTGTAATGCCTAGGGGCCCCAGGACCCCATTGTGCTAGACACTGTAAAATACAGAGCAAAATTACAGCCCCTGCCCTAAAAAGCTTCCAGTCCTACCATCTCCCCCAACCTCCTTCCTCTGATGGCAGGTAGCTCTCTGAGGCAGGATCTATAACTTCATAGCAGCCCGCAGCACACCCGGCAACTAGGAATCATGGCATCGTGCAGCAAGTGAAAGGACACCACAAGTGAGTGACACTTTCCAGCCTGAGCCCTTAATCTCTCTCTCACACTCACACACACACACACCTGCCTTCACCCGACACTAGTCTGTGGGGGTTAGAGAGAGTGGGGGTGATGGTCAAAGGGGCCAACAGGGGAAGGGAGGGAACAAGTAGGGCCTGGCTGGGGGGAGGGGGGAAGGAAAGGGGAACAGCAGAGGAAGATAAAGAAAGGGTGATGGGAGGCAGGGGGAGGAGGAGACAGGCAGGGGTGGAGATGATGGGGGTGGGGGTGACAGGCATTGGGGGAGGGGTGACAGGGGGACCGATGAGGCAGTGGGGGGGAGGGGGTGACGGAGCAGTTGGGAGAGGAGTGATGGAGCAGTGGGAGAGGGGGTGACGGGGACCGATGGGGCGGTGGGGGGAGGGGTGATGGGGCAGTGGGGGGAGGGGATGACGGGGGGGACTGACGGGGCAGTGGGGGGAGGGGTGATGGGGCAGTTGGGAGAGGGGGTGACAGGGGGACCGATGGGGCAGTGGGGGGAGGGAGGACGGGGCAGTGGGGGGAGGGGGTGACGGGGCAGTGGGGGGAGGGGGCGACGGGGGGGTGACGGGGCAGTGGGGGGAGGGGGTGACGGGGCAGTGGGGGGAGGGGGCGACGGGGAGGTGACGGGACAGTGGGGGGAGGGGGGAGGGGGCGGTGGGGGAGGGGGGAGGCGGGGCCTGGCTCACTCACCAACCCCGACAGCGCCGCCGAGCCCCGGACATAGGGGAAGTGGGTCCCGCTGTCGCCAACCGGAGGCGGAAACTCATCGGTCGGAAGGGAAGACAACTCGACTGAGGCAATGACGAAACAACGCGCGTGCGCATTGAAGGACTCCGACTGTTCTGCTCCAATCCCCTCCTCCCTCCCCCTGCAGGCCCCGCCCCTCACCCTGCTCTCCTCCTATCCCCTCCTCCCTCCCCCTGCAGGCCCCGCCCCTCACCCTGCTCTCGTCCAATCCCCTCTCCCTCCCCCTGCAGGCCCCGCCCCTCACCCTGCTCTGCTCCAATCCCCTCCTCCCTCACCTTACAGGCCCCGCCCCTCAACCTGCTCTGCTCCAATCCCCTCCTCACTCATCCTGCCCTGCTCAAGCCTCTTGGCCCAACCCCCTTTTGTCTGTCAATCCCAGGTGAGCCCGGTGTCTCTCCAGACGCCAGCTGGTATCCTAGGCTCCGGTCACCTCTCGGTCCAGTCCTTCCTCCTGCAGACCCAGGCAGAGTCCGCGTGTTCCACCTGCTGGAGTTTCCTTTTGTCAAGTCTCAGGGGGAGCCGTGTTAGTCTGGATCTGTCAAAGCAGCAAAGAGTCCTGTGGCACCTTATAGACGAACAGACGTATAGGAACATGCACTACATGCATCCGACGAAGTGGCTATTCGCCCACAAACGCTCATGCTCCTATACGTCTGTTCGTCTATAAGGTGCCACAGGACTCTTTGCTCCTTTTGTTAGGTATCAGTTGTTCAGTCCCTCGGGTTCCCATTGTCTTTCCGGGATCCTTCATTGATATGGGTCAGATTTAGCCATTCCTGACCCATTCAAGTCAGCAACAGTGATGTGACACAAACACCTCAGTCTCCTGTTCCGCCCCAAGAGCAGCTGTTTAGCCCTTTCACATCCGCTGGGTAGCAATCCATAGTCAAGTCCTTGCCGTCTATATCATTCATGGAAATAGTACAGAAAAATCCCATTTTGTCACGTATGTCAGACTCGTTCATCCTGCCGTTGCTTATTACTACTAATTGTTTGTATTACAAAAGGGCTTAGAGGACCCAACCAATAGTATTGCCAACCTCAAGGATTCCAAAATTATAAGTCAGGCCCCTATGAGATTTGCTTTAAAATAATGAAATTTTTAACAACAATAAATGGTGGGCGGTTTTTGTTTGTTTGTTTGTTTTTTTGATTCTTTAGGTTTCACATTTTCAAGCTTATCTCAGCAAGTATGCGGGCTAGAAACTTACCGAGCAGAGAGTCTCACATGATCTCATGACTCCAGGAGCTGGGGCTTTAAGGAAAAAAATCACACCACCAAGACCATGGTCTAATTGTGCCAGGCACTAGACAAATACATAGAAACAATCCTTGCTCTGCCAAGCATATCATCTAAATAGACAAGTCAGACAGAAGGTGAAGTGGTTTGTCCAAGGTCACACAGCAGATCAGTACCAGAACTAGGACTAAAATGATGGTCTCTTGACTGCTACACTACCCACTAGATCACACTGCCTCTTTCCTGTGTCCTCCCTGTCCCCTCCTCACACCCAGTTTGTCTCTTTTATCCACCTGTTGCATCTTGTCATCAATCTAGACCATGAGTAATCTGGGGCAGGATCTTGTCATGTACAATCTTGTATGTACAGTACCTAGCACAATGGCTCCCCAATTCCTAATTGGGATCCTAAGCGCTACCATAATACATAAAAGAAATAATAACTAGTGTGGGGCATGGGTGGCTTCCCAGCAGACCTGTTGGTAACCGTATCTGTGATGGTGGCCATGGAGCACCTGTGGGCAGCTGAAGCCAGTGGCTGGGCAACCAGCCTTGATTTAGCCACTGGCTCCTTGATCAGCCAGTAATGCTGCCTGCATCCTCAGCAAGCAGACTAGCAAGCACAGCAGCAGGACATGTGTCCCTGGTATTGCACTTTGCATTCAGTGGGCAGAAGGCAGATCTTTTTTTCCAGGTTTAACCACACAAATAAAGCCCCCGGCCTGCAATGCTCCACCCTAATTGCTCCATTGTTCAGGATTTTTCCTTCCTATCTAGGAAACGAAAGGGTTACAACCATAGAGCTCCCAAATCAGCAGGCTCTTAGAGGAGATGAGGAAGCATAGTGAGGGGGAGATTTAACAAAGACCTTCCTGTTCTCAGCCTCCCCCTGACACCAAGTGGCTGAGCCTTGCTGCTGGGACACCTCTCAGCTCCTTCTGCCTGCAATGGCTGGATCCCCTTCTCCACTGATGACCCCAGAAGGGGAGTAACGTGTCCCCATCCCAGAGCAGGAGCAGTGAGTTAGGAGGAGGCGTAGAGAGAAGCGGCCCCTCCCCTGGGAAAAGCAAAAAGGGAGGCAAAAAAATCATTGCCTGTGCTAAGTGCGGCAGAAAGGAGTATCGAACTCTGAGCCAGGCACCTCTTAATGAGGTGAGCTAAGAGGCAAGGATACAGAGGTGGCTGTCACTCTTGTCATGCCCTGTAGCGTGCTGTCTATCTTTAATAATAATCCCCGGCTCTTCTATAGCGCTTTTCATCAGTAGATCTCAAAGCATTTTACAGACGAGAACAATATCATGATTCCCATATTACCACTGGGGAAACTGAGGCACGGAGCAGCGAGGTGACTTGCCCAAGGTCACCCCAGGTCTCCCAAGGCCCAGTCCAGTGTGGTGTCCAGTACCCACCCAGGTTCAAATAAGTGAACATGGTCCATTCTCGAGAAACTCAAAAGCAGTTTGAAACCACAGCTGCCCTGGTGCTGCAGTGACCACGTACAAGGTTCCTCTGGGGCTGCTCTAAGTTACACCAGAGTGTGGCCAGGCCCCGAATACAGGATGTGCGGAGGTGACTTCGGTACCTTTGCCCTGCCACTGCACAGGAATAGAGTAACTGAGGATCGGGTGCCCAGTGTGTTTAGATGGGATGCAAATCAAAGATTGCTCCCACCTTGCTCTTCTGGGGGGGGATTCGGCTCCAGAGCTGCAGTATCAAAGGGTTTGTTTCCCAGCTTAAAACGTCTGTCTCTCACACACAGGAAGTGACTCGTGCCAGGACGCTCTTTCTATTCCAGCAGATGTTGGAGTCGCTAATGGCAACAAGGAGGTAGATCATCATCCAGTAGGCCCTGACGAGGCAGAACCACGTAGCGTATTGGGCAGAAGGTCCAAAGAGAACCTTGCCCAGCGTCCTTGCCAAGGAGAAGCCTGTGAGGACTGACACAGGTCGGAAAGGAATCAGACAAGCCATCCAGAGAAGAGTCAGGGGAAATCTGATCTGGCTGAAAGGGAATGCAAAGACCTCCTCGCCCACCCTGCGAGCCACGAAAAGGAGAAGGCCTACAAATGTCTGCAGTGTGGGAAAAGCTTCTATCTGATCGCGGCCCTCATTGGACACCAGTTAATCCACTCAGGAGACCGAGCCTACCAGTGAGCTCGCCCCTGGTGCATCACAGGAGGACACACGCTGGAGAGAGGCCCTACCGATGTGCTGGCTGCGGGAGGAGCTTCAGCCAGAGCTCACATCTGGTGTACCACCAGGGGACCCACACAGGAGAGCCACCCTATGAATGTGGGGAGTGTGGGAAGGGCTTCTACCAGACCTCGCACTTCGTATAACACCAGAGGACCCACATGGGCGAGCGGCCCTACAAATGCCCCGCATGTGGGAGGAGCTTCAGCCTGAGTTCCAACCTTCTGAAACATCAGAGGATCCATGTGCGAGACAGACCCTACAGATGCAGCCAGTGTGGGAAGAGCTTTGGTCTGAACTCAAATCTGATCAAACATCAGAGGGTCCACACGGGAGAGAAACCTCATCTCTGCGCCGACTGCGGGAGGAGCTTCCGGTGCTGCTCCGCGCTCATCCAGCACCAGAGGACCCACACGGGGGAGTGACCCTACAAGTGCACCCAGTGTGGAAAGTGCTTTAGTCAGAGCTCCAACCTGATCCAGCATCGACGGAGTCATGTGGACGAGGGACCCGATTCCCCTCCTTAATGTAGCAAATTCCCAGACTGGATCAGCCCCAAGGTCCATCTAGCCCAGTGCCCTGTCTCTGACAGTAGCTAGCACGAGAACCCCACAGCAGGCCGATGTGGGATAATCGGCCCTCCCATTAAGGGATGATGGCCGTATTATTTGGACACGTAGGGGGAAGCTTTCAAAAGCATCCGAGAGTCCGTGGAACTCGTGCTTCTAAATCTGTTAGGTGCGTCTAAAAATCTCCTCCTGACCATATATTTTAGAGACATTTTTATCTTCTGGTTTCTTGCCTTCTGCTCCCATAGAGAAGCTGAGCTGTGGGGCGGGGGGGATTTGGATCAGCCCATAAGGCAGCCCAGGAAATCAAGGGCAGCAGAGGAGTGTATTCAGATCCTTTCTCTCTGTTATGAGATGAGTTACTGCAGCAGCAGCCAGGTGGGTGGAGCTCAGCAGTGATTTCTGGGAGGGCTAAACCTGAAAGCAGAACCACAAGGGTGGTAGGGTGGGCAGCCAGACTGGTACATCATTTAATAAAGAGGCAACAGCAGGAAGAGCTGAAACATGGCTGGGTCAGGATTCCGGAACACCAGGAACTGGTCTCTTACAGACCTGGGCGTATGGCGTGTAAGTGCCCGAAAGGACAAAAAAACAGAGAGATCTTAGCAAAAACTGGGCAGTCACGCTTAAGTTTGTCACCAGACTGTGGGTAAAGTTCTACTGGACCAGGGAAAAGAGACAACGCAATCCCCCTTGATCTCAGCTGTATGGAGCACGGCGGACATGCAGAGCAGATGAACCAGTCGGGATGGTTTTGAGGTGGCACATGACAAGGATATTTGGGGCCAGATTTTCAGTGTGTTGGGTGCACGCTGGGTCTTTTACTCGTTTGCAAATTTGGCCCATCGCGGTTTGTAAAACCTGGCCCTTCTCTGAGTACCTCAATGGGAGTTGAGCTCATTTGAAAATCTGACCCTGGGTTAGTTTGAAGAGGTCTTGAAATGTTTCTGAATTGTTTTCTCCTGAGCTGTGTGCTTGAAGGAAAGCCAGGTCATAGTCTACCCGATTGGGTGTAATGATGATGCCCAGGCATGGCACACTGAGAGTAAAGTGTGATCCGGGGCACTAAGCATTGTGTTGTTTGCCTTGCAGACAGTTTCCAAGCGTTTTGGGAGGGGAAACGTAGAGCGTAGGAACACGGAAATTCCCAGACTGGCTCAGACCTGAGGTTCATCTGGTCCAGTATCCCGTCTCCACCAGCAGCTACTTCAGAGGAAGGTGTAAGAACCGCACAGTAGCAGATGAAGGATAACCTGCCCCCACATTAGGTCTCTAACAGAGAGCTGTTTAAGTCCTGAAGCATGAGATTTAATAGCTCCGCTCATGTCAGCAGTCACTGTTCTAATGCTGGATTTTTTTTTGTTATCTGTGTAAATATCCATTCCCTTTTTGAAGGACTCATTGGAATTTTAGAGTGAATTCCCCACTTGTGTCCAATGTCATTTTACTTGGATCAATCACTAGGCACCCTCATATTATCCTTATCACATGCAAAAGGGGGGAGCAGCACAGAAACCATAGAGGAGGATCTGCTAAAGGCTCATAGCTTTGTGACGTTACAGAAAGTCTTGGATTTGGGGTTCTTGCCTTCTTGCTTATTGGATAAACAAACCTATCACTTTTTCAATGTTCCACTTGTCGTCGTCTTTCTTTCCTGGGTCTCGGGTGGTCTTGTTATAAAGGGCAAAGGCTGAGATTTTCCAAGATGCCTAAGGAAGGACTTTCATGTTTTAGGTCTTGTCTATCACAAAATTTGTGGGAGCTGAGCTGCGTCTGTGGTATACAGGAGGTCAGAACGATCATCACAATGGTCCATTCTGGCCTCGGAATCTATGAAAATAATAGTAACCAGCTCTTACGTAGTGCTTTTCATCCATAGATCTCACAGTGCTTTATAAAGGATGGCAGTATCATTATCCCCATTTTACAGATGGAGAAACTGAGGCACAGAGAAGAGACACAACTTACCCAAGGTCACTGGTAGAGCTGGGATGAGAACTCGTATCTCCTAAGGCCTAGTCCAGGGCACTATCCACTATGCCACACTGCCTCCTAAAGCTTGTATGACTGTAGATAAAGTGGCAAAAAAAAACACACACCCCCAGTGTATACAGTATAGCTTATTCCCATCTGGACCAGCTCTTGAGGGACAACATGATCCTCCTAGTAGAGGACTGGACCCCAAATTTTCCCCTTACTTACACGAGTGGAAATCAGACTTTTCTGGTTTTCCAGATTTCCCCCAAATCAATAGGATTCTGCGCCTAGAACATTCCCTGAGATTCTGGACTTGATGGGACGTGGCATTCAAAAGCTATCGCATGACCGATGGAAAGACAAACAGGGAAATGCCACTGAGTTGTGTACAGAGCTTCCCTTTGCTCGACCAAAAATCAACAAAGCCTTAAAATGCCCCTCTCCTATGATGCCTGCGGAACACTAGACAAAGGCTAGACAGCTGGTGTGGGGATCACATTAAATCCAGCTTTGACAACCCAGGGGAAAGGAAGTGCCTCCCAAAATCATGAGATTGGCTAAAAAATCCTGGGATTAAAAAAAATTAGGGTTAATTTAGAACCTTTAGGAGTCATGTTTTTCAGTTTTTCTCTATTACTGCGAAGGTTAGAAACAAACTTGATTTTTTTAATGCAAACTGCGATTCACACCGAACCCCATGACTCCAAGAGCTGGGGCTTTAAGAAATCCCAACTATCGGATGAGTCTCTGCGCACTGCACTGTTACCCTAATTGTCTCCTCCCTGCCCCGACTGTTGGGGTATGTCAGGGTTAAGTAAAGACTTGGGTAACTGCTATCATGGTAATAGCGAGTAAAAGCACAGGCAGGCACTGTTTCTTCACTTGATAGATAAAGGTGCCATCCTTCCCCCTTCCCTTCTGCGTGTTAAGGACAGATAAGCGTTGCAGCTGCATAAGGAAAGTGGTTGTCTGAAGGACCCCTTTGTGTGAAGAAGTGTTATCTTCCCCCCTCCCTTCCTCTCCCAGCTACATAAATGAGCTTGGGGTCATGGCCTTTTCCTCCCTCCCCTGTGAACTTAAGGGAACTTGTGGCTACAATTATTGAAAAGAAATGTATCTTCAAGGTAAAAATGTCTGTATGCTTAATGCTGTAAACAGTAAACAGGGGCGGGGATAATTATATTCAGTATATAGCTATTAATATTCATTAGATGGGCATTCATATGTCATCACAATTTGTGGAAAGCAATCCACAATGAAGTTCATAATCCAGTCCTCCAGCTTTCCAGGAAGTCGGTGGCCTTCCTGGAAAGGAGATATTAAAGCCTGGCTAGCCGCATGTCTGGAGTGTGCCCGACACCAGCCAGCCCCAGCTGGTCACAAGGGAAAGCTCATGGAGCGACCCTTAACTGGTCCCTGAGAAAGAATACAGATGGATTGTGTGGGTCCCCTTCCCCGCACTAAAGCTGGGTATCGATTCATGCTGGTAATAGTAGAGGCATTCAGTATATGGGTGGAAGCCTTCCCTACTCGGGACCAAACCGCCAAAACCACTGCTCGCTGCGGGGGTTCCCCGGATCATGGATTTGGATCGAGAGTCAGCATTTCACAGCTCCCTATTGCGGTACCCCTGTGAACTGCTGGGTGTGGAGCAGCTACTCCACATCCCCTACCACCCTCAAGCCGCTGGGCAAGTGGAGCGCATGAATCACACCATCAAGGAGGAGCTTTGGAAGGATGCCAATCTGGGAGGCACCAGTTGGGCTGAGCTCTTGCCTTTTATTTTAATACGTATCTGAGCCCGGCCTTTCAAAGCCACAGGCTTCAGTCCCCATGAACTTCTACCGGGCAGACCAATGCCTCGGTGGGAAAACCTGCTCACACCCCCACCGATGGAACAGATTGTGCAGGCTAACATGGAGGGTTGGAGCCTCCAACAAGGAGGCTGCCCAATCAGAGGGCAAGGCTAAGGCCCAAAGCAAGGCCTGGGATGATCCCCCACACAATCCCCTGGATCAAATACAAACGGGGATGTTGGTGATGTATCATGCCCACGGCCCCCACCCCTTCCCGGTGCCTCGGTGGGAGGTTCCTTATCTGGTAGCTGTCATGATTCATCCATCTCTGGTGTGCTTATCCCAGGAGGGTCAGCACTGGTGGGCTCACGTCTCTCAGGTAAAGGTAATTAGGGTGACCAGACAGCAAATGTGAAAAATCAGGAGGAAAATGGACCTCGGCCACCCTTTTACAGCTGGGGTTTGGGGATGGGTGCAAATGGAGATGGTCCCAAGAACCCGTGTGGCAAGTGCAGATAGAAAATAATAACACACGGTTTCTAATGGGGTCCGAGGTGTCCTATCCACGCATAGCCTTAGTGTGGGTGGGACAGGGAAATACATGGGAGGGGTGGCCACAGGAACCGCCGCCCCTGCAGTGCATAGAACCCGTCCTGCCTCAGCATTGGGTGGAACAGGGAAATAAGGATAAGAAACTGTTGTGTTGTTTACTACTTCTCATAACACAAGAACTAGGGGTCACCAAATGAAATGAATAGGCGGCAGGTTTAAAACAAATAAAAGGAAGGATTTCTTTACACAACGCACAGTCAACCTGTGGAACTCCTTGCCAGAGGATTTTGTGAAGGCCAAGACCATAACAGGGTTCAAAAAAGAACTAGATAAATTCATGGAGGATAGGTCCATCAATGGCTATTAGCCAGGATGGGCAGGAATGGTGTCCCTAGCCTCTGTTTGCCAGAAGCTGGGAATGAGCGACAGGGGATGGATCACTTGATGATTCCCTGTTCTGTTATTCCCTCTGGGGCATCTGGCACTGGCCACTGGCCGAAGACGGGATACTGGGCTAGATGGACCCTTGGTCTCACCCAGTATGGCCGTTCTTAGGTTCTTATAAAATTTGCTGGGAGGGATCGGCCGTGCTTGATGGCCAGGTTCTGGAGGGTGGAAGGTGTGTGGAGCGGGTGGGATTTGGACCAGGAAACTTCTTGCAGCTGAGAAACTCTACTTATCAGATTCATATACCAGCCGTGCGACAGGTTAATGTAACCGGACACCCAACAATACCCATTAATTGGACTATGGTAGTGCCGGAACCCAGCTGGATGAACTGGGGTCTTTTGACACAGTTGCACAGGCAGCTTCAGGCCAAGCAGCACCGAACACAGGTCTTGGAAGCCCAGGGCCTTCGAGGAATGAATGCCTTCCAACTAGCTACTGAACTGCCTGCTGAGTATACTCGCACTGATGTAGCCTTTGCCCTTTGGACAGGCCTAATAGACACTCATTCGCTCCTGGGTCATATTACTCATGTTATAGGGGTGTTATTCATATTAATTGTATTACTGATCGTATTCATGGGGTACTTTAGGTTATGTGTTGCCTTAGCCTCTCCCCGGAAGCCATACTTGTAAATTCAGCGGCTTACCCCTTTCACGACCTGCCTTCTCTCTCTCCCCGTAGCATGACCGGTGGACCAAGGTATTGGGTTAACCAGAGCCAGGGCCTCCAGCCCCGCCATCCAGTGTGTGGGAAGGAGGGACGCCTGGGCCCTTCTTTGAAGAGACTTGGGGAGTGTTGGGGTATGTCAGGGTTAAGTAAAGACTTGGGTAACCACTATCATGGTAATAGCGAGTAAAGACACAGGCAGGCACTGTTTCTTCACTTGATAGATAAAGGTGCCATCCTTCCCCCTTCCCTTCTGCGTGTTAAGGATAGATAAGCATTGCAGCTGCATAAGGAACGTGGTTGTCTGAAGGATCCCCTTTGTGTGAAGAAGTGTTATCTCCCCCTCCCTTCCTCTCCCAGCTACATAAACAAGCTCGGGGTCATGGCCCCTTCCTCCCTCCCCTGTGAACTGCTGATTAAGGGAACTTGTGGCTACAACTACTGCAAAGAAATGTATCTTCAAGGTAAAAATGTCTGTGTAATATGCTTAATGCTGTAAGCAGTAAACACGGGCGGAGATAATTATATTCAGTATATAGCTATTAATATTCATTAGATGGGCATTCATATTATTAAATAAGAGTTTTGAGGGTGTTGTCGTTAATGTGAGTATTTACATATTAACTTAGATAAAAGAGTATCACGTGATTAACTCGGGGCTTACTCGACAACTGGGTCGAGCGGAACAAGTAACGGAATAAAGAAGTCCGTTTACTCAATCCGCCTCTGGGTCAGCCTGCTCCTCCTTTCCATCTCCAACAGTAACCTACTCCTCTTCAGAGCATGGGAAAGCTGCTACGTGGAACCAGGGGAGCACCTTGGAAACCCAGCTCTTATGGTCTTCCAGGCACGGCGTAACGGTAGAGAAACAGGAGAGCCCAGACTTTCTCCAAGGATTCAGAAGAGAAGATGAATGAGAACCAGCAACAAAGTAGGGCAGGGGTAGGCAACCTATGGCACGCGGCACGCGAGCTGAGTTTCAGTGGCACTCACACTGCCCAGGTCCTGGCCACCATTCTGGGGGGGCTCTGCATTTTAATTTAAGTTTAAATGAAGCTTCTTAAAAACCTTGCATCTGAAGAAGTGAGGTTCTTACCCACGAAAGCTTATGCTCCAATACTTCTGTTAGTCTTAAAGGTGCCACAGGACCCTCTGTTGCTTTTTACAGATTCAGACTAACACGGCTACCCCTCTGATACTTAAAAACCTTGTGTACTTTATATACAACAATAGTTTCGTTATATATTATAGACTTATAGAAAGAGACTTTCTAAAAACGTTAAACCTTCTAAAAACATATTACTGGCAAGCAAAACCTTCAATGAGAGTGAATAAATGAAGACTCGGGCCACCACTTCTGAAAGGTTGCTGGCCCCTGAGGTAGGGCGCTCAAGTGGGCCAAATTCTCTGTTGGTGTAAATCAACAGTAGCTCCGCTGAAGTTAACAGTCGCTATGGGTGATTTACAGCAGCTGGGGATCAGGGCCCTACTGATTTCAATGGAGCTATGGCCGATTTAGACCCGCTGCGGATCTGGCCCCACGGATTTCAGCGCCTCTGGTGTCTGATTTACACCCGCCGGGGCTCTGGCCCCGCGGATTTCAGCAGCGCCCCTTGGTACAGCGCCGTGCGCCGGGGGCTGAAGCGCGCTAGGCGGGCGCTGTTACCGCGGGACGCGCTCCCCCGTCCCCGGGCGCTGCGCACGGGGGGCAGCCCCCGAGCCTCGGCAGGTCCCCAGGCTGCGCGCAGGCTTCCGACCATAGAGCGGCAGCCTCCGCCCGCTGCTGGAGCTCACAGGCCGGGGGGAGCGAATAGAGCAGGGACCTTCCTGTTCCCAGCCTCCTCCGGCTCGCTGCAGCCCGCAGCCCCCGGGTAGCCTGATCCTGCAGCCCCCGCGCGCCGGGAGAGCGCCCCCGAAGCCGAGAGCCCGGGCCCGTCCGCTGCGGTGAGCCGGGCTGCAGGGCCGGGGCCGGGGAGGCGCAGGGAGAGGCTGCCCCGGGGGAAGGGAAGCGCCAGCTGGGGAGGCGAGAAATTGCTGCCTCTGGGGAGCAGCCCGGGATCGGGAGCCTGGAGGGCGGGGAACAGGGCCAAGGCGGCTGCAGCCCCTTGCAAGGGGGGGAAGGCGGCACGGCCTACGGGGCCAGCAGGCTACCGAGGGGCTTCTAACGCGCCCGTCCCCGGGGCCTGGAGGATCTGAGCAACGGAGTCCCCTGGGCGTGTGCCCGAACCTGCTGGGCTTCCCAGGGCAGAGAGGGACGGTGCCCGCCTGGGCAGCCCGGCTCCAAACTCCAGTGCCCCGTGCCAGGGTGGGGGCCCCCAGTCGTGCGCCCTCTTTTGGCTAGTGGTTAGATGCGCTGTAGTGCAGCCGTGGATTAGCGGGGTGCTGGGGAGCAGGGGCTGGGATCCCTGGATCGTGGGGGGAGAGAGGGGCTGCTGGGGAGCAGGGGCTGGGATTCAGGATGGGGGGTGCTGCAGGGGAGCAGAGGGAGGGATCCGGGATCACTGCGGGGGAGCAGGGGCTGGGATCCAGGATCTGGGTTTTGTTGCTGGTGAACCTTAGCTTAGTTCTCTCCCGTGGTATTATTCTGATTACTTTATATTACATTACCACCTAGGGGCTCCAGCCAAGATCAGGGCCCCATCACGCCAGGTGCTACGCAGACGTGGTGCAAGAGAGAGTCCCTGCCCTGAAAAGCTCACGTGCCAAAGACAAAGTTGGGAGGGGAAACTGAGGCACAGAGCAGGGCGGTTACTTGCCCCAAGTCACCCAGCAAGCTCGTGGCAGGGCCAGGAATGGGACGCCCCTGTCCCAGTGCGGTACCATAGCCCGAGACCACGATGAATGGATTTTGCTGGTTTTTTGCCCCGGAAGAGATCTGATCTTTATGTTTATTAGGAAGAGCAAGAGGCTTAATTCAGAGCTGGTTCTGAGCCAGCCAAGTCCCCTTGTGCGTGGAGGTCCTTCCCCTGAGCACGCCACCCTCTGCCCTTCGAATATCCTAGGATCCTGACTAATTTCTCTGCGCCCTATCCCATCTGCTGGGATTCCCCATCCTTCAGGGGCACGGGGGGGGGGGGGGGGGGACACATTGTAACAAAGCCTCAGTGACTAGTTATCAAACCCCGTTGTCACCTGCCTATTTGCCTTGTGTCTTTCGTTTGGGCTCAGGATTTCCCGGTTCCTGAGTCTCACGTGATATTCTGGATGGAACAAGAGGGAGAGCCACGTGTCCAGGATTCCCAGGACTTGAGGGAAGCGGAGCTGCCAGGAGGCACCTGTGCAGGTGAGGGAGATGTCGAAGCAGCCCCTGGACATCAGCATGCAGGGGAAAGAGAGGAAATCCCAACACAGCTGTTGCAAGCAATACAAGGGTGGCTTTGTCTCCCCCTAGTGGCTGCAACATGTATTGCGGTATGCCTCTGAGCTAATGGGCCTGATTCTTTAGAGCAGGCTGTAGGGGATTATGCTTTAAGATCCAGCGTGGCCTAGTGGATAGAGCAGTTGTCTGGGCTTGAGAAGATCTAGCTTCTATTCCTGGCTCTGCTACTGACCTGCTGGGTGACCCTGGGCAAGTCACCCTGCCTCAGTTACTCCCGCTGTAAAAGGGCTAATAATACTGACCTGCTTTGAGGGAACAAGTGCTATATACGAGTTAAGTATTATCCAGCCCCCTGCAGCTCCAGCTAAGTGTCTTCCAACAAGCTCCTTCTCATCTAGTTCAATACTCCAGGCAGGTGTCAATGCTAAGCTTTCTACCCGTCCTCATTGACTTCTGATTCTATCCCCTCTTTGCACCCAGCTGTTCTGGAGTGACCAAGTCTAGGGGGAACTGGGGGGAGGGATAGCTCAGTGGTTTGAGCATTGGCCTGCTAAACCCAGGGTTGTGAGCTCAATCCTTGAGGGGGCCATTTAGGGAACTGGGGTAAAAATCTGTCTGGGGATTGGTCCTGCTTTGAGCAGGGGGTTGGACTAGATGACCTCCTGAGGTCCCTTCGAACCCTGAGATTCTAGGATTCTATGCTGGATATTTACGACAATCTCTCTCCAGTTTATTACTTGTAATGATTCCCCCAAACAAGCTGAGGGCCCCCTGGTGGTAGGTGTTGTACAAATACATTTTAAGAGAGAGGTGGTCTATGGTACTGATACGGCCCCCTTCACCGTAACACGGCCGTTAGCAGTCATCCTCCCAGGCAGAGCAGGGCTCTCCTCCCCAGTGTACATGTGGGAACAGAGAGCCTGAGGACTTGTCCACCGTCACACGGGTAGCGGAGGAGGAAGTTGTACTGAGGTTTCCTGGATGCTAGTCAAATGCGCTAACCATTGGGCCACCTTCCTTCTCCAGCACCCCCCTCCTCTGAAGAGTTCATAATGGCCCATAGCCTCCTGGGTATTTAGGTGCCTAACTCCCAGGGGCACCTAAACGGTGTTCAGTGGGAGTTACGCACCTAAATACATGTGAGGATCTGGGCCTAATTAGACAAAAAGTAGGAGGAGAAACAGAAAAACAGAGAGGGAAAGTGCCCTGCCCAAGGTGGTGGCAGAGACACAAATAGAAGCCATGTCTCCAAGTGTTGCTCCAGCACTGCCCACTAGTCTGCACAGCCTTCTCTGTGCTTAGCTCGGGACTGGTTTATCTCTCTTCGTTCCAGCCGCCGATGGAAGTGTGAGTGAGACCGAGGGGGAGACGCCCCAAGAGGGAGGCGCTGAGCCGCAGGGGCCCGTCTCTGAAAGCCTCAGGGAGGCTGTCTCGCAGAGTCCCGATCCGGAGAAAGCTTGCGAGAGTCAGGGCCGGCCGGAAAGGCAGCGGAGAAAGACCCCGGGCAAGAGGCTGGTTAAATCCGCCACCCAGTGCGAGAAAGGCTTCCGGAAACTCAAGGACATCCTGGTGCTGCGGCGATCACATTCCCGGCTGAGACCCACCATCTGCAGCGAGTGTGGCAAAGGCTTCAGCCGGAGCTCCGACCTCATCCGGCACCAGATCACCCACACCGGCGAAAAACCCTACACCTGTGCCGACTGCGGCAAAGGCTTCAGCCAGAACTCCAATCTGGTGACCCACCAGCGCATCCACACCGGCGAGAAACCCTACCAGTGCAGGGACTGCGAGAAACGCTTCAGCGAGAGCTCCGCCCTCATCCAGCACCAGCGCACCCACACTGGTGAGAAGCCCTACAAGTGCGGGGAGTGCGGGAAGCGCTTCAGCGTCAGCTCCAACCTCATCCGCCACCGCCGGACCCACACCGACGAGAAGCCCTACATATGCATCGAATGCGGCGAGAGCTTCCGCCACAAGTCGCAACTGAGACGGCACCAGAAGCTGCATGTGGCGTAGAAAGTGGCAGGGAGAGGGGGATAGATCGGATACAGAACAGGTGGTTGGGTGGGATGCGGGGGGAGGTTGTGAGATGGGGGATTCCTTGCAGGGAGGGGACGGGGGGTGGCGTGGATGGCTTGGGGGACGCTCTGTTGCTTAGGGACAGCTGGCGGTGGGATTAGATGGGAGACGGTTCCTATTTAGTTATGCTCTTTTGACCAAGGCTGGAGGCCTAGGTGAGTTGGGTGTGTGACTCCCGTTATATTGTCAGAGAAGTTTGAAAATGCCAAAGGAATTTAGGAGCTTACATCTGGTTGAACGACAGTGGGGCTTGTGGCTCTTTAAGCCCCATCAACTTTGCTCCTAAATCCCTCAGGTGACTTTGAAAATCACACCCTGGAGGGGTGCTTAACTCCCTTTGGCGCCTTTGAAAAATCTAAGCCTCAGTTTCCCCAGAGAGACTCCCCACCCAGGGGCTGTCACTGCCTTATTGGTGAAACTGGACAATGCCGAGCCGTCCCGAGAATGAAATCAACGAGGCGGCGCAAATTGCACCGACAAAGCAGCAGTGGGAGGGCATCGGGAGCACCCGGCAGTGGCGAACGGCAGACCCGAAGGAGAGGGGTACGCTGACATTGCAAAGAACGCCAGGATACTGGGATCCATGATGGAGAATCTTAGCATCCACCCAAACGTGGGAATTCAATGTAAGACGAGAGAGTCAACCACCAGGCCAAAGTCAGAGCCATGGCTGGATCAGACGCACATGGGTGTCTATGTAGCATATTGAGCAGCTGTGCATAGTGTTTATTTAGATACTCTCTAGCATTAGCGCCACATAGCACTAGGTCCTGGCATATGCTCAGCTCTGTCTTAAGTCCCACTGAAGTGAGAGAGAAGCCACAGTCCCAGCCTCTAACAATTTAGTTTAACAGCTCTGATTCAGTTGTCACATCTCCTCTCTCTCGAGGTGCATGTAACGGCTCCGTTCCCGTGCCAGCCTGCTCAGATGGTCCATGCACTGTCCCAAAACGTCACAGAGCAGCAGGAGGCTGATGAACATGGCTCTGAAGGAACAGCAGAGCAAGAGAAAAGAACGTATTTTGAGGGAGGCCTTTCAAACAAGATCTGAAATCCAAGGAAGGAAGATTTTTTTTTTTTTTAGGAAAGACACACCTTTGCATAACGCAAATGCTCTTGAAGTGATATCCAAAGAAGTTCTCAAGATCCACCTAGTGAAGAGAAACCTTCAAAGGGTCTCTCCTCTCCTGGAGCCATTCCAAAGAATGGAAGGTGTATCTGTGGCCTGAGAAGAGCCGGAAGCAGCTGGAGATTGAGGTTGTGAATATGGCTTAGAGAAGAGATCTCTCTTGAGCAGAGCTGAAGGTCCAGGTGAACGTAGAGAGGAAGCTGATGGAGAATGACGGAAACAGCACAAGCCAAGAGCAATCACCATTGTATAGTGCAGTGTTTCCAAAACACGTGAAAGCTGAGCTCCTATATTAGCAGAATGAAATCAGTTGTGCCCCCACCACCACCACTGTGTGTTGTTAAAAGCTATACCCAAGAGGAGCGGTGGATTGTTGATCGTCATCATCTGACCCAGCCTTGCCTCACATACTTCAGTGAGCATCGAAATAGTTCACAACACTGGTATTTAAAGCATCGCCATTGGCCTCTGAGCTAGTGCCTGTTGAAATGAACTGGGCGTGGAGCTTTTGTTTCAGGCTCCCTGCAAACTCAGGTAGGTGTTGCTGCTGCATCAGCTGCCAAGGTTTTCTTCGCAACCATAACAGCTAAAGACCAGGTGAAAGCTGAGAATCTGGAGAAGAGTTACAAGGTCCACCCCCCGTTTCCTCTGGCTAATTCTTCACACGCCCCATTTGGGACATACACCTCACTCATTGGGAAACACGGATAGGCTGGATTCTCTATGGAGGTAAAATCCAGGCTGAAAAGGAAGGTAGATGGACATGTGAATGAGGTGAAAATATATCTTACCCAAGATGGAAGCAGACGCTCATAAAACTGCACATAGTTGTCTCCACCACACCTCTGTTCAGGTGAATGGTGGTGATCTTCAGCTTAGTAAAGACCTGCCATCATTAGAGCAGAAAAGTAGGTCCACCTGCTGAGATGAGGCTGAAGGAGGTGGAATGGAGGATTAGCTGATGGAGAGAGGTTGCAAGTGGAGAGAGCAGGAGCTGATGCCAGGGATGAAGGGTCCTCAAACATCACTTCAATCCAGTGGACGAAAAGTGGCAGAATCAGAGCCCTCATCTGCAGACGGGGGGAGGGAGAGCAGTCCTGGAAGGCTGAGAAGCCAAGAGGACTGCAGAGCAAGGAGCAAAGACCAAAATGTTAGCAAGACTCACCACAAGGGGGTATAAAGCAGTAGTTCTCAAACTTTTGTACTGGTGACCCCTTTCACATAGCAAGCCGCTGAGTGTGATCCCCCTTATCAATTAAAAACACTTTTTAATATATTTAACACCATTAGAAACGCTGGATGCAAAGCGGTGTTTGGGGTGGAGGCGGACAGCTCGTGACCCCCCATGTAATAATCTCGTGACCCCCCTGAGGGGTCCCGACCCCCAGTTTGAGAACCCCCGGTGTAAAGGGAGCCATAAGAAATCCTAGATCAGGCAAGGGAAGAGTAGCAGCAAAGGTGCCGATCTGATGATGGACTTTGCAGAGCAGAAGGCTGGGAATTCATAGATTCAGATTTTAAAGCCAGAAGGGACCAACCTGAACCTCCTGTCTGACCTTCTGCATGACACGGGCCAGAGAATTTCCAAACAAATGAGGATCTGGGTGCAGGAACATGCAATGGCCGCAGCAAAACCAAAGTGGTCCAAGTGATGGGAGAAGTCAAGGAAGATCGCTGGGAATGCCGAGAGACCTGCTGTAAATATTTAAACAAGGACAACTCCTTTGAAAAAGGGCTGGAACTAAAGAAAAATAACGTGTTTTTGTTTTGTTTTGTTTTTTAAATAAAAGGTAGAGTCTTTTCATGAGATGAATGTTCTTAAGATGGTGTCTGGGAAATCTGGAGACCATCACAGTGAGTGAAGAGGAACCTTCAAAGGTTCATGGATCTCACTGAGCTACTCAGGATAGCTACTCAATGTGAACTGGCTCAGATCCAAACTCAGTGGCATCTGTCAAGGCAAGAAGAAATCCACAGGATCCAAGCACAAAATGACAAGAAAGTTGAGAAGATCCTGGGGGATAAAATTAAAGGAGTTTCTTGGAGATTTAGAAGAAGATACAGGCAGGGAAAAGCCCCAACTCTAGGAAACCTATGAAACAAGACTGCATAAGTAGAGAATGGTGCGGTCCTTAAACGTCAGCCTTTGATGACTACTGTCATGGCCACATGCTCTGGAGAAAACTGGAATTTGATCACGAAAACAACCACCGGAATCCAAGATTTTAACTGTCCAAAAACCCAACGAAACATCAGTTGCGTCGGGAACCAAAGTTCTGAAATGGAGAGTCTAGCGGAAACTTTGGAGGATGGACGAAATCACTAGCAGAAGGGACTCGAATTCCGATGGAAAGGGATACCGACGCTGTATCGAGCTGGTACTTGTTCGGTGAAAGACCGAGATCTGGATTTTGAGGGAGGGTATTCCCACATGCACATATGTATATCACTGTAATAGAGACAGATGTTTTTTAATGTCTGAGGCAAACTTAGCTTAGAGAACTATAAGATACAGTGTCAGTGTACGTAGGATTTAATAGAGTAGCATGGTTAACTATATAGCTAGGGTAGAATAGGTTCATAGGTAGATACAAAGTAACCTGGGGATGAGAAGTTCTTCAGTGGAAACCCTGAACTCTGGAGGTTCAAATCCCGATCCAAACTATCCAAAGACTCATCTCCGGTTCAGAGTAGAGCCAGTTAGTTTAAGGCCGGGATGCTGAGTGAGGTGCCCAATTCCCATTGATTCCAATGAGAATCAGGCCCCTAACTCCCTTAAGCACCTACTGCCAATCCCAGCATCTGATGAGTGACTGCAGCAGAGGCCAGAATAGGTTTGGATTTGGTTTAAGCTGATTCGGCCTTATGTACATGCCCTGCTTTGAGCTACATTGCTTGCAAAGCGTTGCGTCCGCCCTGTACTGATATAAGTGTGTAACGGAGCATCCCAGGGTGCCGAGCTGCGGCTGGGCATTCTGGGAATGTTTGCAATCGATTGGGGGATACCTGCCGGTGACTAATGCAATTGTGGGGCATGGGGTCAAACTCCCATGATCCTTCCTCCCGTAACCCATAATTAATCTGATTCCCACTAACCATGCTCTGGGCAAAACTGAATTAAGAGTGTCCACATGGGATTGCACCATGTCAGTCTACGTATAGGCAGCCAACCCCCACCCCCACTCCATATTCTTCTAATTTCAAGGAGATATCTTGTGGAGGCCGGGTCTCCTTAGCAGGGGTGGAGCAGCGGAAGCCGGCCTGGTCTTTAATTAGAGGAAAACTAGGACAAGCGTAGTCGCATTTATATGCTAGGCACTTCTGCAGCATCTCGGTATCTCTCTCTCTCTCTTTTTTTTTTTTTTTAAATGAGCAGTAGGTTACTCGCATCAATGGTCTTCGAGAGCAATCGCCCGGCCACGGCTGGAGAAAGAGGAGCCTCCATTTCCATTGCTCCCAGCCGGCAGCTGGGGTCAGTTTAAAACTCTCTTGTGGAGAGTTTGCTGCTGTTGTGAGCAGAGCAGTTGGCATGCCGTTCAGTAACATCCATTGCACCATCCGGTGCCTGAGTCTTGCCCTAGAAGCCGGAATAAAAGTGCAGACAAAGGGCTGCTGGTAGATGTTGAATAACTTGTAGGATTTCAGTTCAATAAACTAGTGGCTACTGTTTTTTTCAATTAAAAACAAAACAAAACCTGCTCCATGGGGTCTGGTTTCATTCTTGTCTTTGCCTTAAATTCTAGTATTGCCAACCCTGAGTGATCAGAAATCATGAGTCCCCCCCTCCCCCCCCCAAAAGCATCAGATTGGCCTACAAATCTTGAGATGTAAAAACCAATAATAAATTGTGGGTGTGCTTTTAATTTGCTGTCAGGGCTTATAGGGGTCCTGCTTTCCAGCTTTTCTCCACCACCACGAGGGCTAGACACTGACTTTTGAAACGGTCACTAGACAGGTCAGGATAACTGTGTTCCTCGGGGGGGGGGGGGGTGAAAAATTCACCCCCCTGAGTGGCATAGTTAAGCCACCCTAAGTGTCTGTGTAGACAGCGGTAGGTCAATGGAAAGAATTCTCAGGGAGGTGGATTACGTACGCCAATGGGAGAACCCTCCCATCAGAGTAGGTAGTGTCTACACAACCGCTACAGCAGCGCAGCTGTAACATTTTAAGTGCAGACAAGAAGTTTGGGTTTTGCTTTCCCTGTTCTTCTGCATTATAGCTTCTGCGAGAGCCGCCACACAGGGGGATTGAACCAGGGACGCCAGCGCGTAAAGCCTGAGCCGCTCTGGAGTGAGCTAAAGAGGTGCGAGTCCCTGTCTAGCTCTAATGGACACCTATCCTCTGTGGAGCAGAGACTGGGGGTTACAGTTATCTGCCGCCCTCGCATATTACAAATTCAAGCACCTTCCTCTTCTCTCCCGGAGAGGGGGGATTTGAAGTTCAGCCCCTTTCTTCCTGTCCCTGTCACTCAGGGCTCTGGCCAGAACCTGCTGCAAAGAGCAGGGGGGAGGCAGGACTGGACTTAGTTAATGGAAAACACGTGCAAAGGGAGAAAAACAGGAAAGAGGGGGGGAAAGAACCCCAATAACCAGCTCAATTCGCCATCACTGCGCGTCTCGCCTCATGCCACACAGGAGCAGCACGGTACCCGCCCACTCACCTGCGCAGCGTTTGCAGTCTGGCGTCAAGGGCACGCCAGCTGCGGGCCAGCACAAGACGCAGTCCCCGGCTTTGTTTTTATTGGCCGAGCGATGGCCCGAGCGATTTTGGTGGGAACCGGGCGAGCCCAATTGCCACTCCCGTCAGGCCCACTGAGGGCCCCTTTGGTGCTGGAGGCTCTCGCCCCCCCCTCCCTCCCCACCCACACATCTCACAGGCAGCTGTTTGCTAGAGGGTTTGGCAGCACCTTGTCAGCCTCCCCCTGCAGGTGGGAGTAGCTCACGAGGCTACGTAGCGGTCTAGCAGCCGTCGGTAATGGGGTTGCCTAGTGCAGGGGTTTTCAACCATTTTCCCTCCCGTCCCCCAACATGCTGTAAAAACGCCATGGCCCACCTGGGCCACAATACCTGGCTTTCTGCATCTAAAAGCCAGGGCTGGCATTAGGGGGTAGCAAGAAGGGCAACTGCTTGGGCCCATGGTCTAACACTGGCCCTGCTTGGCCACCCCCCTGAAACCTGCTGATGGCCCCCCCCTGGGGGCCCCGGTTGAAAACCACTGGCCTACAGGGCCCGCTCAAGGAAGTTTAGGAAGACGCTGGGGCTCCCAGGAACAGACATGCAGTCGTTGCTGTTTCCCCGCAGCTCCTGGGGTCACCTTATTCCAAGCTCCCCGGCCCAATTAAGCCTTCACAGGCTGCAGATCTGGTTTAGCTGCTTCCCGCCATGAGACAGCCTTAAAAGCCAGCGTTCCACTTCAAAACCTGCCGTAATCTGCCGGCGCGACAGGCCACAAAAGCCAGGCGTGCCGCGCCTGGCTCAGATCAGTGGGTTCAAAGGGTGGCTGTTGCCAGTGGCGTCCGACCGGTGCCCCTAGAAAATCTGTATTTGATTAGGAATTTCAAATGTTTGCCCCAATCTGGAGCCTGGGATTTTTAAAGAGGTGATTGAATCATGCCCGTGGAGGGGGGGCTAAGGGGCCTGCTGCTTCACCTGCAGCACCTCTGGAGGTTGAGCTGGGAGACATTAACAGACCTGTGACAATATGGGCCCAGGCAGGCCCCCACTGTTACTGCTCTGTCTGTGGGGCAGGGGGAGGAGCAATAGAAAAGCAGAGACCAGTCGTGTCAATCAGATAAACAGGGTCTGGTTGGTGATAATTGGATGTGTTTTATTAGCTTAAAAGCTGGGTTGGCCAGTGGCTTTACAGGTCACAGCTGATTGGGAGGCCAAAACCGCAGCTCATTTGGTCAGTAAAATGTCGCATCCCACCCTGGCAGACAGTGCAGCTACGTTCCCGGCTAGCGGCAGGGCCACATACACAACCCTGCTGGGCCATCTTCACTCAGGCGGCAGACCAGGGATTTGGAGCAATCAAATTTTTGAATTGTTCCGCTCCGGCTCCGCTCCAGCTCCGGGCAAAAACCGACTGGTCCGTGCTTCAGCTCCGGGCTCTGCTCCAAAGCTCTGCGGCAGATGCCGGCCCATTTAGCATCAGGCTACTGGATCCCAGCCCCGATGATGACCCCACTAGGGGGTGTCGTGGTGCTGCCCCATAACCCTCCTTCGTTACTGCCGCACCGCAGACCCACGCATGCAAGAGGAAAGACGAACAACTGGGCCAATTTTCACGCTGGGTCTGGTTCCTTTGATTTTCACCCCTCTCCTCTGCCTCTCAGCCATCTCTCCAGGCGGCAGCAGAGGCATTGAGCGTACCAGCCAGTCCAGCCTTGTAGTTGATTTTTTTTTTTTAAGTGCCAGGAATATTATCTCATGCAGTCTTTCTATTTAAGTCCGAGTGGCCTGTTGCTTTAAATCAACCATTTAGAAGAGAAGCTGATTTAACCCTCACTCAGAGTGTGTGCTGCTGCCTTCGAGAGGTAGCAGGCAGGTTACATGCGCACATAACAGCCTTGGCTGAGTGAAGATGCTCAGGCAGTACAGGCCCACGCTTCAAGCTCCCGAAGTCCCAGGTTCAATTCCCCCGCCATCCACTAGCACGAGACGGTCTTTAGCTCTGCCACTCTCGCTTCTCTCCCAAAGAAGACAACAATCCCTGAGGATAGGAAGTAAGTCAAGAAATAATACAAGAGAAGGGGGAAAAACATCTGTACAATGCCCAGCATTTTCTGGAGCCTACTGGGATATAAATACCACCACCAGTTGGAGATATGTTCCCTGGAGGTTTGGGCTAGCGCACGGTCTTTCCATCTGTGACACTGTTTCCGCGGTCCAAGGTATGTCACAGGCCGGAGTAGCCCTGCAGAGATACAATAGTAACAATTCTTTAGATGTTTAAAAATTCAGCCTGCAGGTATAATTAGTAACAATCTGGAATTTGTCATTTTCCACGAGACCCTCCTGTTTGCTTGGCAGGATTTTGACATGTATAAGCGTCAGCGACGTCTAGTTCAGGTTGCCTGATGTGTCTCATTATAAGAACCAGTTTTCAATTGCTTATAACTTTGCCAAACTTAAACCTTGCGAGCTGAAATTTCCCATGCTGCTAAGATGAGCCAATGGTTACTTACCCTCACTGTTCAAAAACCCTGTGCCTTATTTCTAGTCTGAATTTGTTTCGCTTCAACTTCCAGCCACTGGCTCCTGTTCTATAGTTATCTGCTCGATTGAATAGCCGACTATTGTCAAATTTTGTTCCCCGTGTAGGTACAGACTGTAATCAATCTCTTTGTCAAGCTAACGAGATTGAGCTCCTTGAGTTTTCATGTTTTCGAAACCTTTAAGTATTCTCATAGCTCGTCTCTGAACCAGCTCCAATTTATCAACAGCCGTCTTGAGCTGGGGACAGCGGAATTGGACCCGGGATTCCGGCAGCACGCACCAGAGGGTTGACAACTTTGTAATATTTAAAAACCGGACACTCCAGCAGGAGTGCTGGAACCAGGGCCGGCTCCAGCATTTCTGCCGCCCCAAGCAAAAAATGTGACACAGCTTAGGCCAAGACTTGATCCCTGCGGGACGCCACTGGAAACAGACCCAGTTGATGATGATGATTCCCTGTTTACAGCTACATTTGCAGACGGATCAATTACCCAGGGTTTAATCCATGTAATGTGGGCCGTGGTCATTCTAGTTTTTTTAATCCAAATGTCGCGCAGTACCAACTCAGACGCCTTCCAGAGGTCTAAGTCTATTACGTCAACACTGTTACCTTCATCAATCAAACGTGTAACCTCACCAAAAATATACAACACGTTAGTTTGACAGGATCTATTTTCCATAAATCCATGTTGATGGGCATTAATTATATGACCCTCCTTTAACTCTCTGTTAATCAAATCCCATATCAACCACTCCATTATCTCTATTTCAGGGACTCCCTGCAACACCCATCTTCACATCCTCCCCCAGGCCAGGGGCTCTAAGCATCTCTCATGACACTCCCATGCCAGGGGATCTGTGTGCCCCTTATTTCCCCCTCTCCCCCATGCCAGGGGCTCTGGGTTAATGGGTGTCCCCCATGAACCCCCCCTGCCAGGGACTCTGTGCCCCCCCATCTCTCCCTCCCCCCTGACAGGAGCTCGGTATAGCCCCCATTTCCCCTTTCTCTACACACCAGGATCTCTGTATGACCCCCATTAGCTCCGCCCCCCCCCATGCCAAAGCTTCTCTGTCCCCCCACCTCCACCTGGGCGCTGTCCACACATTTTACCCTGGATCAAGGCTCAACAACTGCTGCGGTTGTTGCCCCTTCCCCCTCCGCGCCCTCCCAGTCCTTACGTATTGGTGCTCCCCGGCCACGCGCTCCCCCCACCGTGCACTGTTCTCGCACAGCGCCGCCTTCTCTGAACCCCCGTCTTCTCCCGGTCGGGGCGCCTCCCCCGCCTGCTCCCCCTCCAGCCGGTGCGTGCGGCGATGCCGGCTCAGCGTGGCGCTCTGGCTGAAGATGCGGCCGCACTGGGGGCAGGCAAAGGGCTTCTCGCCGGTGTGGACGCGGCAGTGGGCGGCCAGGTGGGGGCGCTGGCTGAAGCGCTTGCCGCACTGGGGGCAGGGGTAGGGCCGCTCGCCGGTGTGGGTGCGCTGGTGCAGGATGGCGGCAGAGCTCTTGCCGAAGGCCTTGCCGCACTGCTCGCAGCGGTAGGGCCGTTCGCCGGTGTGGGTGCGCTGGTGCTTGAGGAGGTTGGAGCTCTGGCTGAAGGCCTTGCCGCAGGCCGGGCAGCGGTAGGGCCGCTCGCCGGTGTGGGTGCGCTGGTGGCGGATCAGGGTGGAGCTCTCCCCAAACCCTTTGCCGCACTGGGCGCACCGGAAAGGCTTGTGGCCCAGGTGGCCCCTGCGGTGTTTGAGGAGGTTGGAGGTCTGGCTAAAGCTCTGCCCGCACTCGGGGCACTGGTGGGGCCGCTGGCCCCCATGGGTCTGCCGGTGGGTGCGCAGGTGCTGGCTCTGGGAGAAGCTCTTCCCGCACTGGGTGCAGAGGAAGGGACGCTCGCCCGTGTGGACCCGCTGGTGGGCCAGAAGGTGCTGGCTCTGGGCAAAGGCCTTGCCGCATTCAACGCACCGGTAGGGCTTCTGACCCAGGTGGGTGCGACGGTGACGCAGCAAGTTCGAGCTCAGGCTGAAGGTTTTCCCGCAGTCGGTGCAGGCGCCGGGACGCCGGGATGCCGGTGGGTCTAGGAGATCCCACTCAGTGGGGTTTTCCCCGGCCCCACACAAGCTCTGCTGGGAGATGTCCCCTCCAGGTCTCCTGGTGGTGACGTCTTGGAGATCCCGCTCTGTGGAGTTTTCCACGGCCCCCCGCAGACTCTGCTGGGTGACATCCCCTCGGGGTCGCCTGGCCCCCAGTGGGGTGGTGGAGGTAAGGTGATCTTGCTCCACGGGGTTTCCCCCTGCCCCAGGCTGGATCTGCTGCGAGACGTCCCCTCCAGTTCTCTCTGCTGACGCCCCGCGCGACTCCGCTTTCTCAGCGCCCTCCCACAGCGGGGTGTCCTCTTCAGTTTGGCTCAGGATCTGGTGATCTGCTGGCATGAAAAGGAGACTCCAGACATGGCTACATTGCTCTTTAAAATACTGACGTGTTCCCTGATACTACAATCCCCCTCCCCCACTCCTGATGACCCCAGGTAACTTCCCCACCCCAGCCTACCTAAGGTATTTACTATGGTCCCCATCACCTCTGTATCTGAGCACCTCACGCTCTTTAATGCATTTATCCTCACAACCCCCGGTGAGGCAGGCAGCGCTATTACCCCATTGTACAGATGGGGAAACTGAGGCACGGAGACTAAGGGTATATCTACACGGCAATAAAAGACCCATGGCACAGCTGTGGCTGCCAGGGTCAGCTGACTCGGGCTTGTTGGGCTCAGGCTGTGGGGCTAAAAACTGCAGTGTAGATGGTTAGACTTGGGTTGGTTGCAGCCCGAGTCTGAATCCCCAGAAGGAGGTTGGATCTCGGTGCCCAGACTCCAGTCTGAGACCGAACCTCTACACTACAATTTTTAGCGCTGCAGCCTGAGCCCAGCAAGCCCGAGTCAATTGACCCAGGCTCCGACACTCGGTGGCGTGGATATTCTATTGCCAAGGGTACATTTACTCTGCAATGTAATCTTGGGCTCAACCCCCATTTCCATCTACACACAATTCTGTCTGACTCAGGCCTGGGCCTCAGGACCCCACTGGGGGATGGGTTTGAGCCTGTGGGTCCAGCTGGGACTCGGGCCCAAACTCCATCATTTCGCAGTTAGGATGCAGTTAGACCCTCAGACCCTGAGTCAGCCAATCCTATCCCACAATCCCACGGGCCGGTGCTCTTTGACCTTGCTATCCCAAGAGTAGCCAATCAACTCCCAGGAAATGGAAGCAATCCCCTGGTTCAAATACAGCAGCTCGGCGTTGAACCCTTCCATTTTATTCTGACCCCTGAGCGGCAAACGCCATGAACCGCCTCCTGCGTTTGCAATAGCCACCAAGCAGAAGAAATGCTTTGCCGAGCGCGCCGCTCCCAGGAGCACAGCCAGATTTTGGAAAAGCTCTGGTGCGAGGCGAGCAAACAGTTGGGTTTTAGTTAGGGTGACCAGATGTCCTGATTTTATAGGGACAGTCCCGATTTTTGGGTCTTTTTCTTATATAGGCTCCTATTACCCCCCATCCCTGTCCCGATTTTTCACACTTGCTGTCTGGTCACCCTAGTTTTAGTAAGAGCACCAGGAATGCCCACGCCCACCAGGAGATAGCGAAGAACGGCGTCACTGGACCGGAGACCACTGCCTTTCTCCGCTAGATTAAAGAGACCTTTAGTATCCAGCATTTTCTCCCTGGGATGGGACTTTGTGCACTGTAATCAAGTCACGTCTGGATCTGCTGTTTGTTAAGCTAAACAGACCAGCTCTATCAGTCTCTCCCAGTAAAGCATTTTATCCAGCCCCCAAATCATTTTTGTGACTTTTCTCTGCACCCTCTCCAATCGTCCAAAGTCTGTTTAAAATGTGGACACTAGCACTGGATGCAGTATTCCAATACCAGTCTCCCCAATGCCGTATACCCAGGTAAATTTACCTCCCTACTTACTCCCTACTCCGAAGCAATTTTTCCAGCCCTCAAATCACTGTTACTTGTGAACTTCCTGCAAATACTCAGACAAGCATTCACTATTCACAGTGGGTGAAATTCACTGCAATGCAGATGCTCACTCAAGACCCATTGAACTACAAGGGCTGAAGGGGGAATTAAGTAGTCCGTAGACCCAGTGCTGGCCCCGTCGCACACACGAAAGCTCCAGAAAAGCGAATGATTGTAGATCAAGCCTAATCGCCACTTGGGATCCTCCAGAAATAATCCAAACACTTTCCGCCCCCCTCTAGTTCTGATTATTCATTACCTTTGCAAGCACCTCTTTGATTCAGCCATTCGCTGGGGTCCGGGAGAATTGAGACACGGGGTTCTTTCCTGCATTCCATGCGAGAGATGGTGTCAGGATTAGGATCACACAACCTGCAAAGGAGGGTGGGAGAAAATAGGAGGTGCCGTGACTTGTTAAATAGCTGCAGAGCAGTGGCTTATTTATTGAGACTGAAAATAATAAAGACGTCTATTGAAGGCGGAGCTGGCTGACAACATGGATTTTTTGGTTCTCTGGCCATTCTAAACAATAAATAAATTCCGTTTTGGTTGAACGCTTTTTTCAAAATGTTCGACAAACTTGAAAATACGATCACTGCAGGTTGAACAACGTGGGGGTTTTTTTCAAGCATTTTTTAATGTTTTTGATTGCCTGAATAAAATTCAAGAAAACGTTGATAAATTGAAACCTTTTGTTTTGAAAAGGTCGAAAGGAAATGTTTTGATTTTTTCTGAATTTTTTTTAGGTGTTGGTTTTTTTTTTTTTTTGACAGAAACAATTTGGCAAAATCGACACAAAATTGTGAAAAGTTTTGGTGCCGCCAATTCTGCATTTTTCACCAGAAATTGGCTGAAAAATTCACCCAACTCTACCAGAAGTAGATAATATAATTAATTGTATAATAAAAACAGTTAAATGAAAACCTCACCAGTGTTTAAATAATGCATTCTACAGAAACTGGGCCAGCCAGCCACCTTCCCCCTTTGTCATCCAGATCTATCCATTGACTCTCAGCCTTTGTTATACTGCAACCCACCTTACCACCGCCACCATCTAGCCATAGAGGATGGTCATGAGTCTCTCTGTTCTGATTGCGTCCCTTCTGGGGTTGAGCACAGCTGCTGCTCCATAAGGAGCAGTCAGTCCATGAGCAGTTGCTCCAGGGTGCATGTAGCCCTAATGGCAATGTACGATGTGTTTGGCTCTGTGAACGGTCCATAGAGGATAACTACCTGCTATTAATAACAATGAGCAGAGTTACACCTTCAGCTTGAGTGACTGCAGTTCAGTCCTATGATGCACATGATCATATGTTCAAATCCTGCTAATAAGCAAGGAGAGGAGTTGCTATAACAACATATTTGCCATGGCTGCTTTTTGCACTTCTGGGAGGCAGCGTGGCCTAGTGGCTGGGTCCCAGGAGTCCTGTGTTCCACTCCCAGCCCTGCTACCGAACTGCGGTACGGGACCTTAGGTAAGTCACGTCCCCGCTCGTGCCTCAGTTTCCCCTCCCCTCCTTTACCTGTCTTGTCTATTTAGGAGGTGCTCTCTTTGGGACCAGGAGTGTCTCCCGGGACCCTGAGCTCGGGGCGGTATTGTAATACACAATTCTTTCTGTCTACATCCTTTTTCACCAGGATCCTGCAGTTTCTGCAGCACCTTCCACCAGAGCATCTCAAAGTGTTTACCAATCCTGCCCCACTGATCTCACACCACCACCCAGTGTGAGGGCGACGTTACCATCCCTGCGTGGCTGGTGAGGAAACTGAGGCACGGAAAGACTGGATGGAAGGAACGACAGGGCTGAAAACTGCACAGCCCGCCCCCACGTGTTATCTCTTCTTCAGACAGCTGGCCCTCCTCCTATATCCTTCCCCCAGCTGCCACCCAGGCGCCTGATCTCGTTTCTCTCTGGCTGCTTCCTCCAGGCAGCAGTCCTCCCTTCTTCCTTTGCTTTTCCCCTCCTCTAGGGCTGCCTTCCCCCTGGATCGGATCCTCTCCGCCCCACTCACCGTTCCTGCTGGGGGATGCTTCAGTGTCTTGGGCTCTCCGGGCAGAGGGGCGTCCAGCGGCAGATCCAGGGGGATCCAGGCAGCAGGGGCTGCCAGCGGCAGAGCTCAGGCACCACCAGGATTCAGGCAACAGGAAGGTCCTTGCTGCATTAAATCCCCTCCTGCCCTGCACTACATTTCCTCATCCCCACCGGGAGAGCTGGAGGATCTGAGACCTCTATGGGTTTAATCCTTTAGTAGGGTGAAAACCCCTCTAGGGCGAAACTGACCACCCCATGCAGTGGCCAGTGCACCTGTCCCATCCTTCTGCACCTCACCCCTAGAGCAGGTGGGGTGGTGGGGGAACTGGGGGACATACAATGGCCTGATTGGATGATCTAATGGCCCCTGCTAACTTTTAAGCTATGAAATCTGGGAGAAGGAGGTCAGGGTCTATGCCAGCCTCCCAACCCAGGCACCTGTTTCTGTTTGCCAGTCCGAAACTTTAAAAGCATAGACACAGGAAGCTAAAGGGAAAGCCCTTCATGTGCAGCAAGGGAGATTTAGGCTAAATATCAGGAAAAACGGTCTGACTATAAGCGGCGATTTTGGAACTTTTATTTATTCTCCTTCAAGCAACATAGTTTTTCCTGAAACCCGACTGAAAAACCCAAATATTGTTACATTTTTTTTTACCCACAATCTTTCCTTTATTGGCATTTTGATGGGATTTGTATGGCATTATCAACTCCTGCAATTTTGTCCCAGGCATCGTGATATTTGGTGGTTTTCTTAAAGCCCCAGCTCCTGGAGTCCTGTTATTATGAGAGACTCTCCGCTTTTTTTTTTTTAAGGTACATTTCTAGTCCTGAGGGTTGCAGAGAAATGCTGGAAAACAAGATGCCTAAAGGCTCTGAATCCAGAAGGCAAATAAAAGAACCTGCACACACACACAAAAAGTAATCTCATGATTTTTCAGGCCGGAACCATGATTTTTGAACACGTGGATTTGGCAGTGCTGATTTCACAAACAGAGGCTTATCCTGTGCTTAAAGTGATCTGAAAAGAGGGTGGGAAGTTCTAGCAGGACCTACGAGAAGCTGACCGGTCAGACAGTGCTTAAAGCGTGCCCCTTAGTGACCTGATTTGGGGTCTGTGACCCCTGGCAAACCCTCCCCTACCCACACACATACCTTAACCACTGTGTTTAATGCTCCTGTGAAGCAGAACCCTCTACTTCAAGCTTAAAAGGAAGGATGGCGTGGTGGTTAGAGTAGTAACTTAGGCCCGGGAAGACCTGCGATCAATTCCCCACTCTGCCATAGACACCCTGTGTGATCTTGAGCAAGTCCCTTAGCCTCTCTGTGGCTCCATTTCCCCATCTGTAAAACAGCAACAATAGCCATGCACTCCAGAGGGGGTGGGAAGATCATTGCAGATTGTGCCATGCCCCGATACTACGCTGATGGGGGCCAATACCAATACCTGAGTTAGAAACTGATCTCACAAGCCCTAATGCGTGTGCTTAACTTTGTGACAATGAGTCGCGGTATTAAACTCGACCACAGTTAGGCTGCTGGTTTGCTGAGCAGCGTTGTCTCCTTGCATTCCCTCATCTGGTGTCTCTTGTCTTAATACTTAGATGGGCAGAGACCATCTTTTTGTTCTGTGTTTGTACAGTGCCTTGCACAGTGGGGTCGTGGCCCACGACTGGGCCTTCTACGCACTACCGTAATACACCTAATAAATAATGTTCAGTGCCCAGCATAATGTGGCCTTGGTTCCTGACCAGGACTCCTAGGTGCTGCCATAATACACCTAATACCTAGGGCAGGGGGATCCTGGCCCATGACTGGGGCTCCTACACACTATGGTAATACAAATAATAAAAAAGAACAAATCAATAAAAAGAAGTTCTTTGCAGGTTGAGGGCCTTAATTATCCTATTGCCACCACCTGCACCATAATATATTTCTAGGATAAAGTGTTTAAAGCATTCTTTTATTTGCACATGGAAATTACTAGGTCAGATTTAGAGCCATCTTTTAAAAAAATCCCCAGTGTTTTGAGTGGTGTTTTTTTTTCTGGTGGGAAAAGTGTTTTACCTCCACTAACTCGCCGCTAACAACCCCCTGCCCCACCTTCGCTAAACCTTCCCTAAGAAATTCCCCCTTGGGCCAACCCCTGCCCTGGCAAAGGTGTGTGCACATTCTGAGCAACCGGAATAGGGAGTTTCAGTGGAAACAGGCAGGAGTTTTAACGCCGGGGGTTGCTTCATGATCCAGCGATGACGCAAGCTGCTCTTGAGATTCATGCACCGCCTTAGGAGCGCCCCATATCCGATTTATCCCACCGTAAATCGTCCATTCCCCCAACCAGTGACTTAAGGGATCTAACCACAGAATGCAGGTAGAGCGGCCAGTCGCAGCGATCGCAGGCAGCACAGCCGGGGGGATTGGATAAAGGAGGGACCTTCCTGTTCCCAGACACCCATTTAATCCTGCTGTCTGCGCCTAGCTGCTGGGAGCTCCCGGATCCCCATCCCCAGTGGAGACACCCTGAACCAATTGCTTTTCCCAGCTGGAGCGGTGAGTTGGGCAGGTGCAGGGAAAGGCAGCCCCCGGGGAGGGGCAGAAACCGACAACAGAGGCGAGGCGTGGCTGGGATTGGAGTGAAAGGAGGGGGGGGACTGGAGCCAAGAAAGGGGACCCGGAGCCTGGCGCGTTGCTGGGGATGGAGAGAGGGGGCGATCCGGGCAGCGGTGGGGTTCCTGCGGCTGCGGTGGATGGAGATACCCCGGCTCCCCAGCCTACCTGCTGAGCGCATGGGAATCCAGGCCCCCTGGGTTTGAGATCAGTGGGTGGCTGATGTCACCTGCGACCAGCCAGGCCCAGCCGCACCTTGTTGGGGATGAGTCACCGTAGCGTTGTTCTCCTTGCTGCCTTACAGACCTTGCAATCAGTTACTGCAGGCGGAAGAAATTCTTTGGTCTTATAACTCTCAAGAGTGATTGTTAAATGCGTTGCGGTAACGCCTAGCGGGCCCAACTGAGAGCAGGGCTGGATGGGCAGCCCCTGCCCCAAAGAGCCCTAGACAGACCAAGGGTGGAGGGGAAATCGAGGCACGGGGGGGGAGGGTGACTTGCCCAAGGTCAAGCAGGAGGTCAGTGGCAGGGATGGGAATAGAGCCCGTATCTCCAGTGTCTTGGATGCCGGTTGCATGTGAGTGCAAAGCCCTGGCTGCTTGTAAGTGACCTGAAAAGGGCTTAAAATATATGGGCTGGTGGTACTTTATTTTAATTGCTCCTATCGTGCATAAAGGTGGCCTGAGGAACAGCAGGGTTGCAGTCTCAGCTCTGCCGTTGGCCTGCTGAGTGACCTTGGGCAACTCACTTCGTTGCTCCGTGCCTCAGTTTCCCCACCTATCAATGGGGAATCTCTCTTTTGTAGAGTGCTTTGAAATCTACTGATGTAATGTGCTAAGTAGTCTTATGGCAAGGGTATGTGGTAACCAGCGTGCTGTGTTCCTCTGAAAATCTGGCCCTTAGCGTTGGTGCCGATCCGTCTTGAAAATGAGTGTGACTTTCAGAAGGAATCATTCACAGGTGCTACGTTGAGCCGGCTGACTTTTTTATTTATTTATTTATTTATTTATTATCATCAGAACTTAAAAAAAAACTTTTTAGGACTGAAATGTAAATTTTCACTGCCAAAAATGAATTTTGGTCAAACATTTCTGGCTCTTCATTGTGAGAGAGGAGAGAAAGGAAGGAAAACAAAAAACCAGGAATTGGCCATTTTTTTGGTAAAATATTTGGATTTTGAAAACTGAATTCCCTTCCCCCAAAATACAGCTTTTGAACCAAAAATCTTGTGGGAAAGTTTGGAGGAAAAACCAGAAGTATTAGAAATCTCCTGCCCAAACCTTTTCCAACCGCCTCTGGTTCTGAGTCTGCTTGAGCCTAATTTTAAAAGCCTGACCTGAACCAAGAACGTTGAGTCCTTTTTAAAACCGAACTGACTCAAACCTGATACTTCCCCCCCCCCCCCCCCAAAAAAAAAAAAAAACTATGTCAGCACTGCTGCTCCCTCATCCCTGGAGCTAGTGGGAGCTTCCCGTTCCTCATGCCCAGCGCCCACCATCTGTCTGCGGTGGCAGCCAGCCCGGGGAGGGTAGTCCGCACGCTCCCTCTGCAGTGCTCAGCAAGGTGGTGTCGGCCGGCAGGAGTGGGGCACACGGCCACTGCCGTGTCAACCCCACCAGCAGAAGGAGGTGACCAGAGATGACCTGACCTGACCCCAAGAGGGTAGGGTTGTTTTTAGAGACATCCTGAACCTGACACTTTTCCCATCAGGTTGAGTCAGGCTGCAGATCTCTAGCGCTCAGCGTTCGACTCCAACCTGAGACATCGAGAGCTGCAGGTAACGTCATGGCAACACTGAAACCTTCCCAGTCATTTCTGTATCAAGCCCATAAATCCTGGATCTTCGCATGTTGTGTGTCTCAGAAAACAACTGCGGTGCAAATTTCTGCCCCAAAGTGCTAAGTACTAATGCTTCCAAAAATAAATAACTAAGGAGTACTTTCTTTTTTCCTAGTGGGAAAAGTACCTTATCGTCCCTTCTCATCCTCTTCACAAATGCCTGAACTGGCTTTGCTAAACTGTTCCTAAAAAAATTAATTGGACTTGGATGATTTCAGCTTAAAGGTCTGAGCAACTGGAAAATGGTGCTTATCATGCAAACACATAAGCCTGGTCTACACAGTTTTTGTACCAATACAATTATGTCTGTCTATTTAAGGTACTTATCTGGTTCCCATTACTATTGTATCTGAGCAATATAATTACACCGATCGAATCCCAAGTGAGAATGCAGTTATAGGGGTATGGAACAGCTGCCATAGGGGAAGAGATTAATAAGACTTTGCACTCACATACAATCAGGATCCCAGGCAACGGAGATGCATGCTCTATTCCTCTCCCTGCCAGTGACAGAGATTAATAAGACTGGGACTTTTCAGCTTGGAAAAGAGATGGCTAAGGGTGGATATGATCGAGGTCTGTAAAATCAAGACTGCTGTGGAGAAAGTAAATAAGGAAGTGTTATTTACTCCTTCTCATAAACACAAGAACTAGGGGTCATCAAATGAAACTAATAGGCAGCAGGTTTAAAACAAACAAAAGGAAGTATTTTTTTTTCCACACAACGCACAGTCAACCTGTGGAACTCCTTGCCAGAGGATGTTGTGACAGGCAAGACTATAACAGGGTTCAAAAAAGATCTGGATAAGTTCGTGGAGGATAGGTACACCAATGGCTATTAGCCAGGATGGGCAGGGATGGTGTGCCTAGCCTCTATTTGCCAGAAGCAGGGAATGGGCACCAGGGGATGGATCACTTGATTTACCTGTTCTGTTCATTCCCTTTGGGGCACCTGGCATTGGCCACTGTTGGAAGACAGGATACTGGGCTAGATGGACCTTTGGTCTGACCCAGTATGGCCGTTCTTATGTTCTTATACAGGTATAAAGCTGTCTTATACAGGTATGACGTATTCCCCATCCCACTTAGGAATAGCTGTACCTGTATAACTGCATCCACCCTAGGTAGGCTATACCTCTTTAACAATACCGGCATAAAGCAGTAGAACTTTTGTGTGTGGACAAGTTAGATTTTCAGATGACCTCAGCGCCAGAGTAAGGAGCCAGTTTTACAAAAGAACTCAGTGCACACAGTGCTTAGCTCTTCTGAAAATCTGATCCTTGTTTAGGGGCATAAAGTGAATCTGAGCATTTTGAAAATCTGGCTTTTGTAGCTCAAGTCTGGTCTATGCTTAAAAGTTATATTAGCATACCTACGAAAGAACCATACCCCGACCAACAGAGCTAAACCCCAAAAGTAGACGCAGCTCTGTTGGCAGAAGACGACTTGTCAGCTACTGTCATTCAGGGAGGTGGTGTTACTACACTGTGGCAGAAAAACTTCCGTCGGGCCTAGTCTACACCCCAAAGTTAGGTCAACCTAGCTAAATATCTCAGGGATGTGGACAAAATTCACACCGCTGAGAGCCGTAGTTAAGCCAACCTAAGCCCTGGTGTAGATACTGCTAGGTGGATTGAAGAATTCTTCCCTAGACCTAGCTACTGCCTCTCAAGGGGATGGATTAACTACAATGATGGGACACACCTATTCCATAGCTGTAGCAAGTGTCTATGCCACAGCCTCATAGCTGCAGCTACGCCGGTGTAGTGCTTGTAGTGTAGACACAACCTCAGGCTCTGACTACACTATGGAGTCTACACTAACTCAGCATATGTGCAACCTGACTTTAAGGTGGGAAGAGGCTGAGAAGCACCCCAACCCAGAAAGTTGCAACCCAACACCCCAACTGCTTTCACTGTCAAAAATTTCTCCGTAGTGATTTAAGGTAAGAGTGTTAGACACCTGACCCTTGGGCCGGGCCAGGCTAGCTTGATGTATTTATGTTCATGTGAGACCTGTTACAGATCTCCGCTTTTGTGTTAACCACAAACATTAAGTTTCTAGCTCTCATGAGTGTGAAGATAAATTTTTGGTCTTGAACAAAGTGTAACCCAATGTAGTGATGTCTGCAGACAGCCTGAAACATTGGCTCTGAAGAGTGTGACCCTCCCATCTTCCATTCATAACATTTGGGTGTTAACACTGGTGCCTAATGATGACTCATTTAAAATGTCAACGTTAACACTTCATTGCTGAGTATTAGACTAGCTGGGATGTGAAAGGGGGGTGGGGTTAAACCTAGAGGGAGGATTGAGATTTGCTGCAGAAAGGAAGATCCAGAGGGAAGAAAGCAGTGAGACAGGGAAAGGAGAGAAAGAAAAAGAGGAAGGACGATGGAGAAGGAAGAGAAGCAAAAGGTAGAATAGCAGCAGAGGGAGCAGATTTCTCCCACTCATGTGACTGTAAAACACTGAGCACTTTATAGTGACCGCTGAGTTGGGCCATATCACAAGCTTTGTGCAAACGTCCCATGGGTGTCACTGGGAGGTAGATCTGGAGCTTTTGTTCTCCCTGTCTCATGACACATAAACAAGGGGACACTTAATAAGATGAAAGATGGATGGATTTCGGACTAAGCAGAGGAAATACTCTCCCCACATGCCACCTCGTTAGCCTGCAGAACTCATCGCCACAAGAAATTAGCAAGATTCCAAAAGGGCTGGAACATTTCTGTGACTAAGAAGAGTTCGCTATTGAAATTGTGGAGAGGATATTAAACCCAGAGCTTAATTAGAGGCCAGGAAGAGACCTAAAATTGGGGGGCAGGTTATCCCACATACACCTTCCTCTGGGGCATCTGGCACCGGCCACTGTCCGAGATTAGGACACTGGGCTAGATGGTCTGATTCAGCCTGGCAATTCCTAGGGAGCTGGGCTGGGGCTGGGAGGCGGGTGCATAGATCTATACGTCCAGGCCCATAATTTAGGGATGGAGATTTTTTTCAGAGGAGTTGGGGAGCGCTTGGTGGGAGCTGGGGAACCTGGGAGGAGTTGCTGGGAGTTGGGGGCCAGGAGAGGCGGTGGGGGGGAGTTGGGGGGGGTGCGAGTCACTGAGAGATGGGGGTTAGTGGGGGGGGGGTGAGAGATGAGGGAAGCTGGGTCCTTAATGCCCATTTGTGTCTTGGAAAAATCCCCTGGTAAATATGGCTTCAGCCTCCTGCACTGTGACCCCCCCCCCCATACAGCCGACCCTGACCCCCCCCCCCCCCCCCCGCGGGGCCATGGAGCGGAGCCTGACCCCGCCCACCACAGCGCGGAGCTTGACCCCCCCGTGGCCGCGGAGCGGAGCCTGACCCCTCCCCCCCACCATAGAGCCGCGGCTCCGCCCGTTCCTAGAGCTCTCCAGGAAATGCGGGGGGCGGGGAGCGGGTGGCCGCGCAGGGACCTTCCTGTTCCCAGCAGCCCCCGCACCTGCCTGCGCCCGAGCCCGGCTGCGCTGGAGACCCCGGGCCGAGCGGTGAGCGGGCGGGGGGGGGGGGGGGCTGGGGAGCCGGGGGGCCCCGATCCGGGCAGCCAGCGGGGAGCGATCCGAGCAGGTGGAGGGCAAGGGGGGGTCCTGATCCGGGCAGCTGGGGGCTGATCCTGGCACCTCGGGGGGGGGGGGCGAGATCCGGGGTGACGGGGGGGGGGCGAGATCCGGGCAGCTGGGGGGTGATGGGGGGGGCTGATCCTGGCACCTCGGGGGGAGGGCGAGATCCGGGCAGCTGGGGGGTGATGGGGGGGGGGGGGGGCTGATCCTGGCACCTCGGGGGGGGGGCGAGATCCGGGCAGCTGGGGGGTGATGGGGGGGGGGGGGGCTGATCCTGGCACCTCGGGGGGGGGGCGAGATCCGGGCAGCTGGGGGATGATGGGGGGGGCTGATCCTGGCCCCTCGGGGGGGGGGTGAGATCCGGGCAGCTGGGAGGTGATGGGGGGGCTGATCCTGGCACCTGGGGGGGGGGCGAGATCCGGCCAGCCTGAGGGTGGGTAATGGGGGCGCCCTGATCCTGGCAGCTGGGGGGGGGGGAAGAGTGATCCGGGGTGGGTGTGATCCATGGCTGCCTGGCTCGCTCCCCAGCCTGCCCCCTGAGCACCGATGGGACTCGTGGCCCCCGCCCCCTTAATTTGAGAGCAGTGGGTGGCTAACGTCAGCTGGGACCTGCCTGCCGGGGGGTGATTCACTGCCGCTCTGTTCTCCTTTACGAACTTTGCCATCAGTTACCGGAGGGGAAGAAATTGTTCCGTTGGGTGCACAACTGTCAGCAATTGCAACACTCCGGGTGAGCCTTTGGTTTCACAGTCTCTAAAAACCAGGCTCCTTTCCTCCCTCAAACCCAGGAGATCTGTCCCAAGTGACATTGCTCTTTACCAGGATTGTCCCCGACACCTCCCAGCTGAAATTGTAACCATAAAGCTGCCAGGAACAGGTATATTTCAGCCTTGAGGCATTCCCTTACAGTACAAAGGACAGGCCGGCGGAGCATAGGGAGATGTGATCTCAGTTGGGGAGGAGGGCTCTCTGGGCACGCCAGCAGTGCAAACCAGAACAACAGAAAACTAAAGCATTAGTTCTGTTTAAAACAAAAATTGTGACTTTGTAAGAATTTTTTCTACTTTTTTAATAATTTTTTTAAAAGCTCTGAAAACAGGCCCCATTTCCTGAAGGACTGATCCACCCCCACATACCACTTCCCTTGTAAGAACTTAATATTGGTATCGCAGTAGAACCTAGGAGCTGTAGTCACAAATCAGGACCGCATTGCGCTAGGCACTGTACAAACAGGGATGGTCCCTGCCCTAGAGACTGTGTTTTGGATTATTTTGTCCCCCCTCCCTCTCCCCGGATGCGTTAGAACATAAGAATGGCCGTACGTTAGTGGGATTTTCTTTTTTTCAGGTTGAATCTTCAGTTTAAAAGACAACTTGTGTTGGTACAACGACAAATGGGGAGAAACTAGCCAGGAATAACTTCTGGCTGGAGATCCGAAGAAGGTTTCTAATCGTCAGAGGAGGGAGGTTCTGGAATTGCCCCTCCATGACTCCTAGCAGGAGGCTAACACCTTAACTAGCTTAAAGCTGGAGCGTGATACATTTATGAACAGGATTGTATGACTGGGCTGCCTGCCGTATCAAGGGACTGGCCTGTGTGACTCAGGAGGTTCCTTCCAGTCTTGTGTTCCAAAGAGAAGTGACTAGATCTAACCTTACTAAAAAAGCCTCATGTCAGAATATTCTCCTATCCCCTGGAAAGAGCTGGACTCCCAAAGACCGAGGCCCCTCAAAAGCAGTAGCTGCTTTGTGGAAGATGTTGACTGCAGTTCTTAGGAGCAGGGAGTGAAAAGTCTGGGCTGGATTCTCTCCCACCAGTTTTCTGCTGTTGTGTCTCTAGAGACTTCAGTGCAGTCCCTCCTGACTCCCCTCATGTAGATGACCAAGAGAGGAAGCGTGGCTAGCGTACTAGCCTGGGTCTCCAGAGATCGGGGTTCAGTGCCTTGCTCTGCCACAGACTTCCTGTCTGACCCCCCTCAAGCCAGTCACTTAGCTGCCACATGCCTCAGTTTTCCCATCTGTAAAATGGGGCTAAGGACTGTGTGACCTCGTTTGCAAAGCCCATTGAGCTATATAAGAGCTAAGTATTATCTTCCTATGCCACAGTTGCAATGAGACTAATGCTTCCCTACCCCAGAGGGGTGTGATAAGGATGTAAGCTGCTGTACTGCCGATGACCAGGTAATAATAAGAGTTCTTACTTGCTTTGCTTTCTCCATTAGGTCTTCAAGTGCATCCAGCCACAGCAACACTGTGCAGAGAGAGGGGGGCTGCAGGGGCAAGCTGGGAAAATAGCCTTTGGTTTGCCAAGGTGCTGCCTGCATAGGAAACCCCGACCCACACATCTCGGAGTGCAGGTAACGGTGCAGAGATGTCCGTGTGCCCTTTACAGCACATGCCTGTTAGAGGAACCCTGGCAGGGCCCGAAGGGGAGTGTCAGGCTGGGCTAAAACAAATGGCAATTGGGGTGTCTGAATCCCCTAGGCAGCTCTGGGGAGCAATTGCAGCCTTGGCACCTCGATTGCTTGGGTGGTGGTGCTCTACCTGTGGCTAGCAATGCCTGCGTCTTAGAACAGGGATGGTGCAGCACTGGGAACTAGGCACACAGGGCTGGGTTTTCGGGGGCTCAGCACCCAAAAGTGAGGCTGGGTTTTCCAAAAGCGTTCCCGGGCTCTGAAAATAATGGTGCCTAAACGGGAGCTGAGCTAGCCCACGATGCGGTTAGTCAGTCTGTGTCTCACTAGCCCGTGTGATATGCTTTGCCTGGGCTCCTTCCCGAAGGGTTGGATGTTTCCTGACCTTGGGCAAAGTCACTTAGGGACAGATTTTTCCAGGAAACCTGATGGCTAAGAAGTGCCTTACCTGGTCAGTGCCCACCTCCCATTCACAGCAATCTGATGGCTGCAAGGCAGAGTCGAAATAGGATGCAGATTTTAAATATGGGAGGGTAGTGAGCTCCTGGATCAGTTTCATCAGGGATGGTGGTGTCTCCATCAGTTGGTCTCTCTAAATCGAGACTCAGATGTCCTCTAACTCACCTGCTGGTTGGGCTCAGGGCAGGACTCGCTAGCTGAGTTTCTCTGGCCTGTGCTCTGTAGGAGATCAGGCTGTGAGATCACAGTGGTCCCTCCTGGCCTTACTGCTTAACCCATCTCGTGTCAGATTCAATGGCTGCATGTGTGGGGAACGGGCTCTGTAGGGTGACGCTGCTGTGGGGCAGAGAGTTAATGGGCTGTGTTTCTCTTCTCTCTCCCATTAGCAGGATTCCTGACTCCTCACTTCTCCTTCCCCTCCCCCAAATGGAGCAAGAAGAGCCGTGCGTGGTGGAGCTCCATGACTCTGATGACCCTGATATCGTTAGACGAGTCTACATAGGTGAGGACGGACGCGAAGCCAGGAGCCACCGATCGGTGAAGTGTGGGTGGAGGGAGCTGAGACCCAAGGGGTGAAGGGGACTCTTAGTTCCATCTGTCCTAGCCTAGCGCTCCTCGTGTTATGGATGGTACTTGTCTGGCCCCATTTGCATTGTATCTAAGCACCTTCCAGTTGTCACTGGAGTTATCCTCACACATCCCTCTGAGGCAGGGCTGGGCATCTCCATTGTTCAGAGGGGGAACTGAGGCCCAGGGTCACCACACAGGAAGGCTGTAGCAGAGCAAGGACTCGAACCCCCTGGGTCTGCCAAGTCCTAGGCTAGTGGCCTGACCACTGGGCCGTTCTTCCCACATGGTGTCACTCATGGGATCCTGGGAGGAAGCACAAGCAGGAGAGCGCAAGAGGGGAGGACTCCTGTCTCATGCTGAGAAAGAGGGACGATCATTGAGTTATCTTAAGTGCCTATACACAAATGCAAGAAGCCTGGGAAACAAGCAGGGAGAACTGGAAGTCCTGGCACAGTCAGGGAACTATGATGTGATTGGAATAACAGAGACTTGGTGGGATAACTCACATGACTGGAGTACTGTCATGGATGGATATAAACTGTTCAGGAAGGACAGGCAGGGCAAAAAAGGTGGGGGAGTTGCGTTGTATGTAAGAGAGGAGTATGACTGCTCAGAGCTCCGGTATGATACTGCAGAAAAACCTGAGAGTCTCTGGATAAAGTTGAGAAGTGGGAGCAACAAGGGTGATGTCGTGGTTGGAGTCTGCTATAGACCACCAGACCAGGGGGATGAGGTGGACGAGGCTTTCTTCTGGCAACTAGCAGAAGTTGCTAGATCGCAGGCCCTGGTTCTCATGGGAGACTTTAATCACCCTGATATCTGCTGGGAGAGCAATACAGCGGTGCACAGGCAATCCAGGAAATTTTTGGAAAGCGTAAGGGACAATTTCCTGGTGCAAGTGCTGGAGGAACCAACTAGGGGCAAAGCTTTTCTTGACCTGCTGCTCACAAACAGGGAAGAACTAGTAGGGGAAGCAAAAGTGGATGGGAACCTGGGAGGCAGTGACCATGAGATGGTCGAGTTCAGGATCCTGACACAAGGAAGAAAGGAGAGCAGCAGAATATGGACCCTGGACTTCAGAAAAGCAGACTTTGACTCCCTCAGGGAACAGATGGGCAGGATCCCCTGGGAGAAAAACATGAAGGGCAAAGGGGTCCAGGAGAGCTGGCTGTATTTTAAAGAATCCTTATTGAGGTTGCAGGAACAAACCATCCCGATGTGTAGAAAGAATAGTAAATATGGCAGGCGACCAGCTTGGCTAAACAGTGAAATCCTTGCTGATCTTAAACGCAAAAAAGAGGCTTATAAGAAGTGGAAGATTGGACAAATGACCAGGGAGGAGTATAAAAATATTGCTCAGGCGTGCAGGAGTGAAATCAGGAAGGCCAAATCACACTTGGAGTTGCAGTTAGCAAGAGATGTTAAGAGTAACAAGAAGGGTTTCTTCAGGTATGTTAGCAACAAGAAGAAAATCAAGGAAAGTGTGGGCCCCTTACTGAATGAGGGAGGCAACCTAGTGACCGAGGATGTGGAAAAAGCTAATGTACTCAATGATTTTTTTGCCTCTGTCTTCACGCACAAGGTCAGCTCCCAGATTGCTGCACTGGGCAGTACAGCATGGGGAGAAGGTGACCAGCCCTCTGTGGAGAAAGAAGTGGTTCGGGACTATTTAGAAAAACTGGACGTGCACAAGTCCATGGGGCCGGATGCGCTGCATCCGAGGGTGCTAAAGGAGTTGGCGGGTGAGATTGCAGAGCCATTAGCCATTATTTTTGAAAACTCATGGCGATCGGGGGAGGTCCCAGATGACTGGAAAAAGGCTAATGTAGTGCCCATCTTTAAAAAAGGGAAGAAGGAGGATCCGGGGAACTACAGGCCAGTCAGCCTCACCTCAGTCCCTGGAAAAATTATGGAGCAGGTCCTCAAGGAATCAATTATGAAACATTTAGAGGAAAGGAAAGTGATCAGGAACAGTCAGCATGGATTCACGAAGGGGAAGTCGTGCCTGACTAACCTAATTGCCTTCTATGATGAGATAACTGGCTCTGTGGATGAGGGGAAAGCAGTGGATGTGTTATTTCTTGACTTTAGCAAAGCTTTTGATACTGTCTCCCACAGTATTCTTGCCACCAAGTTAAAGAAGTATGGGCTGGATGAATGGACTGTAAGGTGGATAGAAAGCTGGCTAGATCGTCGGGCTCAACGGGTAGTGATCAATGGCTCCATGTCTAGTTGGCAGCCGGTTTCAAGTGGAGTGCCCCAAGGGTCGGTCCTGGGGCCGGTTTTGTTTAATATCTTTATTAATGATCTGGAGGATGGTGTGGACTGCACTCTCAGCAAGTTTGCAGATGACACTAAACTAGGAGGCGTGGTAGATACACTAGAGGGTAGGGATCGGATACAGAGGGACCTAGACAAATTAGAGGATTGGGCAGAAAAAAACCTGATGAGGTTCAACAAGGACAAGTGCAGAGTCCTGCACTTAGGACGGAAGAATCCCATGCACTGCTACAGACTAGGGACCGAATGGCTAGGTAGCAGTTCTGCTGAAAAGGACCTAGGGGTCACAGTGGACGAGAAGCTGGATATGAGTCAACAGTGTGCTCTTGTTGCCAAGAAGGCTAACGGCATTTTGGGCTGTATAAGTAGGGGCATTGCCAGCAGATCGAGGAACGTGATCGTTCCCCTTTATTCGACATTGGTGAGGCCTCATCTGGAATACTGTGTCCAGTTTTGGTCCCCACACTACAAGAAGGATGTGGAAAAATTGGAAAGAGTCCAGCGGAGGGCAACAAAAATGATTAGGGGTCTGGAGCACATGACTTATGAGGAGAGGCTGAGAGAACTGGGATTGTTTAGTCTCCAGAAGAGAAGAATGAGGGGGGATTTGATAGCAGCCTTCAACTACCTGAAGGGGGGCTCCAAAGAGGATGGAGCTCGGCTGTTCTCAGTGGTGGCAGATGACAGAACAAGGAGCAATGGTCTCAAGTTGCGGTGGGGGAGGTCCAGGTTGGATATCAGGAAAAACTATTTCACTAGGAGGGTGGTGAAACACTGGAATGCGTTACCTAGGGAGGTGGTGGAGTCTCCTTCCTTGGAGGTTTTTAAGGCCCGGCTTGACAAAGCCCTGGCTGGGATGATTTAGCTGGGAATTGGTCCTGCTTTGAGCAGGGGGTTGGACTAGATGACCTCTTGAGGTCCCTTCCAACTCTGATATTCTATGATTCTATTCTATGGCTCCCTGCCAATTCAGTGAGACTCCTGGGAGGCCCCTCCCCTCAGAGTGACCTGCTGTTTCACTTACCAAGTGGCTTTAATTTGAAGGGAAGAGGGTACCTGGGGGTTACTGAGTGCAGGGTGGCTGCCCCAAGGAGCCACCTTCAGGGTGAACCCCGGGTCCCTTGGGTGGCGTTAATTCCTCCATTAAACTGCTAGCGTCCAAAGGGTGTCCTAGCCCCATCCCTCCGTGCCCTCCCCTTGGGATCTCTCGTCCTCCCTGCATGTGGCAAAGCTTGGCATCGCTTTGTGCAGATCCCTCTCTCTGGTGAGTGCCCCATCCCACCTGCTATGGGTGGGGGTTCGGCTGTGCCGCTGGTTGAGGAGAGGGTCCCTGTGTGCTCCAGGCTGCAAGGCAGCTGGGCTTCTCTCCCCCCCCCCCCGTTTCCATTCTCTTCCATACAGTGTCCTGGAACAAGGTGGGTGGGGGGAAAAGGGAAGGCTCCCATGTCTCATAGGTCCTGGGCGGTTAATACACCTCCAGCCGAAGGCTTCCCCATCCACTTCTCATGGGGTCTGTGGGTCACTCTTGTCACCTCAGCCTAGCTCATGAGGGAGTGGGGCTGAGGGGAAGCTTGGGGCCTCTCCTGGGAGGGGCGGGGTTTGAAATGAGAACTGCCGTCTCTCCCACCCTGAGGACTATGGGGGAGACTTTCAAAGCTGCCTGGAGAATCCAAATACCCGGTTGCTGTGAATTTTAATGGCAACGGGACCTCTGACCCCTTGAGCTGCTCTGCAGCGCTCAGCCCTGGCTTCCAGACGGAGCCCCAGGGCTGTGCGTTTGTGCCAACCCCGGCTCCCCTTTGCTTTCCAGCTGACGACGGCATCGTGAGCGAGAGCGAGGAGGAGCTTCAGCACGAGATCATCCAGACCGTCATCCCTCATAGCCCGCTGGCCAAGAAGCCCAAGAAGAAGGCTTCCCAGAGAGCCGACGGGAACAGCGGCAAAGCCCGGGGGCCGGAGAGCCCGGCAGGGCCGCCCCCTGACTATGGCAGCGAGTTGGTGGAGTTAGCTGGCGGGCAGGAGGAAGAGGGGGGGATGGTGGTGCGGCACCGCGGTGCCGCCGGCCGGCAACGGCCCTTCATCTGTAACGAGTGCGGCAAGAGCTTCAGCCACTGGTCGAAGCTGCTGCGGCACCAGCGGACTCACACCGGCGAGCGGCCCAGCACCTGCAGCGAGTGCGGCAAAAGCTTCAGCCAGAACTCGCACCTGGTGCAGCACCGGCGCACCCACACCGGCGAGAAGCCCTACCGCTGTGGCGACTGCGGCAAGAGCTTCAGCTGGAGCTCCAACCTCATCCAGCACCAGCGCATCCACACCGGCGAGAAGCCCTACCAGTGTGGGGAGTGCGGCAAGAGCTTCACCCAGAGCAAAAACCTCATCAAGCACCAGCGTACCCACTCGGGCGCCCGCCCCCACCGCTGCGCCGAGTGCGGCCGCGGCTTCACCCAGAGCACCAACCTCCTCAAGCACCAGCGGCTCCACGCTGCCCGCCAGAGCCAGGCCTGCCCCGAGTGCGGCCAGACCTTCCGTGAGAGCGCCGAGCTGGAGCGCCACCGGGCCGAAGCCCACGGGCACGAGCCCTACATCTGCGTGGAATGCGGGGAGAGCTTTGCCAAGAGCGCCACGCTCAACCGGCACAAGAGGGTCCACAAGCCCCTTTTCGTGCGCTGAGCGACGGGTGTGGAGCGGGGCCGTGCCTGTCATGTGACCATGCATGGCATCAAGATGCACTCAGTGGGGTTCGGCATGTGGCTGGCCGCAGCGTTGCTGCCTGCAAAGCATGGCTATGCCTGTCACGTGACCAGCCCCAGCATCGCCGAACGTGGCTGTCCATGGTATTGATGTGTGCTGAGCGGGGCCCTCCACCGTATCGATGGATGTTGAGCATGCCCGTGGCCCGTCATGTGACCTTCCATGATCTCAATGAGCACTTAGCGTTGGCAAGTCACGTGGCTGTCTATGGCGTCACATGGCCATCCACTAGATTGGTGCGGGTTGCCCATGGCCGTCCACTCTATCAACGCTGTGGTCAAACCCTTGGAAAGCAGACCTCAAAAGACTCACAGGGGACAGAGCTTACAGATGTACATAAGGTGGGGGGCGGGGACCAGGGGTGGGGTGGGGGGATGTTTAAGGTAGAAGCCATAATACTCAACAAGGCAACCCCCCATCCTAGGGAAGCCAGCATCTAGGTGCAGGGGAGGGCATCCTCTCCTGGGGAATGACGTTAAAAGCTAGATTGTGGATGAGGAGGTGCCTCGGGTGTAGAATAAAATTCTGCTGTTTTGGGGGTGTAGATTCTGTGTGGCTCGGGCTCGTTGGGAAGGAAATGGCACCGTGGTTCCGTATTTGGGGTCCTGCTCTCAGTGGGGGGCCCCAGGTATTGTGCTAATACGGATAATGGGGGTGGGGGGAAAATCACATGAATTAATCAAAGGTTCTTTGTCCCTTCTAAGAGGCTCTTGTCCCCCCTCCCTCCTAGCTGGCAGCTTTCTGGAGACCTGCCCCAGTCGGCTAGCATGGGACAGGACTTACCCGTCCGTGGGTGTGGGCCGGTTGGAGATTGAAAGAAGGAATCGGCAATGGAAGTGAAAGAGTGAAGCAGAACAGAAGCTCAGAACCAACCCCCCAGCCTGTCTGTGTTCCCTGGGCGACCTACTGCAAGGCACCTGGCTGGCAGGGCGTTCCCTGAGGGATCCCACCAGCGCCTGCTCCCAGTGTGTACAGGTGATAGGAAGAGCTGTTTCCCTTTGCCTGAGGTTTTCACAAGTGAGCAGTGTCCAACTCAAGATGACACCCCCCTCCCCCCCACCACCCTTAAAGATCCTGGACACTCAGCACCTGGTGAAACACAGGCCCCAGGATCCCCCACTGCAAGTCACTTCTCTCCAACTCCTGGAGTTCTAGGGCATGACTGGCAGAAGGGGGCAGGGCGTTTTCCCCCTCTGGCTGACTTGGCATGAGCTGTCTCTTGCTGAATGGGGTTAAGACCTCGGGGCCTGGCTTTCAGGAGGCCAGTAGCCCCCAACTCCTGCAGGAGTTTCAGACAGGCTGCTTCTGCCAAGGGGAATAGAAACCAGCGGCAGCTTTGTGAAAATAAATCCTCGGTTTCAGCTAGGCGGGCTGTCTCTTGTGGGACTGAAACTCAGCGGGAACCATGAGCTGGTGTGTCTCTGTCCAGCTGGGCTGACCAGAGTGGTGGCCCCTCTAGCTCTGTTCACCCCCTTTCTCCAGCCCTGGCAGCAGGTGGCTTTAAGCTAGAGCCAGGTGCATTATGTTAGGAAGGTGTTCCGTGTGAATCCCTTTGAACTGATGGAGAGAGGAGCTGTGCACAAATGGAGGCAGAGATTGTTAGTTACCGAAGGGATTGGGGGACACACTCTCCTCTGGGGAGCTTTAAAAATGTTAACTCTAAGGACTGCATCCAGGGGCAACAGAGGTGACCCAATCTCCCTTCCTGCCTCTCAGCAGCTGGGGCCAAAGAGGGAGGGAACTCTCCCCCCTCTGAGCAGCTGGAGGGAAAGAGCCAGTGGCATAAGATGCTGACCAGATGCCTGCTTCCAGCTTGGGTTTAATCGCTATAGCAACCCTCTGCTCAAGGTCTACATGCAGCTTGAAGCCTGGCCAGTATTACCCCACCCCCAACCACAGCACATCCAGCCCATCAAAAACCCATCATATCAAGGCCTGGCCCCTGCTGTCTCATAGCCCTTCCTCCTCCCCCTGGCAGGAAACTGGGTCCCTGCTTGTAGCGCTGAGTGGCTGGGGGGTGGGACCAGAAGGAACATGTATCTGACAAGAGACGCACCCACAGCTTGAAATCCAGCCAGGGGGTAGGGGTGCTGGTAGGTTACCAGTGACTTGCCTTGGGTCTGGGGTGCTCACCAGATGCCCTGATCTCCACACTAGCTGACTGCTGCGCTATTGCATCTCAGAGGAGAACCACCTTGTTTCCCTGGAGGGCTCCAGCCCAGGCTTGCCAATTAGAGAGTAGGTCTCCCTGAAGAGGCAACCCTCCCCCACCCATGCTGCATCCCCTGCCACCCTCCCCTTCTGCAGCCAGAGCCACCATTCCAGTAGGGCCTTTGCTATTATGTGGAAGGGGCTCAGAGTAGGGTGATGGACAGAACCTTTAGACAGACAGATCCACCCCACACATCAGCTGGCAACAACTTCCAGTGGCTTCACAGGGGCCACGCCGACAGCTGGAAGGCGACCTAGTGTAGCTCTCACCAGAGGCGGCCGCGTACCGTTCAGCACGGCTTTAATTTATCTTGCACATTGATCTCACCTGCCACATACAAAAGGGGAAGAGTTTCCCCCAGGTTTGCATTTAAGACACTGCGCGCACGTAACAGCCACCAGCACAAAGAGCAGATGCCTCCCGCCGGCTGGGAGGGGTTCGGCCCCAGCCGCTTCCTCGGTGATTTTAAGACTCTGCTCGTAACCGAACGAAATGCCTCAGTCAAGCCACAGCGTGCGGGGCCCGGGGGACCGATGCCAACGGCTACGCCTTCGTGGCTGCAGCCTGTGAAGCCCCCATGGCCGTGAGCTGCTGGATCTTCTGACTCATCATTTCCATCACGGCTGCAAGGGAGAGAACACGCTCACAGTGAAGGGAGTTGGCCTGGGGCTGTTCTAGCTGTTAAGAACAGGCGGGTGCCAGCGGTGGGCACCGCCCCAGAACCAGGCCTGCAAGAGAAAGGCCAACAGGTCCCTACCTTGTTTCATGGCATGTTTTTCCTGCAGTGCCGGCTGAATTTTCTCCATCTGTTTGGTCAGGAAGTCGATCTTCCTTTTGAAGAAATCTCGGGCATTGTCTGCTGTCTGGAAGAGGAAAGGTGGCATGATATGCCCACCCTAAGGAGAGGTGGGCACCTGGAGAGGGGCTCAACCCCTGCTTAAAGTGCAGTGACAAGGAAGCAATGCACAGGACAGAGGGTAAACACTTGAATCGCTCCAAGATTTGGCTGCTCAGGCAGTAACATGCTTAGCCTTTCTACGGCACCTTTCATCAGAGAACCTCAAAGCACTAAGTAACGAAGCCTCACAGCATGCCTTACTTGTAGGTGTATCTATATATCACCTCATCTGCTACTGAAATGCAGCCACCTCTGAGGCGGAACATGACAGCTGTCCAACAGCGCATCACAACGCCCACAAAACAGGATAGAAATTGATGGCACTGTCCCCGACTGAAGCAGCAAGAGGAGACCGTGCATAACCATGCATCTTTGGCCAGGGCTGACCCCCTGACACTTGGGGAAAGGGTCACTGGAGTGTTAATGGTCAGCAGGTTGGTTTTACATCTGCCCTGACAGATGGCAGGCTGAGGCACTGCTTCAAGGGGAAGAGTGCACCACCGCTGCCTGCAATACCTGCTTGGGTTTTGAAGGTTTCTCATAGAAGAACCCACCTGCTTAGCTTGCAAGATCCACCTGCAGCGTAGACCACGGAGGTCTGGCTAAGGGAATGCAACCCAATCCCCGAGCAGAGAATTGCAGTGCACTAACCTCACTGGCCATTTACCTAGCCTGCTGTCAGACACATCCCTCCATTCCCAGGGCAGAGCCTGCTGGGTGTACAGCAGGAATTCTGTGCTCAAGGAGTGAGTGCGTTTTGTACAGAGGTTGGGATGGGGAAGAGATGGCTCTAAGTCATTTTATGTGCAGGTAAAACACATCCTGCCGCTCCCTGGAACACACCAAGTCTAATGCCGCTCTCACGGTGGCTTGGCTCACGAGTGCCTCCTACCTTTTCTACGTAGTAGCCTGTCCCCACGTCTACCAGCACGTGGCCAACGTCGGAGAGCTTCCCGGGGACGTACATCTGCCAGGGAGGTCAAGGGAAAACACAGGACCAGCAGGGGAACCATAAGACAGCAACAAGGTTACGGTGATAGGTCCTGGGCAAAGCATCTTAGCTCTACACCTCCTGCAAGGGGCCAGATCCTGAGCTGCTATAAAGCAACAGAGCTCCTTTGAGCACGGGCAGATCTGAGAGTGCAATTCGCCCACAGCTTCAGTTTAATAGTGTGTTTTACTAGATTATATTGTGGTGGCAGGTTGAAGGGTTGACCAAACTCAGGGCCCCGCTGAACTGGGTGCTGCACAAACATGCAGAGAGAGAGCGAGTCTCTGTCCTGGAGAGCTCACGGTCCAAACAGACGAGACAGAGAAGGTGGGATGGGAAACAGGTGCAGAGAAAGGAAGTGGCTCACGCACGGTCACACAACAGGTCGGTGCTACAGCTGGGAACAGAACCCAGGTCACAGGCCAGTGCCCTGACCACTGGACCATGTTGCTAGATATGAACTGTGCAGGCCCCATGAGAACGACTAGAACCAATTTCAACAGGAATCAAAAGATCAGACCAGTCCCAAAGCCCCTAGGTGATGCTTGGCCAGAGGAGAAATCCAAGCCAGGATTAATGGGAGGAGGTTGCAGAGAGATACAGGGATATTGCAAGGCTCTTGGTATCGCTGGAAACTGGCAGAGGAGGCAGCCGGGTCTGAGCATGGAACTAGAAGCCCCGGTTCATTCCCAGAGCAGGCACAACCCAAGCAGTAGCAGGGCAAGTGCCCCCAGTACATCTTGGCCAACAAGCCTCAGCCCTACCATGGAGTTAGAGGGGAGCTCATGCTCTACCAGCCTCCTTGGTTCTTGGCCCCTCTGGCAAGGAGGAGGTTAATGGGCCAGCTGGGGTGTGGGTTTGGGATGTGGATGGCAGGCCACATGGAACAGCACAGATCATTTAACAGAGAGGTCACTGGAACAGCCGTCCAATGGGAGCAGCTTCGGTCACCGTCAATCCAGGCAGGATTTAGACTAGTGACGTAAAGGGTCCCTGTGACTGTTCCCAGCCTCCAGTTCCCTGACTGGAAATGTTCAACACTAGCCTGCTAGCTGCCAGCTGCATCAAAGGCAGAGCAGGCTGCATCCTGGGGCCCGCAGGATTACGTTCTCCATTGGGGTGAGACTCAAAACGCCAGGGTAGCAAGGAGCCAGAGCACGATGTCGGCAGCATCTCTGAGGTGGTGGGTAAAGGATACAGAGCTGGTTAGCGGGACTAGCAGCTCCTTCCCTGGAGACAGAAACAAATACCTGTTATTACCCAGACATTACACGGGGGGGGGGAGACGACTCTCCAAACAGCAGTGGGGGGGGGGTGCCAAAGCTGCTACGGGGTGCTCATCAGCATTCAGAGGCTTTACACAGTTGGGTCAGGTTAATAGTAATGCTTGGCCGCTTGGTCCCTCCATAGCATCTTTCATCCAGATATCCGAGCTCTTGAATTAATTACACACACACACACACACGCCCTGTAAGGAAACTGAGGCACCAACCAGGACTGTGGCCTGCTCAAGGCCACGCAGCAAGTCAGTGGCAGAGTCAGGATCAAGGAGTCCTGGCTCCCAGTGGTTTGCTCTAACCACTAGTGAAAACTCCCTCCCCTCAGGACCTGGTCCATGGGAAGAGGGAGGCCATTCCAGGTGGCCTAGAGCCAAGCCACATGCACAAAGCTAGAGGACACGAGCAGCTCGGGGGGCTTAACAACCGCATGCAAACGCCAAGGGGACCCTCTGCGACTGCACCATCCCCAGACTGGCCTGGGGGGAACAGGGTGGGAACAGCCCCGCAGGGTGGGGGTCTGCACTGACCTTCATTGCTTTTGTTGAGCACATTCAGACAGTCCTTGGCTTCCACGTACTTGGTCTGCACCACCTTGAGCTGGGCGATGGAGGAGGAGAGAAACTCCACTTCCTGGGGGGAAGAGCACAGCCCAGCGCCCATGGGGGCGGGGTGAACCCGGCATCACTATGGGGGCAGGACAGAGGGATGGGATGGGGCTCCCCAGGCTCGGGGCAGGGGGTCTCTCCGGGGGGGCGGGGCCCCTTAGAGGGGATTGGGGAGGTCTCGCTGGGGGCGGGGCCCCTCAGACAGGGCTGGGCGAGGGTCGCGGGGGTCTCTCGGGGGGGGGGGTCTCTCCCGGGGCTGGGGGCGGGGCGCTGACCTGGTCCAGCTGGTTCTTCAGCACCTCGAGCTGCGGCAGCGTCAGCTCCGTGATGTTCACCTGCTGCGCCATCTTGGAGGCGAGTCAATGAGCGGGCCGGGGAGGCGCTCTGGGCCGGACACAGAGCGACTCTATGGTACGCGACGCCTCCTCTAGACCCGTCTCTATGGTTTCCTTGGGACCGCCATTGCTCTGTAGGGCTAAGCCTCTACCCTGCTTCCGGCTGCCATTGCTCTGTGGGGATAAACGTCTGCCCTACTTCCGGCTGCCATTGCTCTGTGGGGATAAACGTCTACCCTACTTCCGGCTGCCTTTGCTCTGTGGGAGCTACCCTCTACTATACTTCCGGTCGCCATTGCTCTGTGGGAGCTACCCTCTACTTCCGGTCGCCATTGCTCTGTGGGAGCTACCCTCTACTTCCGGTCGCCATTGCTCTGTGGGAGCTACCCTCTACTTCCGGTCGCCATTGCTCTGTGGGGATCAACCACAATTAGAACCTATGTTGAGGCGTTCAGAAGTGAGGCCTTGCTCAGTTTCAAGGTCAAGGTGGGCTACAATGTTACAAAGTCAGCCAACCACAGCAGAGATGTGTCTGTCTCGTTCTTATACCACAAACCTCTATATGGTATCCAGGGCGATGGTCCTAACAGCACTAAACTCCTAGACCAGACGTTCTCAAACTGGGGATGGGATGGGGGTGGGGAATGTATTGGGAGGAAGAGGGGGTGGAGAAGTTTAAGGGGGAAAAAAACGTACTGCCCACATTTTACCCACAGCATTGAATAACTAGCAAACCTGATTCCTCCGGAGATATCAGGTCCCCAGCTGGCACCGTGCAGCATGATGGAGTTCGGTTGAGCTTACATACCATTATAGAAAGTCGGTGCCTTCCATGCGTTAATCCCTTTGTGCACATTTAATTGTTAGCAGCAACCACAATCAGTTTGGGGCTTTTGGTCTTATTACAATGGATTGTTGGCGCTGTTTGAATCAACGCCTTACTGTTTTTAAGATCTAGGGAGAGTTGCATGTTGATTTTTGTTAAATCAGTATATGTACGTGTGTGGCAAGAGGCAGGGGTATGTGTGTAAACTACTATAGACACAAAGACGGGGGCACGATGAAATAAGTTTGAGAACGACGGTCCTAGACCGATGCTGGAATCCACACTGCTCCCCCTCCTTACCCATCAGCACACACAACTACTTAATAAATATTTAATAATGGGTTCCTCAGTCTACCAGAGAAAGGAAGAACATGAGCCACTGGCTGGAAGCTGAAGCTAGATAAATTCATATTGGAAATAAGGTGTCGATTTTTAACAGAGTAATTAACTAAAGAAGCAACTTATCAAGAATCGTGATGGATTCTCCATCACTGGCAGATTTCAAATCAAGATTGGATGTTTTTCTTCAAGATCTGATCTAGGAATTATTGTGGGGAAGTTCTATCGCCTACGTCATACAGCAGGTGAGACTAGATGATCACAATTGTCCCTTCTGCCCTTGGAATCTATGAATTGGAATCACCTGATGCTGACCTTCTCCCAGGCTTCAGAGGAGAGGCAAATAAATATAATTAAAGCAGATAAATTGATAGGAGCAGCATAACGTCAATGTAAGCTATTTTCATATGTACAGAAAGACCTGCCCATAGTAACTGCAGGTCAAAACTAATTCACGTATATGAACGGCTAAGAATCATTTGCATACAGGTTAATGAGTTCCATACAATGTAACCCCCAATCCTGAATATTTCTGCAGGATCCAGTTTTCCTCTAAACCAGCTCCACAAGGGTCACTTCAGTCATCTGTGGAGCGGGCTAGAGCAGTGTATCAGTGGACAGTAGCCTGGCAGAATTAAGGCCAAGGTCATGTGTGCTAATGTCTCTAATTTTTAATAAGATTTTCCAAGATGGGTTCAGGGCCTTGCTTTTGGGAGTTCAGTGAAAGATGGCATTTCTACTACAGAGCCCCTGCTATCATGCCTGGCTCTTAGTTTAGTAGCAAGCCGAGTCAGTCAGGGTTATTGGACTGCTCTAAGTTTACTCAGGGCTTAGGAAGTCCAGGGGGACAGAGGGAAACTTCAGAACAACCTAGCACAGAGGCCCCAGCCCCCTTTTTACCCACAGCGTGTTCTCCGAGAGAGGCCGTCACCTTATCAGTGTAATAAACTCACCTTAAAATAAATGTGCATTGTAAGCTTTTTAGGACAGGGGTTGTCTTTTCATTCAGTTTGTACAGCCCCTAGCACAATGGGGGCCTGCTCCCTGGCTGGGCTCCTAGGCACTACAATACAAATAAAGAAGCCAGTCCCATAATCAGTGACAGCAAGTTGGATGAACACCAGATGGAAGGGGCAGCCGCAGCTCTTTGGGTTTTACACAGCTCCACTAGTGGTCATTTACACCCAAGTTGCTCCATGGGGTGCTTACAGGACCTCAGCATGTTGCTTTTCACAGAGGCAGCAACAGGGGCTTTATGCTGGGGCTCTCCAACACAGAGGCCGACTCTGATGTGATAGCACTACCTACTAAAGCAATACACACACGGAAGAGGGGGACAGCTGGCGTGAAGGTGCAGGTTAGAAGGGAGAGGCACACCTTCCCTCTAGAGACCATCCTACGTACAGAGGGAAAGCAAGGGGGCTGGTGCTGAAGACAGTTATTAGGCAGCATTTGGCCACTAAAGTAACTTGGTCAGCTAGAGGCAGAACTACAGCCAAGCCCCACTGTAGTGTGGGGGCTGCTCCCAAGGGAGGCAGAATGGTCTGTTGTAATAGGGCACAGGACGCGGAGCCCAGAGATTTGGATTCTAGGACCAGCATTTCCACTCAGTTTATGGAACCATCCACCAAGTATTAGGTATCCCACAGCCCTACCAAGTTTTCTGGGGATGGGAGAGAGTTCCCCCATCACCACCCCCACACTTTGTTCCTGGAGGTGTCTACAGCAGCTTCTAGATCCACTTCCAGCTCTCCCGGTGGCCATGCTTCATGCTACTCCCCCTCCTTGACTTTGTGTATTGACACAATCCAAACTACCAAGCAGAGAGTGAAATCCGAGCCACTGTTAACAGCTCTGCAAGTTAAATCTCCTGAAAACCCTCCTGCCTGAAGCACGCAGATGGCATGGCACATCGCACTGCCAGAGCCTCCCCTGAGACATAAGAATGGCCGTACTGGGTCAGACCAAAGGTCCATCTAGCCCAGTATCCTGTCTTCCGACAGTGACCAGTGCCAGGTGCCCCAGTGGGAATGAACAGAACAAGTAATCATCAAGTGATCCATCCACTGGAGCCTATGCCTAGCTTCTGGCAAACAGAGGCTAGGGACACCATCTCTGGCTAATAGCCATTGATGGACCTATCCTCCATGAACTTATCTAGTTCCTTTTTGAACCCTATTACACTCTTGGCCTTCACAACATCCTCTGGCAAAGAGTTCCACAGACTGACCCTGTGGTGTGTGAAGAAATACTTCCTCTTGTTTTAAACCTGCTGCCTATTAATTTCTTCTGGTAACCCCTAGTTCTTGTGTTATGAGGAGTAAATAACACTTCCTTATTCACATTCTTCACACCAGTCATGATTTTATAGACCTCAGTCATATCTCCCCTTAGTTGTCTCTATTCCAAGCTGAAAAGCCCCCATCTTATTAATCTCTCCTCAGAGGGAAGCCGTTCCACTCCCCTAATAATTTTTGTTGCCCTTTTCTGAACTTTTTCCAATATATCTTTTTTGAGATGGGCAACCACATCTTCACACAGTATTCAAGATGCAGGCCCACTATGGATTTATAGAGGGGCAATATGATATTGTGTCTTATCTATCCCTTTCTTAATGATTCCCAACATAGTTTGCTTTTTTGACTGCCACTGCGCACTGAGTGGATGTTTTCAGAGAACTCTCCACACTGACGCCAAGATCTCGTCCTTGAGTAGCAACTGCTAATTTAGACATTATTTTAGATGTATAGTTGGGATTAGGTTTTCCAATGTGCATTACTTTGCATTTATCAACATTTAATTTCATCTGCTATATTGTTGCCCACTCACCCAGTTTTGTGAGATACTTTTGTAAGATAAAAAGAAGAACAGGAGGACTTGTGGCACCTTAGAGACTAACAAATTTATTAGAGCATAAGCTTTCGTGGACTACAGCCCACTTCTTCGGATGCATATAGAATGGAATTCCATTCTATATGCATCCGAAGAAGTGGGCTGTAGTCCACGAAAGCTTATGCTCTAATAAATTTGTTAGTCTCTAAGGTGCCACAAGTCCTCCTGTTCTTCTTTTTGCGGATACAGACTAACACGGCTGCTACTCTGAAACTTTTGTAAGATACTTTTGTAGCTCTTTGCAGCCTGCTGGGGAACTTAACTATTTTGAGAAGTTTTGTATCATCTATAAATTTTGCCACCTCACTGTTTACCCCTTTTTCCAGATCATTTATGAATATGGTGAATAGGACTGGTCCCAATACAGACCCCTGAGGGAAACTACTATTTACCTTTCTCCATTCTGAAAACTGACTATTCCTACCCTTTATTTCCTATCTTTTACCAGTTACCACTCCATGAGAAGACCTTCCCTCTTATCCCCTGACAGCTTACTTTGCTTAAGAGCCTTTGGTGAGGGAACTTGTCAAAGGCTTTCTGAAAATCTAAGTACACTATATCCACTAGTTCCCCCTTGTCCACATGCCTGTTGACCCCTTGAAAGAACTCTAGCAGATTGGTAAGGTATGATTTCCCTTTACAAAAACCCTATTGACTCTTCCCCAACCAATTATGTTCATCTATGTGCCTGACAATACTTCAGTCTCAACCAGTTTGCCAGATACTGAAGTCAGGCTTACCTGCCTGTAATTCCCAGGGTCACCTCTGGAACCTTTTTTAAAAATTGGAGTCACATTAGCTATCCTCCAGTCGTTTGGTACAGAAGCTGATTTAAATAATAGGTTATAGACTACAGGTAGTAGTTTGAAAGAATTCAAATGTGAAATTGCAGAATTCTTGGGTGAATACCATCTGGTCCTGGCAACATATTACTGTTTAGTTTATCTATTTGTTCCAAAACCATCTGTAATAACATCTCAATCTGGGACAGTTCCTCAGATTTGTCACTTAAAAAGAATGGCTCAGGTTTGGGACTCTCCCTCACATCCTTGGCTGTGAAGACCGATGCAAAGAATTCATTTAGTTTCTCTGCAATGGCTTTGTTGTCCTTAAGTGCCCCTTTAGCATCTTGATGGTCCAGTGGCTCCCCTGGTCCAGCAAAGTAGCAGGGGCCTCTGCAAGTCTAAGGCAACAAAGCTGCCGTTAAATGCTACAACAGCCTCACACTTGCCTTCTGGTTCAGCCGCCTCACCCAGCCACCTGAGACAGATAAACAACATCCAGGGGAATGTTTCTATCTAGGACTCCAACACACTTGAGGCCTGTGGAGGCTTGGCCCCCCAGTCTGGGCTTTGTCCTTGTCTACTCAGGAAATCTCCATAATTGTGTAATCTAATCTTAAAAGCCTCCAACCACCCATCAGATCTATGTCACCCGGCCTCAGCATGAAGGATGGGGAATGGGCTACATAACCTCTCGCCATCCCTTCCAGCCCTACATTTCTGTGGTTCTACACCAGGAGGGTTTTGCCAGTGTTCTACTGGAATGGCTGTACCAGTAAAACCCTCCTGGTGCAGAGGCCTCCACATTAGGTCTTTAGACAACTATGTTGCTGTAACAGTCCCATTCCCCAACCAGCTCTGAGGCCCATGGGGGCTTTTTAATAACATTAAACAGCTCTCCCTGCCCCCCTCCACTCCCACCCCCCCCATTACCAGCAAAACTGCACCCAAGACCAAGATTCTCCCTCTCACATCCTGACTGACCCTGGCAAAAAGACACCCCACCCCCAGTCAGAGGATAGAATGGCAACAACTGAAGGAACAAAAGCCAAGTGTCGTAAGTTGTTCTGTCCAATGCAGACCCCCTACCAGCACATGGGGCGTAGGAAGATGGCCCTTTGATGAGGGGCAACAGTGGCATCTAACCTTCCAAGTAATCACTGCCTCAATTTACCCAGAAGAGATTGGTCTAGATCAGAGGTGGGCAAACTATGGGTCACATCCGGCCTGGCCCGAGCTCCCAGCCCAGGAGGCTAACCCCCGGCCCCTCCCCTGCTGTTCCCCCCACCCCCGCAGCCTCAGCTCACAGTGCTGCCGGCGCAATGCTCTGGGTGGCGGGGCTGTGAGCTCTTGCCAGGCAGCGCAGCTGCAGAGCCATAGCCTGACCCGGTGCTCTGTGCTGCGTGGTGGCGTGGCTGGCTCCAGCCGGGCAGCATGGCTGCCTCTCCTGGTGCTCTGGGTGGTGCGGCTGTAGCACCGCCAGCCACCAGTGCTCCAGGCAGTGCGGTAAGGGAGCATGGAGGGTTGATAGATGGCAGGCGAGTTTGGGGTGGTGATCAGGGGGCGGGGCAGTCAGAGGGCAGGGAATGACGGGGGGGTTGATTGGGGCAGGGATTCTGGGGGCCATCAGGGGGCAAGGAGGAGGAGGAGGAGGAGGAGTCAGATGGAGGGAGGGGCCAGGCCACCCCTGGCTGTTTGGGGAGGCACAGCCTTCCCTAACCAGTCCTCCATGCAATTTCAGAAACCCGATGTGGCCCTCAGGCCAAAAAAAGTTTGCCCGCCCCTGGTCTAGAGGGTGGTTCAAGGTACACACTCCAGCCTAGGCAGAAGTCAGAGTGGCTTGCCCAAAAAGGAAAGCCTAGCAGAGAAGGTAACAGGGTTAGGAGTGGGGAAGTGGATTGTCCTCTCACCCCAGAGACCCAGGAAATCCATATGGTCCAAGTCTATGGCTCCACCAGTTTTATTATAGTCGTACAAGCATCAGATATTCAGCAAGCATTTGCAGTATAAAAACTCAGATTTATTTGAATTAAAATAAGTTATATTCAGAGATTTGACAATTTACATGTATACGATTCTTCCCCCAGACCAGCCACTCTGCAAGTCACTGCAGCTGTTTAAATGTGCCACAGTGAAGCTAAAAAATATCCATCCAGGAGTCCTTATGAGAAGCCACCCAGGGGCCTTCCGCCGAGAGTCAGACAGACCAGGCTGAAGCCAGTGCCTGAGTGCAAGGCACTTTCAGAGAAGCTGTGGTCCAGAGGAAAAAAGTTTGGCTAGGAGGCAGTTTTCAGGTCAAGTGTTTCATGCAAGAGCCTGGAGGGATGAGTTGCTGGATCCCTTTCATGAGCCAAGTCCCATGACCCCCGGGAGCCCAGTGAGCAGGGGCCTCACTGCAGAGACACGGGTAAGCCATAGGCTATGGGGGCTGCGCCGATGAGGTATTTGAGTTTGGGGGCCTGGCGGGACTGGGCGACATGCTGGAGGAGAGGAGCGCCCGACCCTGCCTTCAGCCAGCTCTGGAGGAGCGCCTCCATATAGCGGTCGATGTCTCGGTCAGTCACGTCCCAGAGGTTTCCCAACACCAGGGGGCTGCAAAGGGAACAGACAGACACTTGTCTCCCTTTCAGCAGACACAGGGTTCTAGCCAGTACCTTAACCCAGCCCAGCCATGTCTGGATCAAACCTAGCCGGGGGGGGGTGGGGGTGGGGGGGGGGAAGAGGAGGAGGAGGAGGTTCAGTTCCTCCAACCCCCTCCCACTATTAGATCTATTTGAGAAAGGGTGTATAGCTTGGACTGGCATCAGCCATAGAGCTCTGCCTGAGTTGACATCAGGCTTCCCCGCAGAGCTGAACACTGTGGCTGGGATTTGAGATGATGTTGATTTATGGCCATTAGCATTTGAAGCAATATGGGCTAAGCCAGGGGTGACCAGACCTCATGCCTAAGGGCACAGACAGAGCCTCTAAATGGGTCAGGAAGGAAACCTACAACCCTGGCATCTCCCTTCCTCTAAAGCAGGATGGGGGGACATGGGCCAGTGGCTTGATAGCAGCCAGAACACAGATTTCCCACACGAGCTCTCATCCCCGGCAGACTCACCATCCCGCCATGATGTACTTGAGGATGATACCAGTTCCCTCCAGGTTGCCGCGGACAGCCAGGGCGGCGCTGCTGCAGCCGAAGAGCAGGGCCACAGCACGGCAGTCCAACTTTAGGATTGATGGTCCATCCAGGAAGCGGGCACCGGCTCCATGCCCAGCGTAGCTAAGGCAGAGTTTGTGGGTGAGCTCACAGCACTGCAGGGGGACTTGGTGACAGCTTATGGGTGGCTGCAGCTATCTTGGGGTCACTGCTCCCCGGCCTCCAATGAGACTGATTTACAGGGCAAATGCTCTGCACTTCCATGGACTGTTCCGATACCCTGCCATTGTTCCCCCCCAGCTCCCCAATGCTGGAATCTAATTGCACTCCCATCCCTGAGCAGCGGAAACCTCTGTCTCCCCAGGATTGTTACGCGTTGGTCTTTATGCGCAGGAAAGAGCCACCTGCTACGGACCTGATGATTACGGAAATGTGCACTTAACATCCTGTAGAGGCACCTCCTAGCAAGGCAAGTATCCTCACTGTACAGGAATGAGAAGGGGAGGTAGCTTGTCCAAGGTCACACCCCAAGTCAGGCAGAGAGCTGGGAATAGAACCCAGGAATTCGAGCTGCCCATCTTCTATGGAGATATGGTCAGTCCTGCTCGCCAATGCCGCCCACCCTCAGACACCGGTGCCAGCATGAGCCAGCGAGACTACTTACACATAGAGATCACGCTGCGTGAGAGCCAACTGCATCTGCTCCTGGCTTGGGACTTCTCCTGTCACCCCCATCCAGCTGGGTTCGCTGTGAGACGACACTGGGTGAGAACAGAGCGGAACACCCACCACTCCCACAATGAAGGGCAAACCCCAACGGCATTGTTCAGCAGCGCCCCCTATGGCTACAGGCAGGAGATCTCGACGGGACACATCTCTCTGTCTGCTGAGGGAGGCAGATTACAGCCAAGCCATGCCGGGCGACAGGCAACCATGCCCTGCAGAACCCCTCCCCCATTGGCACGTGGGGGCAGGGAGATGCACCCACCTCTCAAACCAGGCTCGGAAGCGCTCCTCCGTCCCAGGCAGGTTGTCGTGTGGGTTGAGGACGTAGAAGGCACTGCTGGGATTCACCCCGCAGGTGAGGATGGACCCTCGCCGATACTGAAACGAGGACACAAGACGTGTTGCTCCCACCCTTAAGTGCAGCATCCTGCAGAGCCACTGGCACAGGTGGAGATCTAGGTGGGCACCCATGTGGGCAGCCACAATCCCACTGGGAGCTATGGGTGCTGGGCACCCCCAATCCAGCCATGTGAACTGAGTCCATGCTACAGCTAGGGAAGCCCCTGGCTGGCCTGTGGGATCATCCCACCCAGCACTTGGAGCCTGCCCCATTGCACCCATTTGCCAGGCAAGGGGTGCTCAGAGCCCCTCCAGCTAGCAGGGAGGGGGGACAGCACTTCTTGGCTGACCCTTTCAAGCTCAGGCCACGTCTAGACTACCCGCGGATCGACAGGTAGTAATTGATCTATCGGGGATCGATTTATCGCATCTCGTCTAGATGCGATAATCGATCCCCGAATCAACACCTGTACTCCACCTCAGCAGGAGGGCTACGCGGAGTTGACGGGAGAGCTGCGGCGGTCGACTTGCTACTGCGAGGACGGCCAGGTAAGTCGAACTAAGATACTTTGACTTCAGCTACACGAATAGCGTAGCTGAAGTTGTGCATCTTAGATCGATCCCCCCCCCCCCAGTGTAGACCAGCCCTCGGTGTCACTTGAGCGGGTCATGCAGGGGGAAGTGGGTTTTCTTCCCCCACCAAGGAAGGGCCCAGCTGATCTGAGAGCATGGGAGCTACCTACTGGCCTAGCTCTCACACAGGCAGGGGAATCCTTCCCCAAGGCCCAGCAGAGCCATCCCAGAACAGCCACCCCTCAACTTACCCTCTGAGCAAGGTTGTAGCTGAGCAGGAAGCGCAGGGAGGGTAACCGGGTCACTGGCAGGGTTCTCAGGCACGGGATGTTCTCCCAGGGCAGCTTCTGCAGGTGCTAGAGAGGAGGAGGAGGAGGAGTTATCCGGAGAGGCAGAGGCTAGGCTGGCAGGGGCACGCTTTGGGGAGAGGACCACTAACCTTGTCCAGCACAAGAACCAGGTGACCACTTGTCTGCCCGCTGCGGGATCTCCACTTGTCCACCGCATCCCGCAGGAAGGCCTGGGCGGCATCTGGCTGCGCTGGGCACAGCCCGGACGCCAGGCACTGCACATCTTGAGGGGTGAGGAGGTGAGAGCTGTTCAACACGAGCTGAGGGAAGAGGGGAAGACTGAGGCACGAGTGACTGTGCCAGTGTCCCCACGCAGGGGCCATCAAGGTGATGGGACTAGCAAATCCCCATCCACGCCCAGGGGAATGGCTTCAACTGAAAAGCCTCCCCCATGTGGGTACAAGGGGCTTCCTAACCCCATGAGAGCACATGAGGGACCTGGCTCCCTTCCTACCACAGTCACGGCATCAGCTCAGCTGCCTAAAGGTAGGCCATCCACATCTATCCTGCCCAGGCTCAGCCAAAAGCCCGGTCATGCTAGGGGCTTCTCAGCTGGTTCTCCCAGGACGACCCCTCACCTTCAGCAGTGCCAGATCTGAATTTTCCCAGCCGCATTTTCCGAGATGTTCCTGCAGGCTGGAGGCCTCCTTGGCCACACCAGAGTCCTGGCTGGCCGGCAGCAAGGCTCCCTTCCAGCAGCTCAGCACCTCCTTCTCCAGGGTCTCGGTCAGGACCTGCAGAAGGGAAGAGGGAGTCTAAAGCCCTTGGGCACTGAAGAACTAGCCAGCAAGGGCAACCACTGGCCCCCTCAGTGGAAAGGCCAAGGGCTGGCCTGTGAGGAGGGAGCTCCCCCTCTTGCCCCTTAGGGCCAGGGGAGGCATGTCGGCAGAGTGGGGGTGAAGACCCAAGTCTCCAGCTTGGCTGAGTCAGTCCCTGTTCCCGCATCCCCACCCACCTTCATCCTCCTGTCCAGCTCCGTCCGGCCCAGCCACCAGTCCCTCTTGTCCGTGCAGCTGCTGTATTCCTTCTGCTCCTTCTGGATGGCGTCGAACTCGCCAAGCACCGAGCTCAGGGGCGCCTGCAAGAGACACAGCGCCATGACCCCTGCCCTGAGCTCACATAGTTGCCGCTGCCCAGGTGCCCCATCGACCCTGCCCCTCACCTTGCTCTGCGCTGTTGGGATGTGGATGGTCACTGGGGTGCTGTCCTTCTCCAGCCGTGTTAGCAGCAAGGTGTCCCCAAGGGTGCCGGGCTGAAGGCTCACCAGGGTCAGCAGGCACACGGTTACACCTGGGATGAGCACAGCAATGGAGCAGTTAGGGGAGGCAATCAACGAGCCGAACCCAGCTGAGAGCCCTTCTTTGGTGTCAGAGGATACATTCTGAATCCCCCGCAGTGGAAGGGAGTAGGCAGCCGGCAGGAGAGCCCCGCCTGTGCTGTGGCATGGACAGAGAACAGTGCAAACCTCCCATGCCAACAGCCCTGCCCCTCCAGGGGGAGGAGGAGATTTTGGTTCCCCAGGTCCATTCACTCCTTGTTTGGGGCCTCAGGTTGCAAACTAGGTCCCCCAGCTGGGATGGCTGTTTGCCATAGGGACGCCTGCCCACTAGGAACTGGACCAAGGACAACTCATTTCGCAAAGGCGCTGCTCTATGGCCATGTGGTGTAACCACAGACCCAGCTGGGTCCAGACCGGGCCCTTTCCCAGAGGGAAAGCCAAAAGCCGCCCGCTACTGCCAGCTGAAGGGGACCCTCCCTCTCAGCACATACCGCTGGGGATTTTTTGCAGTTGCTCCCTGAAGCTCTCGGTCTCCGACTGGCCCAGCCCTGCCGAGCTGAATTCAAACAAGCTCTGAAGCTGCAAGAGGTGCTGGCACTGCAAATCGGCGTCCCCTCCCTGCAGGGTGAGCTCCTGCAGCTGGTCAGCAACGTCGGCCGCTGACTTTTTCTTCATTTTGCTGGAGATGGAAGCAGCATGCAGGGAGGGTCAGTATAGCAGAGACCCACAGGACCCAGAAAGGAGAGGGGCAGAGACGGGGGGCGGGTTCAGAAAGGCTGTTCTGAACCGAGGATTGTGGAACAGGCAAGTCCCCATAGCAGCTAGCAGAGCGCCAGGCTGTGGAATCCAGGAAGTGAAATCAACTGGTCTAGTTCCAGCGCCTCAAGAGGAGTGGGGCAGGAGGCTACGGGGCAGCAGCAAAGAAGGGAGCGAGAGCTCTGAGTGGGGAGCGTTTAAACTAGGACGAGTGTCCTGATAGTGTTTCTTCTAGTTTGATGTTACCACCCTCACAGTAGCTTCCATCTCAGGAGCTCCTGAGGATTATTAAGCCCCCCCCCCCCCCCAAACTAGGCATTATCCCCACGTTATAGATGGGATGAGCAGCCTACGGTCTTCTGGCAGCACCAGGAGTGGTGGGGCAGAGCTGGCTCCCAGCTTGGTCAATCAGCTCCCAGCCCATCTTCCCTTCCCACCTCCAATTCAGTGTTAACCAAGTTATTTTGCCTGTTCTCCCTTTCGGAGGCTTTGTACAGCTCACGGACAGCTTTAACGCGGTCTCATCTTGTGGCAGTGGGTTCCACTGGCTTGTTATGCCCCATGTAAACAGAGGGCATAAAGGCAGCCTTTGCAGGCAGGGAAGCAGTGGATCTAGAAGGGTTTCCCTTTACTGTAGGAACCTGCCAGCCGAGGGCGGGCAGCTCTTACTAGAGTCTCCTGTGAACGTTGCTCATCAGCTGATGGCGGACAGTGATAGAGACGGACTCCGAAACCAGGTAGGCAGTAGTGATGGGGTCCCGACTGCCGATGCACAGTGCCAAGAGCCGGCAGAGCTGGCTGTAGAGGGTGCCTGGAGGGCAGTGGCTGACGGCCTGGAAGGCAGCTTTCAGGGAGTTGCTGACAGAGTCCAGAGAGGACACACCTGGAACAGTCAGAGCACAAAGCCCTGTTGTCAGACAGGGCGCGACAAGAGCGTCTTCATTTGTCCCTCCCTCCCGCCCAACGCGAAGCTGGAGATCAGAGCAGAGGGGAGCAGGTGGGGTGCGAAGGGTTGAGTGGATTGGAAGGGGATTGGAGTGGCAGCGAGCATGAGGAGGAGTTGGCAGATTTGGGGAGCTGGCAGGCGGGGTGGAGTGGGAGTGCCTCGGCTGTCCCAGGGAAGAGTGGAGGTAACCTCCAGCAGGATTAGCTGCTGAAGTATTATAGCAGAGACAGGAGGACTGCCAGTGCCCGATCCAAGCCCACCACACTGCTATTGTGGCTTGTTGGAATGACAGGGTTAAGGACAGACCAGGCACAGAGTGCAACTATACCTGTTATACAGCGGTCCCTGGATTCCCACAGGAGCTCACCTCTCTGTCCCCTGCCACTGCCACAAGGCCCTGATGTTTCAGTGAGGAGGGGAAGCAACAAAGGGAGACCCAGGTATTGTGGGGTTCCTAGGACACTTACTGACAACGGCGGCCAGGGAGGAGGAGAGCGCCTGCAGGTTGAAGGGGTTGTGGCTGCCTTTCCTCTCTGCCACCAGGAAGTTCTCCTCCAGATCAGCACTGGCATCTCGCCGGAGAACCTCGTGCTCCCCTTCGACACCGTCCTGCCCGTAGGCAAAGAGCCTCTTCCTCCCTGCAGACAAGAGCAGACACTTCCCTCAGACCTCGCCAGGACACCAGGGCTCTGGCTTCCATCGGGGTCTGCTCAAGCCCAGGCTCTGCAGACAGGACTTGGAAAGATACGCTTCTGTGGGAGAAGTTGGATCCAGAACGTGGCAGGATTCAGTTCTCTTTTGTTCAGCATTGGGACAAGAGCAGCATCTTCAGATCCACCCTGGCCCATCCACTTCCTCAGCTCAGCTCTCCCACTTGCCTCTGCTGTCTAACCCCCGGAGGCTTCCCTATCCATTTCGGGACCCAGCTCCACAGGCCTCCCCTCATCTGCAAGGCCCTATATGGGCTCACACCAGCCAACCAGGACACATGGCTAGAGAGCGTCCAGAATGCTTTCACTCCACTCCTGGGAGCAAGGCCAGTCTTACACACAGAGGATACAACAGTGAAGGGACTTGCAGCTGCAAACCAAGGGCAAGTCAAGGTTAGACCTTGGGGGCCTCCCAAATCTGGGCTCAGACCAGGCTTTAGCAAGTGCTTTCTCCTTTGCCTCTATTCTCAGTCTGAGACCTCCCTGGTTTCTCTGCCCCTTGATCTAACATGATCCAGAACACAGGTTGCCCAAGACATGTTACATAGGACAAAGCTGTCTAGTACTCAAGCCCTCCCTGCTGACTCCCCCACCCCTTTCTGGATAGTCCAGAAAGCCCGGCCTACCTGGGGCTGGCTCTTCCTCATCAGATCCTCGCAAGACCTCAAAGCTGATCTCAAATCCCTCTTCCATCACCTCCTCTTCCTTGATGGTTCTTAGGAGCTCCCCTTCCTCCTCCTGCCCCTGCCCAGAGGGGCCTCTCTGGGCTGCTCCCTCCTTTTTTCCTTGTCCAGCAGCTTTCCTGTTGTCTGCTCGTGTTCTCCGGGGCTTGGCTTTGCTGCTCTGGGGACAGTTATCCGAAGAGCTGGCTTGGGCCCCCTCTGCGTCAGCAACCAAGGCCTTTGGTCGTGAAGCCTTCCTGCCATAGGCCGATGCCCGTGTTGTCTTGTGGCTGGCAGGCCCTGGCTCTTTGTGAGCGGCCAGCCCCTTGTTCTCTGGCCCCTGGGCTGCTGCAGTGGGATCCTCCACATCACTGTCATCGCTGAAGACCACCTGGGAACAGGGAGAGACAATCAGTTTTCTCCAGGGTGGATCCCAGCTCCTTGCTCTCCAGTCTAGTCTACTCCCTCTGGGCAGTGCCCAGAATGTATGTGGAGAGAGATTTATCAAGCCCTTCTTGGCACCAGGATGGGACTGCAGGGAACGGCCATTTTTTTAAGCAGGGGATCAGTAGCCCTGGAATCTGAAGGCCTGAGTTTCTCTCTAACACCGGCAGCACCAACGTCAGCTTCTCCTCCACTCTAGCCCAAGCTCTGGGCCTTGCCCAAGGGGAGTAGGAGCGAGAGGACAACTCCTGTATGCAGTTGATGACATTCTCGGCTGAGAGGTCTAGGAGGACTGACATCCCCATTAGAACTGGCTTTTGTCACCCAACTCTGCTCACAAGCCTAGCTCTTAGACGCTAGCGGTTTCCAGTCCTTACAGAACTGGGCCAACTAACCTAAAAGTGAAAGGTGACAGAGTCCTGTGGCACCTTATAGACAAACAGAAGTATTGGAGCATTGTTGGCATATTGTGGGGCCATGTGGGTGCACATAGCGGGGCCACTGGTCTGGAGGTATATATGGTCACCAAATTTGAAATAATTGTGCGTGAGGATAAAGTCACAGAGCTCAGCAACCAGTTGTGCTGTGGCATCATCAGGGATACTGTTCCTGACAGCTTGTATTCCATCTGCCTGTGGGATGTTTGTGTAGAGAGCCTCCACATCTATGGTGGCTAGGATGGTGCCTATAGGCTATATAGACAGCCACAGGACTGTCGCTTTTTACAGATCCAGACTAAAACGGCTACCCTTCTGATACTAAAAGTGAAAGGCTCCGTGCATCTTGTGAGTCAACAGGAGTCTCAGGGGCATCATATGCACCAGACACAGCAGAGAACTAGCAATGGAAGGGTTAGCAGCCTGCAAATCTGGATGAGTCTCCACCTGGCCTTGGGACAATTTCAGCTTTGGGGGTACTATTAACCCTTTCAGTCCCTGCAAAGAGGTGGTAAGACCAGAGTCCTCATGAAGAGATCAGGTTCCTGGAGCAGAGGATGGCCAGCTGCTCGTATTTATCTCATGTAGCTAGCAGCAGGGGGGTGTAATAGAGCAAAGGGAGACCCAAGTTAGGTTGGATTACTGAAAAATTCTGCAAAAGTGAGCTGGGTCAGGCTGCAGCCTGGTCTTCCCCAGCGAAGGAGTACAAGCCCCATCACCAGGGACACGGCAGAACTAGCCAGGACAATGCCCTAGAGAGCAATCCGCACTGATCAGAGGAGTGGGAGAGGGGACAGATGGAGTGGACACCACCCAGTAGCCCATCTCCCTATCCCAAGTGATCAGAAGCTGTTCAGGTCTGACCAGCAGGTGGTGCTCTGGAAGTTGCCCAAGCACAATGTTGTCCCTGGACACCCTCCCGCCACCCCCAATATACCTTCCGCCCCAAAGATACCATCCATCAATGAGCGCTGCGCCCACCCACTTACCTTCAGGCGAGATCTGACTCTCTTGGAGGCTTTGGGAGCCTTCAGCAGCCGGGACTTTGTCCCTGGAGGGGAGGACTCATTGAACACCATGAATGGAGCCTTGGGGCCAGGGGTTGGCTTAGTGTGCGAACGACCCTTGGTGGGAGGGAAGGATTTCTGCACTGGGGTGCAGGGATCCATCACAGGTCTAATGACGATCGGGGGCACCTCTCCATCTGAGTCGTCCAGGACAAAGACATCGCTGGACTTTATCAAAGGCAGGGGTTTGACTCCCTGGCCTCTCTTGGCTTTGGGTTTTGGGCCAGAAGCTGCCACTGGAATCTTCTTGCTTTTACTCTTCAGGGGCAGATTCTCCTCTCTCTTGATTGCCTTGGTCACTGCTGATCCTTTGGTCTCAGAGGAGGGAGTTGGGGGTTTCCAGGCCCAGGTGCTGGAGAAGATGTGGGCCATGCAGCCGTTGTGCTTGGAGACCAGGCTGTAGATGGTAGCCACAGCTTTGGTGAGCAGCAGGCTGGCTTTGTGGTACTCCAGACCTGGCAGGCAGGGCACTCTGGAAGACAGGAATGTCAGGCCAGCCTCCAGGAGCTCCCATAGTCTCTTCTCTGGCCGGTGGCCACCCATGCTTTGAGCAGCCACGGTGGCATAGATGTTGGCAACCAGATCGTCCAGCAACCCAAGCACGGATCGGTCCCGAACAGCAGCCTTCTTGCCATTGTGCTGGGATGCCTCCTGCACCATGGTGGAGAAGCGTGAGGTCATGACTGTACAGCGCTCCAGACTAGCCTGGAGGAGACCTAACCCTTCTGCTCTGTTCCCTGATGCCAGCTCCCACTGGGCATAGGAGACCGCCCAGTGGAGGCAGACGGCCGAGAGGGTCACATCAGAGCAGAGGGAGCAGGAGCACAGGGCGGAGTGGCTCAGGAAGTTCAAACATCTCTTTTTCTTGGGTTTCAGCACTGGGGAGGTGGTCAGGACATTCTCCTTCTCCTGCCTGCTCACTGTGTCCACAAACTCAAGCAACGGGCCCTTCAGGAAGCCGTCCTCTTCCCTGGCAGGCTCGGCACTGGGGCCTTGGCGCTTGCTACCCTTGGACCTGCCCTTCTTGGGTTTGATCTTCACTTCGCTTTTCTGTATCTCTTTCGTTTCAAAGTCTGGAGGTGGAGGAGAAGGAGTGTGGTTAGTTATTTGAGTGTCGCCACTTGTGGTCAACCTGTGCTGTGCTATACTTAACGCATGGTAGACTCAAGACAATCTAGTATTACTGTCCTTTGTAGGAGGCCTTTTCCCCTCAATAGGACAGAATGCTTCCCACCACCACCACCACCCCGCCCTAGGAAGGAGAAAGTTATGCAGCCTCAAGACACAATACTGATCTTGGGTTGTAGAGTCAGACTTGTAACCATGGGACCCCCCCCAAAAAATTTAGTTTTATTCCTGTATTAACATTTCCTCTCTTTCCAGGAAGCAGCTACTAGACACATTCCTTTACTGGCCAGTGGGTGTCACTCTCAGCGAGTGAAACTTGAGACTTGGCACGCATAATTGCAAACCAAATCAAGACCTCCCCCTACCTCCAGCCCGTCTGGCTCATGGACCTCAGGGTGTTCAGTTGTGTCATTAAAACTATTGTAAGAGACACCCTGCAGAGCAGGAAAAGCAGAACCCTGGTATCTGTAGAGCCTTCTCTACCCCTCACCATCCACTTCTGAAGCGCAAGCTGTACGGCCATTGCCACCAATGGACAATGCCATGGGAAGAACTGGTCACATTTCCTTCTCAGGGGGCATAAAGTCCTCTTCCCCTCCCCGCTTCTCTCCTTTAAATCAGAAGGAAAAAACCTCACCAGTGCCAGATTCTAGCAGGAACAGGGCTTGTTGGAGGTCTGAGTGACACAGCTCCAGCTCACTTCGCTGCAGCTCCAGCTTGGCCTTCAAGACCAGAAACCCAGCGCACCTAGGAAGAGAAACCCATCAACAACCTGGATCCCATGAGGTAAGATGGCAGCTTGATTAGCAGTCCATGAAGACCAAATTTTCTCTAGAGAATGATCAGAAAACCCCACCACCAAGGCTGCTTCCTGCTCTGGCAGCAGCTTGGACAAGACCCAACACCTGGCCTCCCCATCTGTGATGGAGGAAGTTGTTCCCTAGGGCTGGCCTGAAAGCAGAGCTGAACAGCTCCCAGAAACATGGAGTTCCTTCACAGGCCTTGAGACACGACACTGATGGAGTTGCTTCACATTGAGATAGGCATGTTGTGCCCCGTGAAGGAGTCTTTCCCAGTGAGCCCCTTACCACCGAATGGCCTGCAGCTTCATGGTGAGTTTGAGGGCTTCCAAGCAGAAGGCTTTAGCTTCACACACCATCTCCACTTGGCTGAAGAGGGCAATGAGCTTCTCCGAGCAGACCAGCATGTCCGCTAGCACCTGCCATTTCTGCAGGAGATTGTCCCCTGCATGAGAAGAGAACAGGTGAATAGGGATCCTCTTTTGCACTGTACCTACAAAGTTAAGGGGAAGCCACTTAGTAATTAATGTCTACAAGACACTGCACTACTCCAGACCATTAACATCATCCAGCTCTTTGCTGGAGAGGCGAGTCAGGGTAGGTCACACGGGAGTTTATGCTCCAATGTAAAGTCATTCTAGTCGATATTGAAGGGACTGGATCAGCAGGCAACCAGCCAGATACCATGGTGGCAGGCTCTGTATCCCTAGCACAACAGCTGGAATTCCTTCAACTCAGTGTTCACTGTTTTTTTGCCCCCTGCCTCTTTAGTGCTCTCTGTGGACACCTGATCATGGAAGCTAGACTGTTGTATATGGAGGCTTAAGACTTTTTTAGTTCTAGGAGGAGACACTAGGCCTGCTGACATCAAGGATGAAGTTAGATTAAAATAGGAAGATATGTTTCCATCCACCCAAAACCAGATCAGCCTGAAGTTCTCCACACGGCAACTAATCCCTGCGCAGACTTCAAAGAGCACAATTTGGAGAATCAGCCTCTTCATTTCCTTCTATGCACAAAAGCAAGATCCAGTTAAGACAACCAAGTCCTCTTAGTCAGGGCTGTTGACGATACGGTCTATGCACATACGCAGCTTACCGTGATCCACAAACTGAGTTTCCGTGACAGTTTTAGGAGAGGAAAGCAAGTCACCGCCCATCAGGAGAAGGAGGATGCTGCGGAAGAGTTTGTGAGCATCAGCGAGAGCAGTCTCAGGGGTCTTCCATCCTGTACAAGGGAGTGTATGAACATTAGCACCATCTGCCTACCCATGCAGACAGCAGTTAATTCCCCCAGTGCCATTAACAGCAGTGTGCTTGGCATGACTCCAGTTATTTGCAGAAACTCCAGCAGAACTTATAAAGCATGCAGATTCCAGCATTCGCTCTCTGCCCATCTCAATTGGAAGGGTGGTATCACAAGACAGGGAGATCAAAGCAGGCAGCCCTCAGCCAAGTGAGGGATATTTTTGGAAAGCGGAGCATCGGCAATGAAACTCAGATAGAAGTTACTTGGACCACTGCTCTCCTATTCCAGGTCACATGCTGATCCCCAGCCTGGGTCAGGAAACAATCCCTCTCCCTGTCTAGCCTTATACAACAAAGTATGCTATGGGAGCGCTATACCTCGAATAGATTTGGCATTGGTTGCCATTGCAGATGGACACAGGACTAGATCCACCACTGGTACATTAGAGTCCATGCTCTCAGAGCTCTGGAGGACCACCCCAGATTGGTAGGCTGCTCTGCTTCTGCCCGCATAGGAGGGGTGGAGAAAAGCATTTGCCACATTTGTGGTAAGACAGGTAGAAGGTGCCCAAGTTTAGCATGTCACTAACGTTGTGGGCCAGGTGGTCATCACTGGCAGGCCAAGGGAAAGTCAGATCTAGGTATCTGAACTCCCAAGCCACCCCACAGTCTTCCAAGGTAGCATATGCCACCCAGTATATGCCCACAACCCCACTGCCATCAGAATACACCTCTACCCCGATATAACGCGACCTGATATAACACGAATTCGGATATAACGCGGTAAAGCAGTGCTCCAGGGGGGCAGGGTTGTGCACTCCGGTGGATCAAAGCAAGTTTGATATAACGCGGTTTCACCTACAATGTGGTAAAAACTTTTGGCCCCCCAAGGGCAGCGTTGTATTGAGGTAGAGGTGCATCTCCCATGCTGCTGACACTCTGGACTGCAGTCAGGGTTTTGCCATGTCGTCATGCTCACCTTGTGCCCAGAGCTGTTGTCTGAGATTAGGCGAAAGGCTGGTTGAAGGAAGGTTGAGATAAACTGCCATCAACTGGAGGACATGGGCTCGAAGTAGGTACCAAACCTTTGAGATCTTCTGCAGGGCTGGGTGTTGGAGTACCTCTAGCAACAGAGTGAGGCCTTCTTCAACCTGTATGTGATAGAGATGAGGACTGAGGGTACAGTGACCTGAAAAACAGGTGTCCATATGAACCAAGACCTATCAATTCAGCTTACAGCTTGATTCAATTAGCTGTAGTCCATGGAACAGACTGGAGTGGAAGACTAGAAATGTAAGGGAGAAGTTTCAAGAACAACAAGGTCATTGAAACGATTACTTTTCACCCCTTTTGAGGAGGGGATTTCCTCCATGCAAGATCTGTTGACTGAGACACTGCAAAATGGGTTTAAGATCCTGCTAGTCAGGAACACTATGGAAAAACTTCAGACTGGCGGGGGCAGTGTGCAAGGCATTGACACTGCCTCTGCTCACCCTTGCCTGGAAAGGGCAAATCCAGAAATCGCTACCTGGCACCTCCCCCCAGGAGCATGTAAGCTAACAGCCTGGCTTGAGGAGGACTCATTGCTCTAAGTCCTCTCACAGCTGAGCAGAAAGGTTTCCATGCTGGCATCCGATCTTCAAAGTTTCCTTTCCTAGTGGTGCCAGGGTGGGCTTTGACTCAAATCCTAAACAAGGTGGATATTGGGCAAATCAAAAGTTTTCTATAAACATGTACGGGTTTCAACTAAATGGTGCTTTTCATAAAAGGAGTATCTGCATTCCATGGGGAGTTTTGCTTTTTTGTCAAAGACATTTTCTGCCTGAAATATGTCAATTCTGAAATGTCACTGAGGCACTTCATGCTTCTACTTTCTTCTATTGACCAGACTCCATCTCCTATGATGCTCCAGGGCCATGTGACTACCATGCACAGGAGGGATGGAGAGGGGAGGTGCATTGTGATGGTGCATCATGGAAGAGGAGTCCAACCAAGGAGCCCAGTCTATAGGACAATGGGAACTCAAGGTACCCAGACTACCTGTCCCAAGAGGCATAGCAGCTGTATTTCAGAATCAAAACTATTACAGCCACACACACACACACACACACACACACACAAAAAAAGCGCAGAATTTTCTGTGGATGGGGGAAAGCCCCATTTTCCAACTAGGTCTAGTAGATCCATATTTAAAGGTCACATTAATGATTTCTGCAGAGCTGAAGCGTGATAAACAAAGGGACTGGAAAGTAACAGGAGCTACGTCTCAAAGGGTTGTTACCTTATGGTTTGCACAGCACAGCTGGCTATGGAGTATAAGGCACGTTTGCTTCAGCAGCAGATAGGAGTCACTGCTGCAGTCCGCCTTTTGCAAGCAGGACTCTGCTTCTTCCAGGAAAATCTGAGAGGAGATAAGCCAAATGAAGCATGCGCAGTCCAGGGACTGCCACAGAGCGATCGCTGAATTCAGCTCAACCACGGTCATGTTAAAATCTTAACAGGCACAAAGCACCACAAAAGCTGGAAGATCAGGATCACGTTAGAAGCCAGCTCCTCCACTGGGCAGCTAGCTTTTCTTCACCTCCCCTTCACAATCCTAGAAGACAGCAACACTACACAGAAAACTGAAAGTCAGACTTACCCAGCGTACGACTCTCCAGACTTGACAGTTCAGACCACGGAAGTTAGGTCAAGTGTCCCCACCCCAGCAGAGAATGGTGCCATCGGCCTGTGTGTCAGTGGCTCCCAAACTCCTTTCCGCCAACAACCCTTTTGGATCTGCCTAATTGTCCCAAACCCCTTTCATTTCCAGTAGTACTGGAACAAACCCCGCCAGCGTGACCTCTCATGCATGCTGCGTGACGGACACCATCGAGAACAAAATGCCATCCTCCATGCAGCCAGAGTGCTAGAATGCTCTTCTGGCCTGGCTCAAAGGACTGACCCTCACATAAGCCCAGACAGACCCCACCTTGGGAACCACTGCTATAAAAGTTGCCTTTTTACCACCACCATACCCCACCCCTGATACTTACCTTGGCCTCACTGGGACTCTCCAGCAGAAACAGTAGTTTAGTCACTTGACACAAGGCGCTGGCTGTCCCAAGCCAGTCACCAAGGGCACTGGAGAGCGTTCTGATCAGGAGATAGCTTTCCATGGACTGCAGCGGCTGTGGGACAAGGAAAACATACACCCCATCTCTATAGAGGCTCATCCTAGACAAGCCATACATACACCTCTACCCCGACATAACGTGACCCAATACAACGTGGTAAAGCAGTGCTCCGGGGGGCAGGGCTGCGCACTCCGGTGGATCAAAGCAAGTTCAATATAACGCGGTTTTACCTATAACGCAGTAAGATTTTTCGGCTCCAGAGGACAGCGTTATATTGGGGTATAGGTGTACTTTAAAGCCATCACTTCACCCATCTCAGGATGAGGTATTGTAACTATTAAATGGCTGCATGACTCTTCAGGGCAGCAAGGGGGGGGAGGGGAAGGGGGACAGGGAACAAACTCCTACAGCAATGAGGGCTGTGCAAGCACGCAAATAGAGAGGGGACCACAGGAAGCCACAGTGGGAGAGATTAGGACTGTTTAAAGAAGAGACAAGAGCTACATATGAACAGGGATTGTTATAGACTTCAACCAGGAGGCTCCTATTGACCCTCACAATGAGATTAGAAAAGGCGACACAGGAAACTGACATCATATAATTAGCCTGTGAACTCCCTACCGCAAGGTACCAAAGACAAGATTTTAATCGGCTTCACGAGTTGAATGTTTATATGAACACTGCCCACCCCCACCCCCCCTCTGTTACAGTAGATAAAAGTGTAAGGATATAAATCCTCATGCTTCAGGGCATAAACCAACAGCCAAGGGTCAGGAATGAAACCCCCATGGCCAAGTACTGAAGAGATGTCCATAATGGTGTGACACCTTCCTCAGAAACATATGGAACAGGCTACCGTTGATAGGATACCCAACTATACAGCCCAATAGGAAGTGCTGCTGTAGGTCAGGCTATGGTCCTAATCTAGGGAGGAAGAAGGATCAACAGAAGCTGATCACTGACCATGTCAGGGAGCACCAAGTGCTGGGGCTGCAGTGCCCACAAGCCACCCCTCGGCTAGAGCAGCACAGGCACTTGATTAAAATGTGAAGGGTCACATAAGACAACACACTGGCTCACTTTTAGCCACTGGGTCAGATACAGATAACTTTAGTGTGGGTAGCTACAGAGATGACCTATGGTTAGTACTAGTCTGAACCCTCTCAATGCCACAAGGCTAGGACAAAGCCACCTCCCCAGCCCATCAGAGCCCAAGGCTCCAAATACCTTTGCCATCATTCTGTAGAGCGCTGCCATGATGTGTAGGGAGACCACGGTCTGCTCGACACTGCGCACTGCTGGGACTCCCTTCTTGGCCAGAAGCTTCTTCCACAAGGCAAGGGCATCGTCCAGGCACTTGGCCTGTGCTAAAAACCAAGGCATGTAGCTGTTACTTAGCCACCAGGGGTCTGATCCATCTCCTCCAGGGCCAGAGCATCAGACATGGATAAAATCCACCTCTATAGCAGAGGTGACCCGAACGGTTCTTGAGAGAAGGCAGAGGGAATGATTCAATGATCCCCACCACACGCAAGCAGGGGTGTTGTAGGTTTGCAGGGGACAGTATCCAGACAGGCCCAATGTGCTCAACTAAACGATGGAGAGACCACCAATCCCACACCCACTGCAGCGGCAGAATTCTGGGATACATTCCCCTTGCTCCCAATGGGAGCGTCCCCCACCCCCTCGCACCCTGGAAGATTGAATGGGAGACCCCGTGTGCCTCACCCCCACCTCAGGGATTTTCTTTCCTGGGCCCAGTGGATCGGTTTAACCCAGACCAGAAGAGTTAGGCATTGCTCCAAGATACTGTTGGCATTTAATTGTCCCGCCTCAAAGAGGGTCCTCACCAGAATCTGCCACCAGGTTGAAGGAGATGCCGTTGTACAGGAACTTGTCATCTTGGAGCTTGTCTTCATAGTTGAGGTCATTGGGTTCAAAATCCTCCAGGTTCTTGTGCCCCTGGTCTCCGGCTCTCTGGTCCCTCTCAATGCTCTGCAGCAGGTTGAGAGAAGCCAAGGCAGTTACAGCACATTGTTGATGGGACGTCTAATAGGAGGAGAGTTTGTCTCTGCTCCATCACCATTGGGTTTTCACCCCTTGAGGGAAGGCAGCCAGTCTGATGGGCCAGGCACAGCGAAGGCTCCCAAAGACAGCATCCCAGAAAACTGCATGGGCACTTCCCCATCCTTCCTGCTCAGCCATTTCACTGCTTCAGGTGCTGGTGCTTTGCAGCCATTCTCTACAGGTGGGCCACTGACGTGCTACTAGAAAGACACCTGGTATATCCAGTTTAAACCAGGCATAGCTGGGCACACATGGTGCCTATCACCTCTCATTGTGGCTATCAGGCAGTTGGAGAGCTTTTCATTGGCCCCATTGATACCAGGGCTGCCCCTGGACACAACTCCCCGAAGACAGCACCATGACTGCTGTGCCGCAGCCTCTCACCTACCCTTGCCACCCAGAACCCTGTCCTCACCCCACTACAATGCCGAGGTGGCTCCAGAGCTTAGACCTCCCATGCGGCAGTGAGGTTTGATCAGAATCACTAGCACTGCATCATACTGCTGCCGCCACCTACCTCCTGCATTTTGGATTCGAGGGTGCAGATGTAGAGCCAGAGCATGGCCTGTGCTTTGTCATCCAGGAGCTGCTCCTGGTTCTCAGCATTAACAGGGACAGAGTCCAACAGTCGCAGGGCCTCCCGTACGGAGTCCAGGGAGGAGCTGCAGGAGAGGAGACTGGTTATAAGCCAGACTAACAGCATCTCACCCCCAAGGATCTCACAGTACTTCACAAAAAGGTGGGAAAATATCATCCTCATTTTAGAGAAGGGAAATGGGCAGAGGTCAGCAATTAAGCGACAGAGCTGGGTACAGAACCCAGGTCTCCCATATTCCAGTCCCTTTTCTCACCACTACTATCTCCATAAGGCATGTACTGTACAGAGAGACCTTCAGTCCCCAGGGCTATCATCTGGCACCATGAGATTCAAACCGGGGAAGAGGAGTCATGTGGGGCCAAACCCCACAATAGTTCACATGAGGGGCAGCCCAACAGTCCTGTAGCCTTAGCACCTCTAGTCTTCTAGAGGAACGCCCCTGTAGGGCAGCGGAACATGAACCTCCCTGATGGTAGGCACAATAGAAAAGACATGGCCCCTTTTATTCAGTAGCTCTCCTATAGGACTATTAGTGTAACGGAGACATCTCCTGCCCTGCACATGCCAGGAGCAATCCCCAGTGCTTACAGGGTGCCAGGTTGCAAGGGGCTGGAGACCTGGAAACAACTTTTGTAAGACACAAGCCGGATCACTAAGGGGCCCCCACGTTTTCAGTACTGCTGGGGAACCCCCACAACTAGCGGCTTTCCCCATGTGGCTGCCTCCTGGGGGAAGGGCGGCCAATCAGAACCGCTGCAGGAAGCGGGTAGCAGAGGAACAGGCAGATGGAAGGGTGATGAGGCCCACCCCACCCGCCACTCACCAGGCAGTCTGCTCCGTGTAGTCGTGATAACACAGCACCTGGGCCAGCTCCACCAGGTTCACCGCCCGCTCATGCTCGCGTCCGCTCTCCTCTGAGCAGATCTCCAGCAGGTCGCAGATCACGTTGAAGCGCTCCTGCCCCGTGTCGGCCCGTGTAGCCTTGTAGGCTTTCAGTTCTTCAGAGAGCACAGACACCAGGGTCCCTACATCCAGGCCATGCCCCTCCAAGCCCTCCTTCAGAGTCCTGCAGCAAACATGCAGGTCAGACAGGAGCAGCACTTGGAGGTGGGCCACTCAAGATGGCTGCTAGGACTCCGGATAGCCCCACCCCTAGCTGTGCACTACAGCACAGACCCCAGCTTTCTAGCCAAGGTAGCATTTCTTCTGGCAAGCGTCAGGTTAGTCTTTAGGTATTTCAGTAGCTTTGATCATTAGTAGGGCCCTACCAAATTCACGGCCATGAAATCTGGTCTTGTGTGTGCTTTTGCCAATGAAATCTGTATAGTATAAAGTGAGACCAGTGTTTCTCATATGGGGGGGCCTGACCCAAAAGGGAGTTGTAGGGGGCGCAAGGTTATTTTAGGGGGGTCACAGTATTGCCACCCTTAGTTCTGCACTGCCTTCAGAGCTGGGCGGCCAGAGAGCAGCAGGTGTTGGCCGGGCACCCAGCTCTGAGGGCAGCACCACCAGCAGCAGTGCAGAAGTAAGTGTGGCAATACCATCCCACGCCATCCTTACTTCTGCGCTGCTGCTGGCGGCAGCTCTGTCTTCAGAGCTGGGCTCCCAGCCAGCAGCCACCGCTTTCCAGCTGCCCAGCTCTGAAGGCAGCGCCGTTGCCAGCAGCCGTGCAGAAGTAAGGGTAGCAGTACCGCAATCCCACCACAATAACCTTGTGACCCCCCCGCCCCCCAACTCCTTTTTGGGTCAGGACCCCTAGTATTACAACTCCATGAAATTTCAGATTTAAATAGCTGAAATCATGAAATTAGTGATTTTAAAAATCCTATGGCCGTGAAATTGACCAAAACGGACTGTGAATTTGGTAGGGCCCTAATCATTAGTTACACAGCTGTGTCTATGCTAGGATAGTGACCAGGTTGTGTGTGACAACAGATCTGTCTTGGGGTACTGAGAGAAATATCCCTCCATTTTACAGATAGGGAAACTGAGGCAGGGAGCAGACTGGCCACAAGATGAGTGGCCAAACCAGGATAGACCCCAGGAATCTGGACTCCCAGTCCCATGTTCCATGAAATGACAGGCCAAATGCTCCCACCCCCGATTTATCCCCTTCCTTACTTTAGTCTCAAGTCTTCATCTCCATTTTTTGTTGCGTCCATTTTGACTCTGACCCAGAGCAACACTGGCTCTGCCATCTGCTCCGTGATCTTGCTATGCAGTGCAGCCAGCCAGAGTGCCACAGACTCAAGGCCCTTCTCAAACCTGCACAGCTTCCTGTAGCTTTCCACCTGCAGCTTAAAGCATTTGTGCAACTGCAGAGAGACAGAGAGCATGACTTGAAGGAGCAGTTTGCAATAGGATGAACAAGATTCACTTCCACCTAACCCCTGCAAGGAGGCACCATCGGCAAAAGCTTCCCCGTTTCCAGGGCCCTAGAGGCCCAAGCCCCACGTTGCAGCCCCCATCCTGGTGGAGGGACTATCAGAACTCCACATCAGCTAGAGGACGGAGAGGAAGTGCCTTACAACACTCAGGGCTGGAGTATGTTGCCTTCATGGAAGTCTGGTTCCTATAGCCCAGGGACTCAAGCGCATGGCTCCCTTACACCAGACCCCCAAGTCCCCAGGGAGCTACCCAGAATCTTAGACGGCTACTCACCCTTTCTGTGGACATCTCTGGATATTTACAGGACTCTGCCATCCCCAGCTTCCGGCAGAACACCTCAGTCACTGAGCTGGCCTCCACATACAGCTTCTGGCTGTAGAAGCCATAGGCCAGCTTGAATGCACACGAGGCTGCCACAGCAAACAAAAGCATGAATATTAAAGGCTGCCTCACTACGATATTACATTACTCTCCGCTCCCCTATGGAGGATGGGGGCCCACCGCCCTCATTCTGAAAGCCTTGATACCAATACCCTTGCAAGAGAATCTATGGCAAAGAGCTTGTATGGAGAGATCTGGATTTTCCAGTAGAGCATCAAGAATCTCACTGGCCTAGTGCCAGCCATGTGTAACCACGTACACTGTCCCCGATACTCTGGCAAGGCGAGCATGTCATGGAGGCAACATATTTGGTCTCAAAAGGAAGGGTTTGCCTTGGGCACCTTCTGTTAGAGAGCTACGGTTGCAAACTCCCCACAGCAATCCCATCGGAAGAAAGCATCAGTCTACAGAGGAAGTGTAAACACTGACAGGAGGAGACCCACCGGTCAGTACCAAACTGGTGCATCCAAATCTCCTCACTTACCCAGGTGCCACTCCGCTAACTTCAGCTGAATTGCTGGAGATTTGCACAAGTGACAGGATGAGGCCCCAGGAGTTGAGTTAAGGTAGGAGACCATCCCCTCTAGACTAGAAGGGCTGTATAAAAGCCTCCAGCCTCACGTCACCATTCTGGGGCCCCTCTCCCCCCATTCCCGTTTGACCATCCCCTAATCCTAGGACTTGCAATGTGCAAGGCATGGATATCGATTCCTCCAATGGATACTGGATATCAGTAACACCCCAGCCCCTTCAATCCCAGGGTGGGCTTTGTGAGGTCTCAAGCCCACACTCTCTGATCCTTCGCTGCTCTTTGGGCCACAAGATGCTCAGTCATTTCCCTGCAGTGCAGATTTAAGGAAGAGGATAAGTGGGAAGAGTCAGATGCAGAAGTAGGACAAGCACTGCCTGGGACTGAGTCAGGGGGAAGAGGAGGAAGGTCTAGTGGCAGATGATTTGAACAGAACAGTTGATAGGGATATGGAGGTGGGAGGAAAAGGATGGTTCACGGGGTCTAGGAAGAACATTTTCTTTAGGGTCTCATCAGGAAAGACACTGCAGTGGAGCCACTGCTCTCTAGTAGCAGTGATTACCAGGACAAACAGGAGCCAAGAAGCAGAACTTCGGAGGGGTTTGGGGCAAGAGACAGGAGTAGCAGCATCAATCATGATGCTCTTGTTCCGTTCACATGGGAGTCTTAGCATCATCAAGTGGCAAGACTTTGCAATACCACATTCTGTAGTTAGCTCCAGTCCAGCAGCAGCGTGGTTACTCTGGGAAGGACTCTGTAATCCAAAGAACCAGGGCCATCTGGTCACAAGCCACGCCTGTTCCGGCTACTACAGGTTAGAGCTTTTGCAGGATAGGGAGGAGCACCAGAGCGATAGCAATGCTTCCCTGCCTAGAAGGGAAAGGTCTCAGTCAGATCTGGCAGAGGGATCTCAGTGGCGGAAGCGGTCAGTTTCTCTTCCTGGCAGCCCTGTGGTGCTTAGGATTTTTGTGGGGCGTTAGTGAATATTGCAACTTTTTTCATGCTGAGTTTTGTTTTGCATTCAGGGTAACGGACCAGATCTTCTCCCAGAGCAACACAGAACAGTTAAACATTGGGGAGGCCATTCCCTCCCCACAGACAGTAAGCCTTGTAACCCACGATGGAGCGGGACCCTGCTCAGAGGCTCAGGGACTGACCTGTGACATCAAGGTATTCCACCTGGTCTTGTTCAGAGAGCCCCTCTAGTGCATCAAGCATCCAGGTAATGACACTTTGGCAAGAGCCCACCAGCTGCTCCAGTCCAGCCGCCCCTGCCACCTGTGGAAAGTCAGAGGTTTGGGGAGCAAGGGCGATGCAGCAGGAGTGCTAGGACATTTGAGCAGTTGCACGGGAAAGAAATAATCAGGGATTAAGAGCATGAAGCAGCATTCTTCCACTGTTGCACAGCCTTTATCTGCCAGCTATGCTCAGAGGGTCACCACCACACCTGGAGTGGCTATTGCTGGTTAGCGCTATAGAGTGGCCATTGTGGTAACTGACTTGCCACGTACTGGTCTCTCAAAATACTGGTTAAAAGTTTGTCACCACATAGAGGAACATCACCACCTAGCTCTTGCAGAATACGTCTCACTTGTAGATCTCACAGCACTTTACAAAGGTAAATATCTCCATTTTGTAGCTGGAAAAACTAAAGCACAGGGAGGCAGAGTGACTTGCCCAAGGTCACCCAGCAAAGCGGTGACAGTCAGGAATTGCACCCAGGTCTCCTGAGTCCCAGTCCACTGCCCTAGCCACTAGGCCACTCTGATGGTGCAGCCCAGAGTCACTGGCTGAGGGTTTACAGGGAGTCAAGGGCAGATTCAGGAACAGAAGCCAGATTTCCCAACACTAACCACGGGACCACACTTCCTTCATTTGGGTGGGAGCAGAAAGCAACTGGCAAGAGGGAACACTGGAGTAATAAATGTAGTTTATGCTAATAGCAACCTGCAAGTACCATGGCTCCTAGAGGACTTCTCCCGCGGACCTGCTGGCCGTTCAGTGATGCTCTGTGGCACGTTCAGCCCAGTCTAATCTGAGACCTTCTAACAAAGGAAGGCTGCATAAGGCATCCCCATCATATTGTTCTGGGGTAGGCTGGATGAGACACAGCAATTTCAGAGAGGGGGAGTGTTGTTGCAATTACAGCACTCAGAGCCCTGCTGAGCCAGGACCTCAGTGAACCAGGCCCCACATGGGAGTCCAGTGGCCTCAAATTGGGACCAGTCCAGCAATGAGAAGCGTAATGGTTTCTTGCACCCATGCTTCTTGGAGATCTCCCTTGCCCACTCCCAGTTCCTAGTCACATATGCTATTCCCTCCACTGCCAGTACCTGGGAACCCAGGAAGGCATCATATGCCACTGTAGTGTAGAGCTGCAGGCTGTGATAGTGTAGCTGTTTCACGGCTTGCTGCGGTTTCATGTTGTCAGGAGGAATCTGAAGAGGGAACACAAAAATGCAATAGCCAGATCAGCATGGAGCACTCACGTTGGCATCCCCAAGGAGCGTCCGGACCAGCTCAGCACACATGGATCAGGCCCCATTGAAACAATACAAAAGGTTGCACGGTCATTTAATTGGCAGACAGATGAGCTACCCAATAGCAGCAGCAACTGGCTAGTATGTGGATGTAGGCCCACCGCACTCACCTGTGATGCATCCTTATTAGACCTCAGCTAGCTCACGGAGAAGGGAAGCTTGCATTTGTCAGGAGAACCCCTTTATCAGGTGGAGACACACCTGTGCACCCTAGCAGGTTAGATTTTGGAAGGCCACATGATTCCCAGACAGAGGAGTCATCTACACTGCAACTGGAGATGCAATTTCCATCTTGGGGAGACCAACCCGCGCTAGCTTGGATGGAGCTACCACATTAAAGACAGCGTTGCCGCAGTATGGGCAGCAGCAGACATTAGCAGCTCACGTACGTACTTCTTAGGGTCTCAGGCGGGATTGTGCCGAGGCAGCTCGGCTGTGGCTACACTACTATTTTTAGTGCACACTAGTTCAATCAAAGCTAGTGCAGGTACGTCTACCTGAGCTCAAACTTAAACCTCCGGCTGCAGCGTAGACTTACCCAGAGAGCACGCTTCCTTTCTGCAGTGCAAAGCTGGTGTACTGCCGAAGTGGCACCTCAGCCACATGCAATCCCCAGCCTACTGCCAGACTGGGCTTTAGAGCCCTGGAGCTCGAAAGATCCCAGCTGCCAATGGGTCTGATCCTTTGCTGCACTCCCGGGCTGTGTACAAAGCCCTAGCACAACACTGTGTGTCTCAGGCCCCACCCCACCTAGGGGAAGCCCTAAATCACAAGCTTTACTCACGCTATCCAGCAGTCTACGGAGAAGCCAGGAATAACCCTCCATGAAAGTGGAAAGGCCAAGGATGTCCTCCAGGCTGAACAGCCTCCGCTTGCTCTTCTTCATGTACCCATTTAGGGAGGAGACAATGAACTGGCAGCTTTCACCCAGCACCCTGGGCAGGGGCTCGGGGACTCCAGTCGCACAGCTCAGAGCTGCAGCAGCTTGGGAGAGGGGCAGCCCAGCCTGACTCTCACCCAGTGCTAACACCTGGTTCAGCTGGACTCCGGCACGAAGGAGACCCAGAGCAGCAGCAAAGCCCCTCCTGATGTCACCAGCTCCTTCTAGGTAGCCCTGGGCTTGGTCTATCGCTTCTTTGCCTTCCCCAAAGCAGCTGCTCTTGCAGAGACGCCGGCATCGCTCCAAGGTGAGCTCGAACAGGCATAGGGACCGCTGCAGGGGCAAGGGCTCCACTGCACTCCTCCCATCCAGTAGGGCTGCGATCAGGTGGCGAGCAAGCTGCTCGCTGAAGAAGCAGGCATCTTCTTTGCTCAGGGGGGTCCTTTGGGCCTCAAACATCACAGCAGCAGCTGCAGCTTGACGAGCGACTTGGGAGGTAAAGAACGGGGGCTCCAGGGGCAGCTGGGCTGAGCAGTCTTCCTCCAGAAAGACCAGAAAGCGCACGGCCTGCAGCCGGCCTGAAAGCACCACCCTGCTTTCCCTTGGTGCCTGGCCCAATTTAGCAAGGGCATCCGCACCCTTCCACAGCACGCTAAAGCTGCTCTTGGCAATGGCCTCAAAGTCTTCAGTGGGCACCTCTGGGGGCCGGCACCTTGCCAGGTTGGCATAGAGCAGCTCAGCAAACCTTAAGCAGGCATCATAGGCTCCCTGGGTGGCAACGTTCCTCAGCAGGTGGTAGAGGATTTTCTCCAGGTAAAGGGGAACATGCTGGGGGCCGGCTGCTATATAACCCTGGCATGCCAGCTCAGCCAGGTCCAAGAGGCTTTCAAAGTGTGCCAGGCAGCTCCTGTCTAGTCCCAGCCAGTGGATGCAAGCCCGAAGGATTTTATCACACGCCGTGCTCTGCCAGGAGAGCTTGCTTGTGCTGGCTGGGTCTTCTGGGGCACAGGCAAGACTTTCCTGAAAGGAAACAAGATGGTTAGTGCAACCGATACACACCTTTTATCGGAGGATCTCAGAGGATTTTCATATTAGGCCTCCCAACCCCCTCCCAGGACAATATTGGTCCTGTGCTTCAGATGGAGAGTCTGGGGCACAGAAGGAAAGCAGCTTCCATGGAGAAGTCACACTGAGTCAGCAGTGGAGCTGGGATAGCACCCATGAGTCCTGATCCCCCAGTCCCCCGCTGTGACCTCTAAGCACTCCTACAACACGCCCCGTTCCTCAACTGTGCACCCATGTACAACGCTCCCTCTGTTTCTGGTAGTTAATGCCAAACTTTTTCCCTGCCCACACTTCTCACTAAGGGTCCAACCCAGAGGACAGCTAGACGTCCACTTCTCCCACAGAGAGGTTTCAGAGGTTGTCTCTTGCAGTCCCACCTTCAATTCCAACAGCAGTATCCGCGTCTCCTCCCAATTGCTGATTCGTGCCATAAAATCAGTTCCTTTTAGGCGCTTCATCCTACTTCTGGCCTGTAGCAAGGAAGAATGAACCATAATACTGGAGTAAATGGATGGCATTCTCTAAAGGATCTAGTGATGCTTTCTGGCCTTGAACTCTGTGAGCCACTTAATTCTGTAAACGCAAGTGTGTGTAAAGACCCATTGCACAGAGAACCTCTCCAGGTCTCCTATGCTGGCCTTATGTGGGTGAAAACAATACATCCAACCCCATTCTCTATACTCAGAGGTTATTATCCCTCACTGCCCTCCCATCTTCCCACACCACAGTACACAGCAAGCTAGATCAGAACTTCTGTAGTGTTGAAGGACGATGCTCGTCTCATCAGGCCGTTTCATTGACCCTGCCAAGTACCATCCTGCTCCCACCTCTCCACCATCACCCTAGTTCGCCTGGGACTCATTTACGAGTGGGCCCAGGGAGATCCTTCTCAACTAGCCCTCGTGACTGACCCTTGTTAACCCACCAACAGCCTGGCTCAGGGGTTCTCAAACTTCATTGCACCAAGACCTCCTTCTGGCAACAAAAATTACTGCACAACCCCAGGAGGGGGAACCAAAGCCTAAGCTTGCCTGAGCCCTGCCGTCCGGGGGAGGGGGGCAAAGCCTGGGCCTCACCAGGAAAGCCAAAAGGGCTTCAGACCCAGACAGGGAGGCTGTAACCCAAGTCCTGACACTCAGGGCTGAAGTCCTCAGGCTTCAGCTTTGGCCACAGCAAGTCTAAGCCAGCCCTGGCAACCCCATTAAAATGGGGTCCCGGCCCACTTTGAGAACCGCCAGAGCAAAATCCTGTCTGGCTCTGCATTGCCTGCTGAGAGCCAGTAGGGTCTTCCTCACCCCACACCTTCTCCCAATACCCCCATATACTCAGACCCTCCCGCCCTAGCTCCTTCAGATCCCCTCCTACACAGCTGCCTCCCAAAGCCCCCCCATCCTTTCCCTCGCTCCCAGTCGCCAGCCCCCCTCCTACCTACCCCCAATGCCCCCTCCCCCAGTCGCCAGCCCCCCTCCTACCTACCCCCATTGCCCCCGCCCCCAGTCGCCAGCCCCCCTCCTACCTACCCCCATTGCCCGCTCCCCCAGTCGCCAGCCCCCCTCCTACCTACCCCCATTGCCCCCTCCCCCAGTCTCCAGCCCCCCTCCTACCTACCCCGAATACTCCCTCCCCCAACCCCTTCCCCAGCCCCCCTCCTACCTACCCCCATTGCCCCCTCCCACCTACCCCCATTGCCCGCTCCCCCAGTCGCCAGCCCCCCTCCTACCTACCCCCATTGCCCCCTCCCCCAGTCGCCAGCCCCCCTCCTACCTACCCCCATTGCCCCCTCCCCCAGTCGCCAGCCCCCCTCCTACCTACCCCCATTGCCCCCTCCCCCAGTCGCCAGCCCCCCTCCTACCTACCCCATTGCCCGCTCCCCCAGTCGCCAGCCCCCCTCCTACCTACCCCAATACCCCCTCCCCCCAACCCCTTCCCCAGTCTCCAGCCAGTTCCCTGTTCCTTCCTTCCCTACCCCGGGGCTCCTCCCAGCCCCTCCAGCCAACCCCTTCCCCCAGCCCCTAAGGTTCCCCCCAGCGCCCGCTGTCCCCCACAAGCCCCCCCTCTAGAGTCCCTGCCCACAAGCCCCCCCCCTACTCACAGCGAGCCAGGAGGGCTTGGGGGTAACAGCAACCGAAGCCGTCTCCCTCCCCCCGCGCCCGGGCCGGTTCAAATCTCCGCCCCAGCCAATCAGCAGCCCGCGGCGCTCCGGGCCCCGCCCCTTCCTGCCTCGCTGCATGCTGGGGATTGTAGTTCGGAGTCGCTCTGGCTGAGAGTTAGCAGTGCGGGGTGGTGGGGTTGCGTTTTGCAATTAAACTCCTTCCAGTGTGTGCCCCGTGCAAAGCGAGGATCCTGCCAGCCCGAGTGCGCAAATTCATCGTGTGCACCAGCACCATCAGCCGGGCCCACCACTGTGCAAACCTGAGTGTGCAATGTATCCCCTCCCCACCCCAAATCTCTGCTATGCTTGGGATAGGAGCTGCAGGGAACGGTCCATATTTAACACCTAGCACTAGAGGGGACACAGTTGTCACTCCTGCAAGCCGAGTTGATTGCACACATGGGGATGGGGTTCCTTGCATCCCTCCCTCCGGCCCCCATAAACTCCCTGCCTGCCAATCTCCCAACCCCTTCTACTTCAGGGATTCTCTCCACATTGTGCCCTGTGCTCTGTATGTCCCACATTTCCCCTTTCCCCCATGCCAGGGGCTCTGTACAACTCCAAACCCTCCTCCCTGTGCCAGGGGCACTGTGATCCCTCCATTACCCCATGCCAGAGGATCTGTGCACACACACCCATTCCCTCCTCCATCAAATTCCCCCCTGTTCCTAGTCCCATTCTCCCCACTGTGACCGGGATGCCTGGGGCAGCCCCCACTGGAAATGCCAAGATCAGGGCATACCCCTGCATATGCCTTGTTGAGTCATAAGATGTATCCCTTGCTTTCTCTCAATGGGTCAGTTGTATAGCTCATGGTCCTTAATGGGCCATCAAGCAGGCTAGGCAGTGCTGATGCCACACTGTCCGGGGGTGTCACCCAGAAGAATAGCACAAGTTTTGTAATACAGACAGTGACGGTTTGCCCCCCTTTGGATGCCGCCTGATATGCTGAGATACCACTGAGCCTGCCTGTTATGCCAGTCTGGGCACCCTTTCCATGTGTCTTTAATGAAAGTGAAGGGTCCCCTTGTGACGTTGTGCAGTCTATATGGTTTTATAAAAACTTGATAATAAGTCAATATAATGTAACTGAGATGGTTTTAGAGAAAATACGGTAATAAGTGAATGTAAGTAACTGGGATATGCCTCACGCAAAAGGTCTCTTGTAAGGTATCATTACAAAGCTTATAATCTACTGAGTGTGATCATCTGATTTGTATAAATGTACCACTCTTGTATCTAAAACTAGAAATATAAAATGTAACTCTGAGGGCCTATTGTAATTGTGTAAAGTGTGGACCATTAATGATGGTTTGGAATCTTGATGACTCCCATTGTCTGCAGATGGCTGTATTTACCTGTGAGTCTTCCTGTATATGTGTGTGCTGGCAAGTGAGTAATGAAGTCTTGCAGTGACATGTGATCATGTCACCTGAACTGGAATCCATCTTTAACCTGGTGCTTTTCCAGTGAGGGGGGGGGGTGGAAACCCAGAGAGACAAAGAGTTCCCGCCTTATGCAAAAGATATATAAAGGGGGGAAGAGAACAGAGAGGGAGAAGAGAAGCCATCATGAAGAATCCCCTAGCTACCACCTGAGCTGCAACAAGAGCTGTACCAGGGGAAAGAATTGTGCCCAGGCCTGGAAGGTGTCCAGTCTGAGGAAAACTTACTGAAACATCTCTGAGGGTGAGATTATCTGTATTTAGTTTGATTAGACATAGATTTGCGCATTTTATTTTATTTTGCTTGGTGACTTACTTTGTTCTGTCTGTTACTACTTTGAACCACTTAAATCCTACTGTCTGTATTTAATAAAATCACTTTCTATTTAGTAATTCACTCAGAGTATGTATTAATACCTGGGGGAGCAAACAACTGTGCATATCTCTCTATCAGTGTTATAGAGGGCGAACAATTTATGAGTTTGCCCTGCATAAACTTTATGCAGGGTAAAACGGATTTATCTGGGTTTAGACCCCATTGGGAGTTGGGCATCTGAGTGCTAAAGACAAGCACGCTACTGCGAGCTGTTTTCAGGTAAACTTGCAGCTTTGGGACAAGTGATTCAGACCCTGGGTCTGTGTCTGGAGCCAAACAGGAGTGTCTGGCTCAGCAAGACAGGGTGCTGGAGTCCTGAGCTGGCAGGGAAAACAGAAGCAGGGGTAGTCTTTGCACATCTGGTGGCAGCTCCCAAGGGGGTTTCTGTGATCCAACCCGTCACACCCCTCACTTTTCTTCCATATAGAAGGTCAAAGAGAGAAAATTCCATGGACTCTTGGGGTACCTCCCTGTAAGCCTACATCAGGAACGGCAATTAATCGTCACAACTTTGGCCTCTTTTCTTGGCATATATTCCCAGCATGGATTTTAGGGTCCCATTGAACCTTTCCACCAACCCATTGGTCTGGGGGCGATAGGGGGCCGTCACGCCACATACCTTCCATAGCTCGTTGAATAACTGCAACGTTTGCCCCCCGATCAGACAAAATCTCCTTAGGGAAGCCAACTCTTCTGACTATAGTGAGCAGAGTTCCTGCCACTGTCTCAGCTTCTATATCAGACAGAGCAGCTGCCTCAGGGTATCTAGTGGAAAAATCCACCACCACTAAGATATACTCGTTCCCCCTACGAGTGGGGTGCGGCATCGCACCCACAGTGTCCATTATCACCCTCAGGAATGTAAGGGATGCTGGGGAGCTCTTGGAGTCCTACAGGTTTTTTTCTCTCCTGACACACACCGCACAAGACCTGCAATAATCTCTCACATCATTCTGTATTCCTGGCCAGTAGAAATTCCTTCTAAGCCTGTCATACGTCCTCTGTACCCCCAAGTGACCACCAATGGACCTTCATGCTCTACCAGCATTATTTCACACACACACACCCCGGTGCTGGCTGGGTACAACCAACTGCTTATAGGGGTGCCCAGGGCCACTGTTCTTTCCCGCAGGAGCCTCTCAATATAGTTTCCCATCCTCTTCAACCCCCCCCCCCCTTAGAGTTGCCTCTTGGACACCCCTCCTTATGCTTTCTAGAGAGGGGTCAGTTGTTGCTTTGCTGCAAATTCCTGACAGCTAATACTTGGGATAACTGCTCAGACACTGACTTCTCTCCTGCCCCCGGTTGACCTGGTGGCTGGTTTGCTTTCAGGCCCGGGTGTCAGGCAGAGGCCCAAGCTAAGCTGAATATACTTAAGAAACAGATTACAAAGTGTAATTTTTCACCCTAGATATAATTAAGGCATTTCCACTCACAGACTGGAAGCAAGAATTGAACTGAGGGGAGAAGGATTGAACCCAGGCTGGGAGGGCGTCCAATCTGTGAGTGGAAATACCTGAAATCTCCAGCTGCAGGCCAGTGCAGCTATCTTTCAAGACTTTCTGTAATCTACCTGTGACAATATCTAGGGTGAGAAATTACATCTTGTAATCTGTTTCTTAAGTACATTGAGTTTAGTTTGCATATTTAAGTTTATTTGCTCAGTAATGTGCTTTGTTCTGTCTGTTATCCCTTAGAGTCACTTAAAATTCACTTGTTGTAGTTAATAAACTTTTTTCTTGTTTATAATATAACCCCGGTTATACAATTCACAACTGGGGAGATAAGAGGTTGTGCATACCTTCCTCCACATTGAGGGAGGAGGCAGATTTCATAATATATCTTTGGGTCTGCACCACAAGAGAGGTGGACACCTGAGTGCTGGGGGCAAGTCCCTTAAGCTGAGCCTTCACAGAACTGATCTCAGTCTCTGTTTCGTTCTGCAGTTTGGTGTGGCCCTGCCGGTGTGTGTGCTGAAGGAGACTTAATAGAATAGCCTGGCTCAGCAAGACAGGTAAAAAGGGTACCCAGGCTGGCATAACAGACAGGCTCAGTAGTATCTCGGCACATCAGGTGGCATCCTAAGGGGGGCAGTCTCTCACACAGACATACATACATATCTATAACCCCAAATACAAAGGTGATACAAACACATAAATGAGATGATCATATTAGGCAAATGATAACATTTTTGCAGATATCTTACATGGCATATCTGGCACAACTCATTGCAATTTTACAATATTCATAGTCATAATATCCTAAAGTGTCCCCCAGATTCCATACAGCATCACACCCACCATTTTTTTTCCCTATCTGGGACCTAAATCATTCAGAATGTCCACATTTTAAACTGTATTGGGAGGATGGGTAGAGCTCATGAGGATGTTATTATATGAGCTCTGTTTGCATCATCACTCTGATCATTGGGTTTGCCTGGATTAACCCTTTCCCCCATTATCCAGATGTCTTGTCTTTTTACATTGTGATTGTGAATTCTCAGGGGCAGGGACTGTCTTCTTATATGTTGACCATCTGCTAACATAATGGGGTCTCAGTCCTGGAGCGCTCCCATAATACAAACGGTAATAACAGTGACTGGAGGGGTGTTGTGCATTTGACAGCTCTTTGTGAGTCAGTTTCACTCTTCTGAAAAGTCAATTTTCCTTCTTGGTTGTGTGGGTCTTTCATACAGCAAAGCAGCAGAGAGAAAGCACATTTTCAAAGACAGAGAGAGTGTAAAACCACAACAATTACCAGGGAGACGTAAGGACTAATGTAGAATCCAGTGTCAACTTTCACAGTTTTATCATGAGTCTCACAATATTCGGCGTAGGTAATTGTGACTCTCTGTACCTGCTACAGTGATGTTATAGCAATTGTTACAGTAATGTTATAGTAAGGTTATGGGTATTAATTTAATGTATATAGTTATGAGGCTGAAAATGTATCCTTATGGCTTAAAGCAAGCCCATGCAAAAACTCACCAAGAACAGAGAGGCAGTTCACACCTCATTAGGGCATGGATAGGACAAACCCAGCCCAGCCTCACAGTAACAATGGACCCTGTTTTAGGCAGCAACAAAAGAATCTGTTAGACCCTCAAGGGAGTCACCCCCGTCCTTTGGGCAGTTTGGGACTGCGATGAGATAATGCTCACCTGACTCTGAAGGCGGGGGGAGAGGGGGAAGCCAAGAGGAAAGAAAGGACATGATCAAAGGGAGAGACTTTTTGCCATGCTCTCTCTCTTCCACACACATCTACAGACACCACCACTGATCAGACGGGAAAGCCTGACTGAGAAGCCAGCCTGTGGTGAGAAGCATCTATGCATCCGAAGAAGTGGGCTGTAGCCCACGAAAGCTTATGCTCAAATAAATTTGTTAGTCTCTAAGGTGCCACAAGTACTCCAGTTCTTTTTGCGGATACAGACTAACACGGCTGCTACTCTGAAACCTAAGTTTAGAAGGACATTGAAAGTGCTAAGAGCAGCTTAGAATGTGTTTTGCTTTCATTTCATTTGACCAAATCGGACTTGTTATGCTTTGACTTATAATCACTTAAAATCTATCTTTGTAGCTAATAAATCTGTTTGTTTATTCTACCTGAAGCAGTGCGTTTAGTTTGCAGTGAGTTGGAGGCTCGCCTTAGGATAACAAGCATGGTACATATCAATTTCTTTGTTAAATTGACAAACTTACATAAGCTTGCAGCGTCCAGCGGGCATTACTGCACAGTGCAAGAGGGAGGTTCCTAGGATTGTGTCTGGGACCGGAGATATTGGCTAGTGTCATTTGCTTGCAAGTAGCTGGGAGCAGCTGACATGCCAGAGGCTGTGCGTGAACAGCCCAGGACAGGAGTGGGGGTTCTCACAGCAGAGCAGGGTAAGGGTGGCTCCCAGAATCAAGGATTGGAGAGGTCTAGCAGATCACTGGTCCAGATAACTCCAAAGGGGAACGTCACAGTAGTGTCTACACCAAAGTGTACAGTGGGAATACAGAGTGGTGCCTTGATTTTCCAAAGTGCTCAGTACCCAGATGCTACTGCAAGGGGAAAGGATGAACACCGCTGAGTTTTGTAGAAAATCTGGCCCTCTTAGAATCAGGAAGTGAAGCTGACTTTTCACAGAGTGGTCCTGCTAAGTAACGTGCAGAAACTAAACAAAGAACGTTAAAAGTGTCAAGTAGTTTGGATTTCTAAAATTATCCATTTTTTTTAATAATCTAAGGTGGCGGTGTTAACATAACTAAGGGCATTAGCCGGTTTACAACCCTGCCAGATCCCCACGTTGCACACTCACAATACAAAGTGAGTTTCTGGCCTCCATGAGTGCAGTGAAAAGCCTGAAAATGTGACCCCAGGGGTGACCTAAAAGCTCAGAAACCCAGAAAGCAAATGAAAAGAGAGCACACAATGTATTTATTATTTTTTAAATCTCAAGATTTTTAAGCCAGTCATACTTTTGGGGGGCCTACCTCACGATTTTTGAATGCTTGGGGTCACCACCACCGACAAGCCAGGATGTTCATACCAAAAAGGAGATTTCCCCCCAGCTCGTGGCAGGGAAGCAGAGCAAAGGTCCCAACTCAAGAACAATGGCCCAGAAGACATCAGATGGCGGGTGTAATGGCTGAGATGGTGAGAGCTCTCCCTTTGCACTGACAAAGAGGAGAGAGACAAAATGGAGTCTGCAGCAGCTTGCCCGTGTGGCATGCTGGCTTGGGCAGAATGGACTCCGTTTTAGCCTTTATTTCTCTCTCTCAACCTAGGGACTTCCCGACGCCGTGTTCCAGGTGACTAACAAACCCGGCTCTGTTCTGAAAAGGCTGCCTGGCATCACTGCAAATCCTTGCTGAGGTGCCTTGGTCCCTGAAGAGCGGACAAGTCTCTGAGCGGGAGTCTATGTCATTCTTGCTGGGCAGAGGTCATGGTATGAAGCAAGGGTGCTGGAGCCCCGGGGCTCAGTCACAGATGTGTTGAGGCCACATGGCCGATCCTTAAGGAAGAATGGGACCCCTTGGGGGTCTGGCCAACTGAAGGGGCTCCTCCAAGGGACTGTTTAAACACTGCAGCATAGCACAGCTGCTGGGGATCCAGGACCCGTCCCAATCCCCCTGTGAGGCAGGGCAGGGCTCTTATCCCCATTCCACAGGTCGGCAACTGTGGAACAGAGAGACTAAGAGTTGCCCAAGGTCTCACAGGGAGACATAGCAGGGAACTGAACTCAGGTCTCAAATCCCAGGCTAGTGTCCTAACCACCCTTCCCCTTCATCCTACAGGGGTCGCCTTCAGAGGCAGGGGGGCGCTGAAGAAGAGCGCACGCTGAGGCATCCCAGTAGGGGGAGCTGCAATGGGAGTTTTAAATTAGCAAGAGTCGTTCTGTGCACAGCACTTCAGGGTGACACAGAGCATTAACTTGTCACTCACCATGAAACAGGAAGGGGGCGCTCTCTATAGGGGAAAGCAAGCTGCTGGAGCAAGGCTTCAGTTTTTCCTTTTGATAGACCCAAGGCTACAGTGCCCCTTTAACTAACATGGACCAGCACGCTGCACCCGTAAGGCCCTGAGTACCGTCATGTTTCTGTAATCAGTTCCCGACACTCCTCCAGCCCACTTACAAACATGGTTTAATTGGGGGTCCTGGCATCTTTCTTCCCCCCCCCATGTCCCCAACATACTTTCAACCCTATTTAGGTGGCCACACCTTCCACCCTGCCAAAGCCTATTTGCATTAGCGCATTCTGGGAATAGCTGGGCATCTATCCCAAACTAACGCAGAAGGGGGTAGAGTGCCCAGAGGACGGGCAAAGAGCAGCACAGCAACCCGTAGGGCAACACACTTGGCCATGGAAGACTGGCCAAACTAGTTTCACCTGAAACTACTGAACTGGATACAGGAAGACAAGTATACGCCTGGCATGACTGGCGAGGGCAACTCATTGTCGTCAGCTGCCGTGGCTCCTAACCAAGTATTAATCACATTCTGTGGGAACCCAGGCATGTTTAGAGACAACCATGCCACCACACTAGTCACACACTGTTCTAAGATGTAGCGTGCTCAGAACTCCAGATTGGGCTTGAGGTTGCAGTTGCTGAGAGGAATTGTCTGTTCAATATTCATGCTGTGGCAGAGAGCCAGATGCCTCCTGAATCAGGTACTCCATGACAACCAGCTGCATACAGAGCTTAGGCATTGGCAAACTCAGTTCTCAATTCCTGTCTAACAGGGTGTTGGGAAAGGAGGGTTAATATCTGCCTGAATTAAAATCCTAATCAATAGCAGCCCCCCCAGAGTCATCTCCTGGCCCCAACAAGTCCAAGTGAAGCAAAGGTGGATCTGCAGCCCTTGAACCAACCACCTTAAGAATAATTAAATTTCTGTTCTGTTCAGGACACGAAGGAATAAAATCACGGGAGAGCTTTTCTCTGAGGAAAGAGTTTTATTTCTTTTTTATAAAAAAAAAATAGAATGAAGGTGTTTGGAGTTTGGCTCATGCAGTAACTGGGGTCAATACCTCCAACATTTGAAGAGAGTCTCTTTCCTTGTTCTCCCCCCCCCGCAAAAGCTAGGAGCCAAGCAACTGTGACATGTGCTCCCACCACCTGGCCTCTTCCCGCCACCTCCAAATGTGGCAGCTACAGAACAGAGGATGTGGGGGGCTCCCAGGGTTTGAAGGCCCGGGTTAGGAAGTTTTGGATGCAGGCACTCCAGGGTGGGAAGGAACAAACAATACTTGTTGGGGGCTCGCCAGGCTGCTTATAATTTATACAAGTTTTGTTTGAAACCATACGTTTTTCCCCAAGTGAAAGTTAAAACATACAGGACCGGCCCCAATACCCAAAGACCAGTCCTCAAAGCAGCTGTCTTTTCCACAGTCTCTCTCTCACTTACAGAGTCCTCCCCTCTAGCCCAGAGTCATGGTATTTGAAGTGTTAAGCTTTTGGAGACTGTACCGGGGGGGGGGGGGCGGGGGGGAAGGGCAGTTGTGCCAGGCACGTGATCAGAGTTCCGGGGAGGACAGCTCATTCTGCCCCTGTGGGCTAGGCACCCTGAGCTCTGCGTTGTTCCGGACCACGGTGAAGAGGCTAACAACGGCCAGCAACGCCATCACCATCATGATGGAGCATATGGTGAACATGTTCCTGGTACCCGTCTTGTAGTCGCTGTCATGGAGGATGAGCATGCCAAGGCAAGCCAGCAGGTTCAGGGGGATGCGGAACCAGTTCATCACGCCCACCTGGTCCTTCTCTGGGATCACCTTCCGCCGGAGGAAGCCCATGGCAGGGAAATACAGCCCACAGGAGAGTTCAATCAGCAAAAAGGCCAGGAAGGACTCAGAAGGGTTCTCCTGCCCAGGGTTGGTGGAGAAAGTCAGCATGAAGAGGGAGAAGAATACCATCAAGACAGAGAGAGAGAGGATATGCATGGGCTGGAGGTGGTACCTCTTGGAGGTGGCAATACGGTACAGCGATGACCCCACCATGCTGGCAGCCATGAAGCTGGAGAAGACAATGCCCAGAGGTGGGTTGTGGGGATCGAGGACGGGCGTCCAGAGGAAGATGAAGATGTAGATGACGCTTTCAAACAAGGCCTGGATAGTGCCCAAGAGCAGGACACGCCGGTCAGACAGGAGACACTTAAACCATCGACGCAAGTCTTGGACAGTGCCCGCTTCTTGCCATAGTTCTCATCCCAGTTCTTCATGGCGAAGATGCCCGTCAGCATGAGGAAGGGGATGGAGACCATGAATGGGGCCACGGGGCCCAAGCCCAACCACTCAGCGAAGAAGTTGGCCGTCACCCCCGCTCCAATCGCAATGACATTGTTCCAGAAGGCAGCCCTCGAGAAGGTGGCCGGGATCCACTCTGCCGGGAAGTCATGCCGTTCCACATGCTCATGCACGTACCACGCCTCGAAGGCAGAGAACAGCAGGGCTGTGGACAACCCCCCCTAATATCCTCCCCACTACCAGCACAAAGTAATCCCAAGAGAGCTTGGTGAGGCAGCAGACCGAGTAGGTCAGGGAGAAGAGGATGCAGGATTTCTTGCGGCCCAGCCAGTCAACCAAGGAAGTGGAGACCAGTCCAAAGAGCACACTGGAGGCAAAGCCGCAGACATAAATTATGGCGATCTGGCCTTCCAGGAAGTGATAGTGCTGGTAGAGTTTATAGAGGTAGGGGCCCTGTAGCCAGTCAGCCGCCAGAGCCAGGAAATACACTTGGTAATAGTCCAGCTGGAACCGCAGGAAGGCAGGGTTGGTACAGGCGCTGCCAGTGAGCTTGGCGCGGCAGGCAGAGAACTCCAAACCCATGCATATTGCCAGCAGGACAGCAAAGGCGACATATGCAGTGAATAGCATGGTGCCTCAAAACATCATGTGCATCCCCTGGGGTCTACTCCAAAGCACCTGTGAGTAGAGAAAAACATGCAGTGAGACCCAGATGGGAGAGCCACCTTTACTGGATTTATGACCGTCAGCAGGGGCAGCAGTCCTGAGCTCATAGCAGTTTGCACGGCTGTCAAACAGGCTTTGCTTGGAGATTAACCTCAGGCTCCCATGCACATGGGAGGTGGTCCTGCCCCATGGGATACTCCCTCCTTCCTAGAGCGCTATGGTCCTTCTGTTCTTAGCTGGGCATGTGGCCTCCCTCTGAAACTTCCCACTTGACCCCCAAGTCCCACAGGGTAGATGAGACATATGATTGGAAGTGCAGCCAGGGAACATTCATTCAGGCTGGCCCAAGGGGAGGGGAAGAGGTGTATAATTAGGAGTCATGGGATGATGCTAAGCAAAGGGAAACTTGGGCTGAGAATTAGGGAAACCTTTCTGGGACTGCGATCTCTCAGGCTGTGGAAGAGTCTCCCCAAGGGAAGTACTGGAAGCCCCATTGCTTAGTATGTTTAGAACTGGACAGGATAAAACACCGATGAATACATTGCAGGGAGCTATCCTGCATCAGCTAAGGACTGAGAGATATTGACTAGGTGATTTAGGCTTTTAGACCATCCTACAGGGGTAATTCCTAGGATTCCCTTTGGCTGTTTCATCTGCCTCCCTTCAACCACATATTTGCAAATATTCAAAATGTGAACCATCATCTGAACTTGCTGTATTCTGCCATCCCTCTCTCGATAAGGGACCTCAAATCCCAACAGCAGATCAGATCTCTTTGATGTAAGTTAAGTGACTTGCCCAAGGTCACACGAGAAGTCTGTGTCTGAGCTGGAACTGAAGCAGGTCTCCTGAATCCCAGTCCAGTGTCCTCACCACACATGACTAGATCATCCTTCTTACCCTGTGTGATAAAGGCCTTCCCCCCCATTGTACCCCTGGGGTTTAACCTCATCTAGCAACAACACTGACTCCAACTTGTCCTTATCTACACTGATCACAAAATCATGGGACGTATGCTGTCAGCTAACTTGACTCTACGGAATTATGTAGTAACACAATAACATACGGTAGTGAAGACAAGGCCACAGATAGTACAATTGGTTTAATGATCTTTGATACTTCTTCACTGTGAATGGAGGTAAAGGATTTGGTACCAACAGACTTCTGGACAGAGTAGCTAATGCCACAAATCAATGCCAGGAAAAATCACATCCTGTTTTCCTAGCCTCAAGTCATATGGGAGGATAACAGTTACAGTGAGGAAAAAAAGAAAAAAAAAAAGCATGTGATCTGCTGTGTGATATTTGTATCTCTACGGCTGTGTTCCTGAAAGAAAGATCTACTGGGGACACTTAAATCAGAGATTTTAACTCTCAACTTGGCACATTTTTAAAGAAAAACTAGCACCAGTTTCACAGCCAACCCTCACAGAGATTACCATAGAGTGGCTTCCTTTAGGTCTCCTGTACGTTACAAGATTGCCAGAAAGTGCCTGGAACCATCCACTCCTTTAATCTGAGTATGGCACGATAAAGCCCCCCCCTTGCATCTGCATTCCTTCACGTTATTCTAAACCGCGCTTCAAATGCTCTCATTGAATTTCTTTGTAGCTCTTTAAAGAGACTTTTTTTTTTTTTTTGGTAAAGCAATGGTGAAAGGTGCCAGACTGAAAACTCTGGAGGCAAAAGTCCTGTTTAATCATAGAGGGAGAACAGCGTAGGTTGGGGCAGAGCCAGCATCACCCGCGTTCCCCTGCCCACGTTCCTCCAACTGACCTGAAGGGATTCTTCTGTTGAAGGAGCGAAAGAGCAGGTTAGTCTGCATACTCTGTTCAATTTTAAGCCTACAGGCTGAGACCTGCAACTTGTGATGATGACGTCTGTGCTCTGGTCTGAGAACCTGCTGCAAATTCATACAGGACATCAAAGCTTTCCTCTGACCAACACTCTCCCACCTGAGCTCAAAGATAAGCCAGAGGACAGATCAAATGTGAAAGAGCTTGAGATTGCTCTTAGTACAGTTGCTAGGGGGCCAGTGTGTTCAGTAATCATCACCACATTGACTCCTGTGCTCTGGAGAAACTCACTAGAATAGAAACACAGTCTGCTGAAAACATGGTCAAAGTGGCAAGAGCAGCCCTGTTAGCATCAGGAAACATTTGAACAGAAGAGAGCACTTTACATCCGGGGTTGGGAAGGGAGATGAGTCACCTCAGCATCTCCCCACGCCTCCCTGGGAAAAGGGCAAAGCTGAGCCGGGGAACCATGTGGAGTTATGGCCTCAACCCCATCAAGAGCACTTGGGGGCCACAGCCCCCATTGGCAGGCAGCTCCACCCAGCTCAGAGGGACCCCCAGGACTCCTCACAGCATATCCCTCCCATTCCAACCCCTCCACTCCCAGCCTCCCCCACAAGGACTCATCTCAGAACCCCCAACTAACTCTCCATTCCCCCACAAAAAGTACACCCAGCTCCGCTCCCTCTCGAATCCCCCACTCCCCCCAAAGCCTCAGCCTCCCTCTTCCCTGAGAGCACCCACTCGCGCCTCCCCCTCTTCCATAGAGCTCCCTCCAGCCCCCCCAGTCTCCCACAGATCCAGCTCCCCATGCCTCCCAGTCTTCTCCTCCCTGCCTCCAGCCCCCCACTCCTCCCAGGGACCTCCTCCAGCCCCTCACTCCTCGCATATCCTCCCCCCCGAGCCTCCTCCTCGCAGAGCCTCCCCCCCACAACCTCCTCCAGCCCCCCACTCCTCGTAGAGCCTCCCCCCAGAACCCCCTCCAGCTCCCCATGCCTCCAGCCCCCCACTCCTCCCAGAGACCTCCTCCAGCCCCTCACTCCTCGCATATCCTCCCCCCCGAGCCTCCTCCTCGCAGAGCCTCCCCCCCCCACAACCTCCTCCAGCCCCCCCACTCCTCGTAGAGCCCTCCCCCCAGAACCCCCTCCAGCTCCCCATGCCTCCCAGTCTTCCCCTCCCCCCTCCAGCTCCCCCCCTCCTCGCAGAGCCTCCCCCCTAGAGCCCCCCACTTCTCGCCGAGGCCCCCCTCCTCCCAGGGGCTCCGAGCCCCTCCCCACAGTCTCTCCTGCGTCCAGCTCCCCGCTCAGTCCCTCACCTGCCCCAGTCGCTCGGAGGGGGGGCTCCTCGCTAGCGCCCGCCCGCCTCATTCACACGCACCCCGCCCCGACCGACCCGCTTCCGCGACACCCCGCCGGCCTTCGTGCGAGGCAGCCCAGGGCGCCGCCATACTGGAGGGCGGTCACGTGATGGGGGAGACGCTTTGGCCCCGCCCACAGGGCGAGCATCGCAGAGCATTGCTGCTTCCGCCCGGCTCCCGCGCTGTGACCTTGCACCTCCTCCGTGACCCCTCCCCAAGGAGCCCCCGCCCCCCGCAGGGCCTGAGTGGGGGGGTTGGTCCCATGAGGCCAGCCTAGCGTTGCCATGGTGATGGCTCATGACATCCTCGCGTCGCCGTGGTGACGGCGCACGACATCCTAGTGTCACCCTGGTGCTGCTGGTGCGTGACATCACTGCGTGCCCTGGTCCAAACACGGCCACAGGACCCTGGGGGCGGGGGCAAAGTGGGGTGCAGATCTGGCACCACCGCTGTGGTCATGTGACGCCGAAATGGGGTGACCTGGCCCAGCGAGGACCCCATAAAAATGTGGCCATGTGATGCAGCCCGGTGACGTGGCAGGGCTGGGAGGCCTTAAAATGCCAGTGTGTTGCATATAAGTGGCTGGGGGACAAAGCACCACCTCCCCTCACAGCACGCAGCCTCCTGGAGTCATGGCGTCACCCCACTCAGGCGTAGCAACAAGGCCGGCATTTTGTCAGCAGGAAGATGCGCCTTCATGAATGGATTTATCTTCACAACCACCTCGCCCCCTCCATGAGATTGAGAAGTATTATTACCCCCATTTTAAAGATGGGACACTGAGGCACAGAGAAGCTAAAGACTAGAGATCTGTAGAGTTATACCTCAGCTTGCCGCGCAGTACATGGTCATAGAGACAAGCGCTGTGTCAGTTGCCCAAGGTCGCTCAGGAAGCCAGTGAGCGACACAGCCAGAACTTAAACCCGAATCACCAGGGCTAGTCCCATAATAACCACTGGACCTCGTCATTCATCCTTCCCCAGCCTACCACCAGGCCTGCCCCTTGCTCTTCCTGGGGCTGAAGGTATCATTTCCACAGCACTCCCAGCCCCTGCTAGCCTAGTGCTGCAGAGATCAGGATCCCTGTATGACCCCAGGGCTTCACCCAGCACGTTTGTAAAGAAATTGATTTAAAAAATGTAGCTAAAATAGTGTCCCATTGATTCCTTTCCCCTGGGAGCAGCACAGACTCCTCGGATCCAAACAGCTCGGCCGTGATACAGACGGTGAACATCGAACCCAGTGGCCCACCATCCCTGCTCTGCTGTGCTGCTGGACCATACAGTGTCTTTCCTCTTTGTTCTTCAGAAGCACTTTCCCCCCAGCACAGCTCCATTTGGCTGCTGGGTGCCAGGGCACTTGTCTCCAGCTCCATTGGGGCTGCCTGTCTCTTTGCCCTGGGGTCAAATGCGGCAACTCAAAGGGCAGGTGTGGCATCATGCTCCAGCATTTGGAGCCAGGAAATGAGATGTCATTAAGGATCACAAGAAATGGGAGAGAGCAACCCATTTTAGTACGTGGGCAGCAGTGGCACGCCAAACTGGGCTAAAACCTGCTAAAGAGATTAAGGGGCATGTTTCCAGGGAGCAGAGGCTCCTTGCATGCCTCATTGTGAGCCTGGATTTGCCCAGTTAACCTAGATTTACGCCAGTGTGAGAGCAGAATTTGGCTGTGTGGGTCAGTGGCTCTATTGCTGCTGCGTTTGTCTGCAAGGTGGGCTCCACCAGGGCTTACGATCTCTCACCAGATAATTACTTCCTGGGCAACATTCACAGCTGAGCAGATGTTCCCAAACCAGCTGGTTTTCCTCCTCAGCAGAATGAGCCGTGACACTACAGTAGGACAGTGAAGGTTTCAGGCTTTTGGAACGGAGGGTCCCAGACTGGGTGTTGGACAAAGAGACTTTGCAGAATGGGAGGGTTGGATCCTCTGCTGTGTGGCATGGGAGGTTCGGGCCTGGCAGTGAAGGGGTAACACGGTGAATTTCACCACCCTTGTGCCTCCGGGATTCTAGCTTGCAAAGGAGGGCGGCCAACACCAGTCCTAGATTGCTCCTGCACTGGGAGTATTCCCATCCTGGGACCAAAGCCACGAAGGTGAGGTCAGATGAAGGGATTGGAATTGGTACCCCTTCCCTCAAAATTCAGAGGGATCCAGCTTTGAGGCTCTGGTTTTGACCCATCTCTGCTCCTGATTCTGTTTACACCAACACTGGTTTGATACTAGTGTAACTCCACTGACTTCATGGCAGTGTTACCAACTCTTGTGAGTTGGCGTGTTTTCTTAAAGCCCCAGCTCCTGAAGTCACGCGAATACAAGAGAATCTCAGCCTTCATTTAAAAAAAAAAGTAAGTTTCTATCCTCATAAATTCTGCATATATGTTAAAGGGTCTTAGGAACAAAATACACCCTTGTCTCACCCGCACCCGGTGGAAAACCTGCTGGTTGCACTTTGGCCTGTTGGTGATAGAAACTTGTGATGAGTTCAATGAGAGGCTTTGGAATCCCCATGTCTGCCAGTGTCCTCCAAAGATGGAGGTGTTGGACACTAGCTAACACTTCTGGGGAGTCAATGAAACACATGACTAATGGATGAATGCACTCTGCATTTTTCAATGATGTGACAGATATTTGCGATTTGGTCACATGTGTCTCAGCCTTCTCTGGAACCAACTTGTTGGGGTGGTAGTTTTGCTCCTATCCTTCATTTCATGTGACACTGGATTACACAGAGCAGAACTTTGCTCGCATGCGATGTGAGGATGGTACAATAGTTACTACACTCTGTTATTTCTCCCTAAAGGCAGAAAAAGTCCCTTCAGCCAGTCCTCTGGCCAATCGCTAGGTCACCCCTACATCATTACAAATTTACCATGTAAGATCAATAACTGAGGATGGCTCGCTCAGCTGTGGCCTCCCTTAAGAAAGTATGGAAAAACTGTTACATCTCAAAATGTGGGAAGGTGCAACTGGCAAAAAGCCTAATTTTTTCAGAGCAATTTCTGGATGTGAATCATGGGAAGTTAGTGCTGCTGGCCAGGTGTCTCTATTTTATAGGGACAGTCCTGATATTTGGGGCTTTTTCTTATATAGGTGCCTATTACCCGCCCCCAACCACATCCCGATTTTTCACACTTGCTATCTGGTCACCCTATGGGCAGAAGACAATTGAAGCTTTTGAAATGTGGTGCTGGCAAAGACTTTTCATTGAATCATAGAATATCAGAGTTGGAAGGTACCTCAGGAAGTCATCTAGTCCAACCCCCTGCTCAAAGCAGGACCAATCCCCAGACAGATTTTTGCCCCGGATCCCTAAATGGCCCCCTCAAGGATTGAACTCACAACCCTGGGTTTAGCAGGCCAATGCTCAAACCACTGAACTATCCCTCCCCCTTGGATGAAAAAAAAAAAGGGCAAATGCCTATGTTGGAAATATTATTGGAGAGAAGCAGCCCCAGATGTCAGAAATCAACGGATGTAAACTTATGTACTGTGGTCACCTGAGGCATAGAGATGGGAATAACCTTGAGAAAATTATTATGGAAAGAATGGTGGAAGGTCAGTGTAGTAGGGGACGACCAGGAGGTGATGGATGGATGGTGTGCAGCAGATCAGTGGAAGGTCATCTACTGAGCACTCAAAGCTAGCGATGGATCGGGAAGGCTTTTAAAAATGTAATAAATGGATGTACTAGCTTAGGTGTCTTTCCCTTGTGGCTGAGGAGAAAAGCTGGAAAACGTGATCCCTGAAGACTAAAAAAACGGAAAGTAACTAAAGGATCCCCAAATTATTGTATTTTTAAAACCTCAGGAATTTTAAGCCAATTGCATGGTTTTGGGAGGGCTGGACCCTTGATGCTTGAATGGTTGGGGTTGGCCACACTGACAGAGTTACTCCAGATTCACACTGCTGCACAATCGATTGCCTTTTCTTAAAACGGGGTTCACTCACTTCACTCTGTCCCCCTGGAACAGAGAGAGACTGAGCCCAAAAGTGAATAATTGATGTGCTTAGATACCATACCATGATTATGATATATGACTTAGGCTAGCTAGATAGGAGGGGGCGCATGAGGATAGATTGATAGCAAGTCATCCAGTAGGTGGCTCTGTGGGCCAATCAGTAAGGGAATGAACAGAAGGAAGAAAAGAGAAATCACCCCGACAGGATAAAATTGCATCCTAAACCAGATGCTAATCTGAACGGCCACAGTGAATATCTGGAGTGACTCCAGATTTACACCTGTGTACATGGGAATATAATAAGGCCCCCACCAGGAAGGCGTTCAGACCCTTAGGAGGTTATGTTTGCCCCAACCACAAGAGCTAGAAACTCTGAAAAATTAAAAATGGAAATTGTCATAGATTCCCATGACTCCAGGAGCTGGAGACTTGGAGCGCTATGGATGGACAGCACCTAGTGCAAGGAAGATCTGGTCTCGGCGAGGGGTGCACCTGGAGTAGCAACAATATCAAACTGTAGACACTCAGCTCAACGTTAAGCAAGTCTTTATTTTATTTATTGCACTTCAATATTAGACCAAAAATAACCGTTTCTTTTCTTCCACTGCCAGGCACTAGGGCTTTTAGCAGCCGGGCCCCAGGGGGGCATCCCTTTGCTGATATGCTCCGAGTAGGGATAGGGGATAGTTTATTTTTTTCTGTACATTTATATTTTTCAGAAAAGTGCAAAGTCTTGTTGCTCTTTTTAAAAACAAACAAACAAAGAACAGTACCGCGGGGCCAGGAGCTGAGGCACGGCACGGCTCCCCCTCTCCCTGCAGATGTTCTGAGCTCGGCAAAGAACCAAACACAAACTATAAAGTGTTCCCTTCTGGTGTGCTAGTTCCCTCTCCCGCGGACCTTCAGGATCTGATATGTATCGAAATGCAAAGCCGGGGAGCTTTGGCCCCACTTTTGGTCCCCGGACTTGTATCCATCTTATAACAGTCTAAAGTGCCACCTCCCCCACAAAACCAGAGCCATTCTCTTCTGCAGTGGGGGAGTTGTCTAGTGGCTGGGGTGGGGGGAATGGGATTTAGGACGTTTGGGTTGTAATTGTGGCTCTGAGAGGGGAGTGGGGTCTACTGGTTAGACCATGGGGTGGGGAATGGGAGCCAGTATTCCTGGCTTGGGGATGGGGTCTAGTGGTTAGAGCAGGGCAGGGCTGAATGGGAGCAAAACAAAATGGAGCCATTTGTTTCTTTAATGGAAGTGTGCCTCCTTCAACCTCTCCCCTCTGAGAGACAGCGCGCCCCTCAGGTAGCATATCCCACCCCTGCCCGGCCGAGCCATCGCATGTCAGCCTTTTCCAAAAACTCCCTGGAAGCCCTGATGGCGTGAGACATTTTTTTAAAAATACCAGCCAGGAAAAAGCACAGGATTGACTTTAGTGAGTCTCTCCTGATTTACCCCATCCTACGTCTGGCCTCAGGTCGGGATTTGGGGACCGGACGAGTGCTCCTACCATCCCTGACGAAAAGGCTCCTTGCATATCACTTCCTGATCCAGTCTATCCTATACCATCCACAGAGCACAGGTCCACAAGCCATCTGTGCTGTTTTCTCCATAGGAGAGGGCTGGTACGAACGGAGAGTGGAGACGGAGCGGAATGGGATAAAACAATATGCACCCTAAGAAGGAACTAGATGGTCAAATGAAACATGGTGTGCCGTCCCGCCGAGATCTACCGATGCGCTGTATGTACAACATATCCAGGCTCTTATATATAGACTAGAACCTCAACACAATACAGAGAGAGAGTTCTATACACATATATACACTGTGTCTGTGTTGGTGCGGTCAGTTCGGACGCATGTTCGCTTCGCTCTCCAGGCCTTGCTGTGCTGCACAGAGTGCCGTGCGGGAGGTGTGCTCTCTCCTCCTGAACCCGATCGCCCCGGGTTGGGGGACGTGCGCTGGCAGAGCCCGGCTCCGACAGGCCACGTGCTGCCCGGCAGCGCCAGAGCCCTCCTTCCTCGTCTTCGAAAGAGCTAAATGCAGCCCGAGGCGCTGGGTCCGGTGACTGTTCTTGATCCTTCTCCCCCATAGGCTTGGAGGGCGGGCGTCTCCAGTGGGCTTAAGGATCGATCCGGAAGGCCAGGAGCTTCTCCGAGTGTTGGTTGTTGAGGGTCCGCAGGTCGGGAAGGCGCAGGAGGAGTTTGGGGAAGAGGGTGGAGTCATCGGGGTGCTTCTTTGTCACCAGAGTCCGCAGGGCCCGGATGAGGGTCTCCTGAAGGATTTCCACGGCATCCACGTCTGAGATGCCAGAGCGATCTATGAACCAGATGAGCCATGACATTAATACCCAACCTGCTCCAAAAAAAACCAACCAGTCCCCGCTGCAGGGGAATCTCCCCCCGTGATGGCAGTATAGGGCGTATGACACACACAACAGCTCACGAACTGCGAGGGGAAGCTTCCTAATGCTCAGATCTCAGCCTGGGGAAGAGTCTCCAGAGGGAAGGGATGGGATGGACAAAGTGGTGCCCAGTTAGGTCTTTCCCCACCTCTAACACCGACAGGCGGCGATCCTCCTGTCAAAACACTAGGAAAAGGCTCCCCTGTAAAGCTCTAGCCAAGGGAGCTGCCACAGTCAGTCCTGTTCACTGGGGGGTCTGGAAGGTCCCAGGCAGGCTGAGCTCCATGTGCGTCAGCATGCTGCATGCCCTGGGGCGTGGGATCCCCGAGGGGCATGGGGGGACTCCCACTCTGTCACTGTCCTTGCCCCCAGGGCCAAGCATAGAGAACAGGCAGGAGAGCATTTAGCAGCCTGCCTAGTGCAGAACACCTGGCCCGAAACACCGGGGATGGGCTTTGCAGGGGGATTGGAGCTGACGTCACCTGCATGGCTCACGGCTGTGGCTGGGCCGGCCTTCTCCCCACCATGGTCTGCAGAGAGACAGAGCCGGCCTCAGAGATCCCCCCGCTGGCCCCGGGGCGCGCACCCACCTGCCGAGACAAGGACGACGGCCATGAAGAGCGCCATCTCCTGGGCATCCAGCCCGAGGGAGCCGAGCTTCTCGCTGAACTCGAACATGGCGTCCAGCAGGCAGCCCATGCCCATGGAGCGCAGGCTGCAGAGCGAGTAGGTCTCGCCGCTCAGGAACGTCACCACCTTCTCCTTGGGGTTGAAGAGGGAGGAGAACCGCACCATCAGCACCTGCAGGAGGGGAGGAGAAGGTCAGAGCTGAGCCTGCAGGGGCGCTCTGACACAAGCGCCGGGAGGCATCCAGATAATGTCCCCCTCTAGTGGCCAGACAGTGTACAGGGTTTAGTAGTCTGGGGGTGTCAGATGAGTTACATAATTATAAACTCAGGTTGCCCGTGATAATAGGGGACTGGACTCATTGACCCAGGAAACCTTTCCCGTCCTATGTTCCTATGACTCTTAGCTCAGGCAATGATAATCAGAATAGTACTTAGCCCTTACCTAGAACTCGTCATCAGTAGATCTCAAAGCAAGTCAGGATCCTTATCTCCATCGTACAGATGGGGAAACTGAGGCACGGGGAGGGGAAACAGCCGGTCCTAAGCCCCAGTTCAGTGCTCTAGCCACTAGGTCTTTAGATGCACAGGTACTGGATTCGATCCCCGACCCTGCCCTGGAGTAACTTCCTCCCTCTTGGTTCCCAGTGGGAGTCGAGGGTGCTGCACAAGTGGGGGCCTGGGTGGAAAACTCAATAGCCCTGGGGCTTGGGATGAGGGTGATCCATGGTAGCAGTGTGGGTCTAGTGCCTGGGCCATGTACATGCAGGCTATTAAAGTTTTATCTCAAGCTGTTTGGGCACGCATGTCCTGGGTTGGATCCCCACAGACAAACTCGGAAAGGGAACTCTGGAGCTGCTAGGACAGCAGTTTATCCCCCACCTGATGTTTCCCACAGAATCTGTGCCCAGCATGTCATGGCCACTTAGACAGCAGGGGCAGAACCCAGCTGAATCCTCCTGCTGCAAAAGCCTGGAGCTAGAGGAGAATCTCCCATGGCTGTTAGCAGTATGGGGAATATGACACACAGGCCGGTAGTTCTGATTCCAGGCGGTAAGGGGTGCGCACACGCAAAAAGAGGGCTTGCTCCCTCCAGCAGAGAGCAGCAGGGACACACACATAGATTCCAAGGCCAGAAGGGACCATTGTGATCATCTAGTCTGACCTCCTGGATAATCCAGGCCCGAGAACTTCCCCCAAATAATTCCTAGGGCAGATCTTTTAGAGAAACATCCAGTCTTGATTTTAAAATTGCCAGTGATGGAGAATCCACCACGATCCTTGGGAATCGTTCCAATGGTTAATTACTCCCACCGTTAAAAATGTACACCTGATTTCCAGCTTAAACTTGTCTAGCTTCAATTTCCAGCCATTGGCTGGCGTCAGACCTTTCTCTGCGAGACCAAAGCACCCGCTACAAAATATTTACTCCCCATGTCAGGACTTACTGACTGTAAAAGTTGTGCCGATGGTTAATTACACTCACATAAAAATCTGTGCTTTATTTCAAGTCTTAATTTGCCTAGTTTAGGTCACAGTTTCTGGGTAACTGAGCCTGTGTTTCTCCTCTGGGGTCCCTCCTGGGCACCCACTTTCTGGCTCCCAGACATCACCAGTCTCGGGTGGACCTGCGTTTCTCTTCCTGCTGACCGGGTTTTATGGCCACCCAGCTCCCTCTGATATCCCCAGCAAGTCAGTGTGTGTCAGCTCAGGGTGAAGGGAACAGACCAGACCCGACACCACCGGGGCCAAAGCTACAGGTGCAGCCCGAGGCCGCACGCTCTAGGCAGGGGCGGCCCAGATTCAGGCTGGCAGGGCATCGGACTGACCTGGAAAGTGCCTGCCTTGAGGAGCATGACCTGGTCCTGCTGGCAGAGCGACTGGAAGCCCGGGATGCTCTTGGCGAACTCCACCACCTCCTTGACGGCCGGTGTGAAGCACTGGGAGAACTCCTCCCACACCTGCTGGCTGGTCTTGCCGTTGCTGCAGTATGGGCTGGCATTCAGCGGGCACGCCTGGGTGGGGAGAGCAAAGCGGGTCACCAACGCAGGGAGGGACAAGGGGAGCACCAGCCTCCTAACCTGGGCAGGGTGGGCCTGGATTGGGACCCCAGAATGGAAACACCCTGAAAACTTTGGGGATGGGGGAATCAGATCCGGACTGGGGGGGGGCTCAGAACCAGATTTTGGGGGGAGCTGAAGAATCAGACCAAAATTTGGGGGAGCCGGAGGAATGAGATCCAGATTTGGAGGGGGGTCCACATTTGGGGGGGCTCAGTGACTCTGGATTGCTGCTGGCAGGATCTGGCCTCTCAGACTGTTGGGGGGGGGGAGTCTCCCCAAAGGAGATTGTATGGGAGCCCGTGGAGCAACACATGGGGTTGCAGAGACAGACCCTCCCTGGAATGCAGCCCTAGAACGCGTGAGGATGCTGCAGCGTCGCTGCTGCCCAGCAGGGGGAGCCAACCCTTAAGAACCAAGTTGCTTCTTGGTGTCAATCCAGCTGCAGATCTGGGGCTCAATCCAGAGGGGTGCAGAGCACCCTTCACTCCCACTGGGAACCCGAAGCGGGAGGAAGTTACTACGGGGCAGGGAGAGGTGGAGGGATTCAAATACAATCAGATGGCAATGGCTTAGGAATTAGAGAGTCAGGACTCCTGGGTTCTATTCCTGGCTCTGGGAGGGGAGAGGGTCTAATGGTTGGAGTGGAGTGGGGGGCATCTGGGAGTCAGGACTCCTGGGTTCTATTCCTAGCTCGGGGAGGGGAGGGGAGGGGAAGGGGGGGGTCTGGGTTCTATTCCTGGTCCTTTGTGTGTGGGGGTAGGGTCTAGTGGTTAGAGCGAGGGCAGGGGGAGCTGGGTGTCAGGACTCTTTGGTTGTATTCCCAGCTCTGGGAAGGGAGTGGGGTCTAGTAGTTAGGGCAGGGTGAAACGATTGGGATCCAGGACTCCTGGGTTCTCATCCCAACTCTGACTCGGCTGAGTGAGCCTGGGCCAGTCACTCCCTGTCAATTTCCCCTCTGGACACCCAACTGAGCCAGTCCTGCTTCCCCCCAGGTGAGGGCCCGTGCCCTCCCCCCTAACCCCTGTCATCGGGGGTCCTGCCTGGCTACTTACAATGCCTCTGCTGGTGGCCGAGCGCCAGGGACATGCCCTCTGGGAGCTGCCCTCGGAGTAGCCGTAGTCGAAGGTGGGGTAGTGCCCGGCATTGGCCAGGTAGCTGGCCTGCTGGGCCTGGTAGATGTCGTTGCCGAAGCGGCGGGGCCCATTGTCCACGTAGCCGGGGGCCTCCTGGGGGCAGGCGCCGTAGCCGGAGAGGGGCAGGCCGGCCGAGTCGTACTGCCCGTAGGCGTAGCCGTTGTTGAGCTGCTGGTCGGCGTAGCTGAGTGAGGGGTAGGACTCGGCCCGCTTGCCCAGCCGGTCCTGCCCGCTGACAAAGATGTCGTGATAGGCTCGCGAGATGGCGCCGATGGCCTCCTCCTCCTGGGCGTCGGGGCTGGGGGGCGCCTCCCCCTCGGGCCCCAGCCCCACGTCCATGGGGGCCTCGTTGAGGCTGTTCATGTAGCTCTGCATCTCGTCCAACAGGCGCTGCTTCTCCCGCTTGGGGATGCGCCCGAAGCGCACCGCTGTGGAGGGGGGAGGAAGGAGAGAGAGCGTGAGCTGGGCAGGCACTAGGGGTGCACTCGTGAGCGCCCCCTACTGGGGGTAGAGAGCAACGGGGAGGGAGCAAGCCAGCAGCACTGGGAGGAGGTGGCACGAGGGGCTTGTCACCACCCGCAGTTCCCGTCGTGTCGCGGCAGGTAGTAACAGTAATGGCCTGTTCTACATGGCCGCGCTGGCTGCTGCGCTCCACCCCAGAGCACGTTGCATCGCAGAGCTGCCTCCCACAATGCAGCTGTTTCCCTGTGTGTCTAGACTGGCACAGCTCCTGCCAGCTCCCTTTGCACTCCACACCCCCTACATAACCCCCCATGTGCCCCTCCCACACCACTGGCTGATGTCTCCCTCCCCCCACCACCCCCGGTGGCCCCACAGGCACCTTTGCCTACCCCCCTTCTCCTGCCCAGATCACCCCCTGCCTGGCACGTCTCTGCTCCACTTCTCTCCGTAACTAGGTCAGTGGGTCAGGAGCAGCACCAAGGCCCATGGGAGACGCACAGAGGGGCTGGGGCGGGGGCAATCTACTGCTATAGGACCGTCCAGCACCTCTGCCTAGGCCAAGACGGGGGGAGGGGGAGAGTATGAGATTTTATTAAGGCTGCTTGAGACAGACAGACCGCGTGGCTCCCTCTGCTCCTGCCCGCTGGTCTCACCACCCAGGGGTTCCCCCAAGTCCCGACCTGAGGCCAGACGCAAATCAGGAGAGACTCACTAAAGTCAATGCGGCTACACTGGTGTCAGATCAGATCTCTGGCATGCAGCTACAAAGTCCTGGGTTCTATTCCTGGGTGTAGGACGGTAGTGGGGTGGTGGTTAGAGCAGTGGGGGCTGGGAGTCAGGACTCCTGGGTTCTATCCTCAGCTCTGAGAGCGGAGTGGGACTAGAAGGTTAGAGCAGGGGAAAGGGAAGTCAGGACTCCTGGGTTCTATTCCCAGCCCTAAGAAGTGAGGATCTAGTGGTTGGGGGCAGGGGAAGGGAAGGGAGCCAGGACTTCTGGGTTCTCATACCAACTCCGATTTGCTATGCAAGACACTTGCCTGCTCTGTGCCTCAGTTTCCCCATCTGTTAAGTTGGGGAGAGTGATACTGCTCCACCTTTGCAAAGTGCTTGGAGACCTCTGGCTGATGATAACAAGTATCTTCCTTCTCCTCAGCCTCCGGTTCCTCCCCCACCTGTCCCCCTGAGGCCCGACAGCAGAATAACTCTGACCCAAGAAAAGACTTTCCAGGGAGTGGATTTCCAGCCCTGCCTGTGCTGGGTGGGGAAGGGATGTATCACAGGGGAGCGGGAGGAGCATCCCCAGGGATGCCCCCCTCCCCACACTGCGCCCCCGGCGGGTGTAGCACGGAGGGGCCCGATCCTGCCCGGTAACATGGCAACGGAAGCAGGATCGGGCCCCAGTGCTGCAGCCTCATGCGAGGGGGCACGTGTGGGAGATGTAGGAGCCCCGTGCTGGGCAGGACACAGCCTCGTTCTCACGCCCACCCGGGGCTTTGTGGGGAGCAGCGTGCGGAGGGCGGGAGAGTCTGGAGGCTGACGCCTGCTCTGGGAGCTGCTGCCATAACCTGAGCTGGAGCGGGGGCTGCACATGGCAGCCGTGACCCAGAAACCTCCTTTCCCGCACACAGGATCCCGCTGCCCCCGCAAAGCCCCAGATGGGCCTGGAACTGGCAGGGCGTGGGGGGGGGAGAGCACGCTGGGATTCCTTCCCTTCCCTCCCCTCCCCCCTCCTCCACCCTTCTCCCGCACCCCCAACTCCCCATCCCTGTCCCTTTCCTCCCCAGTCTATACCACATCTCCCCCTATTCCCCCCGGCCCCTGTCCCTCTCTGCACCCCACCCCCCGTTAACACAGCAGCTGGCAGCCTGGATAATGCCCGTGGGCCTTTCCTGCCCTACAGCCCCTGGGGCTTTGGGGAGCCCTTGAGCCGAGGCTGCTGCTCAGTCCTGGGGTTTAGTTCCCTTCCTGATTCCCCCCACCTGCCCGGGAAGATCCGGCCCAAGGGAGGCGAGATCCCCGGGCTGCTTGCTCACCCTTAGGATCTACTTTGTGTGCCCTTCCGCCATGCGCTCTGGACCAGTGAGCGAGCTTTACCTGGCACAACGCGACAGGCGGGACCCAGGAGCCTGGCCCCTGCTGCCCCCACCCCCTGACTAGTGGTTGGACGGGTGTGTGGGACCCATGTATTTGGGTGTCGATGGTGCTGAGATCCAGGGAGCTGGTTCTCACATGTCCCCTGTCCCAAACCAGCAAAGAGCCAGAACCATCGGGGCAGGGAGGAGGGAAGCCAGGGGAGGCAAAAGTCCCAGTGAAGAGGTCCAGATGGGGAACCTCTGGTCCCAGTCCCAGTCCTCCTCCCTGGTTCTGATTCTGGTCCCAGTCCCGACCCATCTCCACGACTCGAGTTCCAGCCCTCATCACGGTCCGGCCCATCTCTGCAGTTCTGGTGCTGATCCATGGATCTGGGTGTGGTCCCAGCCCCAATCCTGATCCTTCTCCATGGTTCTGGTGCTGATCCAAGCCCACCTCCATAGATCTGGGTCCGGTCTCGGCCCATCTCCAGGTCTCTCTGCCACCCCCTCACACCGCACCCCTCCCCTCCCCGGCCATTCTTAGCACGCTAATGCTGATGAGCCATTTCAAAGTCTAACAAATCCATCATGAGCGGATGGAGAAGCTCGAACCATTCATCACAGCCTGGCCCTGGCATCCCCCCACACCATTGCCCTCCCCCCACCCACATCCGTGCTCAGAGCCATAAATCAGCCCCCAGCACAGAGCTCCCATTTATCAGCTGGGGCAGCTGCTGACTGGGCAGAGCAGGAGGGCCTCAGGGGGATGTGGGGTCCCGCCGCAGGGGGGCAGGGCACCAGCCTTTCGCCCCAAGCCACCTCCCCCATCCCCAGCTAAATTCCTATGTGGGTCTCCTGGGGAAAGGGAAGTTTGGTGGCAGATCAGAAACAGACAGCACAATTCAGACAGTCTGCACAAGAGAGAACCAGGGCCGGGATAGAAGGGCTGGGGGCTGTGGGTCGGGACTGAGGGGCACTGGCAGAGGGGGTGTGGGGGGAGCCCAGGGCTGGGATAACAGGTGGGGCTGTGGGTCGGGACTGAGGGGCACTGGCAGAGGGGGTGTGGGGGGGAGCCCAGGGCTGGGATAGCAGGTGGGGCTGTGGGTCGGGACTGAGGGGCACTGGCAGAGGGGGTGTGGGGGGGAGCCCAGGGCTGGGATAGCAGGTGGGGCTGTGGGTCGGGATTGAGGGGCACTGGCAGGGGGTGTGTGGGGGGAGCCCAGGGCTGGGATAGCAGGTGGGGCTGTGGGTCGGGACTGAGGGGCACTGGCAGAGGGAGTGTGGGGGGAGCCCAGGGCTGGGATAGCAGGTGGGGCTGCAGGTCGGGACTGAGGGGCACTGGCAGAGGGGGTGTGGGGGGAGCCCAGGGCTGGGATAACAGGTGGGGCTGTGGGTCGGGACTGAGGGGCACTGGCAGAGGGGATGTGGGGGGGAGCCCAGAGCTGGGATAACAGGTGGGGCTGTGGGTCGGGACTGAGGGGCACTGGCAGAGGGGGTGTGGGGGGAGCCCAGGGCTGGGATAACAGGTGGGGCTGTGGGTCGGGATTGAGGGGCACTGGCAGATGGGGTGTGGGGGGAGCCCAGGGCTGGGACAGCAGGGGCTGTGGGTCGGGATTGAGGGGCACTGGCAGATGGGGTGTGGGGGGAGCCCAGGGCTGGGATAGCAGGGGCTGTGGGTCGGGACTGAGGGGCATTGGCAGAGGGGGTGTGGGGGGAGCCCAGGGCTGGGATAGCAGGGGCTGTGGGTCGGGACTGAGGGGCATTGGCAGAGGGGGTGTGGGGGGAGCCCAGGGCTGGGATAACAGGTGGGGCTGTGGGTCGGGATTGAGGGGCACTGGCAGAGGGGGTGTGGGGGGGAGCCCAGGGCTGGGACAGCAGGTGGGGCTGTGGGTCGGGATTGAGGGGCACTGGCAGAGGGGGTGTGGGGGGAGCCCAGGGCTGGGACAGCAGGTGGGGCTGTGGGTCGGGACTGAGGGGCACTGGCAGATGGGGTGTGGGGGGAGCTCAGGGCTGGGATAGCAGGGGGCTGTGGGTCGGGACTGAGGGGCACTGGCAGAGGGGGTGTGGGGGGAGCCCAGGGCTGGGATAACAGGTGGGGCTGTGGGTCGGGACTGAGGGGCACTGGCAGAGGGGGTGTGGGGGGAGCCCAGGGCTGGGATAGCAGGTGGGGCTGTGGGTCGGGATTGAGGGGCACTGGCAGAGGGGGTGTGGGGGGAACCCAGGGCTGGGATAACAGGTGGGGCTGTGGGTCGGGACTGAGGGGCACCGGCAGAGGGGGTGTGGGGGGAGCCCAGGGCTGGGATAGCAGGGGGCTGTGGGTCGGGATTGAGGGGCACTGGCAGAGGGGGTGTGGGGGGAGCCCAGGGCTGGGATAACAGGTGGGGCTGTGGGTCGGGACTGAGGGGCACCGGCAGAGGGGGTGTGGGGGGAGCCCAGGGCTGGGATAGCAGGTGGGGCTGTGGGTCGGGACTGAGGGGCATCGGCAGAGGTGGGGGGAGCCCAGGGCTGGGATAGCAGGTGGGGCTGTGGGTCAGGACTGAGGGGCACTGGCAGGGAGCAGGCTGTGGCAGACGTGACGCTGGCCGTGCCCAAGGGCAGACCAGGCCGGGGGAGGAGTGGGGGTGGGGGGCGGGAGGCCGGGATCCCTGCGCTCACCGTCGCGGGACATGCCGACGGCGAGGCACTTCTTGAAGCGGCAGTGCTGGCAGCGGTTACGGTTCATGCGCATGATCATGCAGTTCTCGTTCTTCACGCACATCTTGTAGTTGATGTTCTGCTGGATGCTGCGCCGGAAGAAGCCCTGGAGGGGGCCAACAGGGCGAGGAGTCAGCGCCAGGCAAACCCTGCCCCATCTGTGCTCCCCCCAGCCTGCCCCGCCCTGCCCGCCAGCCCCCGGCCCACTCAGCCTGGGGGGCTGTTTGTGCTGGCAATGAGCTCCCCTCGGAGCTGGGTCGCCCCGGGAAACGGCACCACGGTGACGCCGCAGCTTGCTAGGAGGCTCCTTGCCTCAACTCGGTCCCCGGCCGCCCCGAAGCCCCGCCCCTGGCCCCACCTCCTCACCTTGCAGCCCTCACAGGCGTGGACGCCGTAGTGGAAGCCGGAGGCGATGTCCCCGCACACCTTGCACAACAGCACCATCCCGCCCGTCTCTGCAAGGAGGGGTGGGGGTGAGCATCACACTCGTTCGGTCCCCTCCTGCCCACCCCACTGCAGCCCCCACAACGGAGAGGAAGGGGACCGACCCATAGGAGCGCCACCCCCTCCCTCCAACCATCTGCCCAGCCCCAGGGTCCCACCTGCCCCCCTAAGACGCATCCCCCTCCCCACTACTGCCCAGATTCATTAACTAGCCGCTTGGAGATGCCCCGTTTCCAGCCAGACTAGGTTGCTAGCCCCACAGGACTGGGGACCCCCCAAAGAGGGGGTGCATGGTCCCAGCTGTGTGTCAGGTTGGCCCCTGGTGGCTTCATGTGAGAGTACCCTACCTCCCAATATTCCTGTTGCTTTGGATGGTCTAGCGGTTAGAGCAGGGGGGCTGGGAGTCAGGACTCCTGGGTTCTATCCACAGCTCTGAGAGAGGAGTGGTGTCTAGTGGTTAGAGCAGAGGGGCTGGGAGTCAGGATTCCTGGGTTCTACTGCTGAATTGCTGTCCCTTCCCCTCTTAGTGCCTCAGTTTCCCCAGCTGGAGCAGGGGGATGATGACAGAGCTGCGCCCTGGTCACTCACTATTGAAGGTGCCGGTCATGCCGTTCTGCTTGGCCGTAGCAACTCTGCTCTGGGTGGGGGGCGATTGGCCCTTGCTGGGGTACCTGACCCCCTCCGGGAACTGGAAGGCCACCTTAGGCGAGGATGGCGAGCTGGAGCCCTGCGGCTTGATGGCCCCAATCTCAGTCAGCGTCAGCTCCTCCAGCGACGAGGGCAGGGAGTGTTGTGGGGAGGGCACCAGGTAGCCGCCGGGTGGGCTGCCCGGGGTGGGGCTGGAGCCAGCCGTGGAGCCCACGTAGAGGATCACGCCGCCTGGGGCAGAGAGAGCAGTGGGAGGGGAGGTCAGATGGGGAATCTTGGCTTGAGGGTGCTCAGGGTCTGCGGCCTCCTGTAGGGGCAGGGGAGCTGCGTATTGGGAACCCAGGCTGGCATCCATCCCCCAGGGCTCTGGCCTGCCAGGGTTTAATATGATCGGGGCAGGGTTGGATGTTTGGGATGGGGATGGGGGAGTGATCTTGGGGTTCCTGGGGGAACAAAAGAACAGGAGGCAGGGCAAAGGAAAGGGGAGGATGAAAATTGAAAGACATGGAGACACAGGGCAGGGCGAAATCTGTGCAACTGATGAACCCCATCACCCACGGCAGGGCGGATGCAGCCTCCGAAGCCCTGCACAGACTCAGGGTCGCTTCCCTTCCCCTGGCCATAGACAGCTGGAGGGGACGGGACCAGGGAGCGGCTACAGCCCACCTGGCTGGGAGACGGGGAGATTGGAGTCCCTGGAGCCATCCCAGTGTCTCACGTGGAGCTGCAGCGTGGGGGGGGGGGGGGGAGGAACACAGTGTCAGCCTGTGTACGCGCGCACACGCGCACACACACACACACAGCCGCCGGGCAGCCCTGAGACGAGGCTGCGGGGAATGTGGGGCAGTGAGGCACGTGCTGCGGAAAGTAGGGCAAACAAACAGAGGACAAAATGCAAACCCAGATCATCCCGCTGGGAGCCAGCCCAGGGGTCCGCGGGTACGGCAGGGGTCATGCCAAGATTCCCAGGGACGCCTGGCGTGTGCAGCTGCCCTGGCTGGGGGGTGCCAACTGCCTAGATTCCATCTCCCCGCAGGCCCAGTTCTGAGCGAGAGCTTTGAGCCAAATTCAGGTCGTACACTGACTCAGCCCCTGTCCATGCCCCTCAGTCCCCACCCGCAAGCCCCCTCCTGCCATCCCAGTTCTGCCTTTTCCATTAACAGAGGCCCCTCCGCCCTCAGTCACAGCAAACTGTGTGAAGATTTTGTGGCGGGAGCCCACGGAGGCGGGGAGGAGACCTCGCCCTTGCGCACGTGGGCACCCACACGCACGCACGTTCCTGGTGACCTATATCAGGAAAAGAGCTGCTGCTCTGACTCAAATCTTAGCTCATTATTATTACCTGCAAGCGGCAGGAACCGGTTCTTCCACAGTAGGAACCGGCATACATTCCCCTCCGCGATAGCCCAGGGCATTTAAACCCACCAGCGCCCAAAATAAGCACTTCCCCCCTTGGCATTTTCTGGAGTTGCGCCTGATTTTAAGAAGGCCCGATCCGGCCTTTTAACCCGGCAGGCACTGCCCGGACTCAACCCCCGCTGCCCAAATTTCAGCTCAGAGCAAATACTTGTAGCCGAGCCCCTCTCCTGCTGTCTGCTCCCTGAAAATTATGGGGTGAAACTCAGATGCGGGATGGGAGGAGGCGCTAGGCCTCCTCCCATCCCTTTCCTGCCATCAGCTCCATTCGGCCTGGGGGGCACAGAGAGATCGGGCTGCAGTCGGGGTCATGCCCCTGGGGAGCTGTGTGCCCTAGTGCCCCAGAGTAACACAGCCACGGGTAACACAGCCTCTTTCTCTCCCACAGCTCAGCCTGCCAGTGCCCACCACTGCAAAACAAGACTCCAGCCCAGTACCTTTGGTAGCCACTGCTGGGTTCTATCTGGGTACCAGACCCGGCCAGGGCGTCCTCACTAGATCCTAAAGCAGGTAGATCCTGCCCCCTGAATGAGCCCCCTGCCCTCGGCGAGGAATACTCCACCAAGCTAGGGGCTCGCCCAGGCGGGCATGGCACCATGCCCTCTCCGTGCAAGAGCCCCTCTGCCTTCCATTGTGGCCCACCCCCACCTAAGCACGGGTGCCATGCTCCATCTCCACCCAGCCCTGTTCTAGACAGTTCCCCAAACCAAAGGTTCATCTCCAGCCCCCTGCCCCGCCCCTGCGTTCCCCAGCTCCCAGGGCAGGAGAGTCCCATCAAATTCTCTGCCCGCAGGGCTCAGTGTGTGGAACGTGCAGGCAGGCTGGCAATAGTTATCTCCTAGCCTGACACCCACAGCGCCCCCTGCTGGAAGGGGCTGGACTGGAATAGCCGGGAGCTCCCCCCAGCCAACGCTCCTGCCCCGCTCCCCACAACGCTCCCTGCTGGGAGGGGCTGGACTGGAGTAGCCAGGAGGTCCCCCTCAGCGCCCCCTGCTAGGAGGGGCTGGACTGGAGTACCCAGTAGCTCCCACCCAGCCAGCGCTCCTGCCCCGCTGCCCACAGCGCCCCCTGCTGGGAGGGGCTGGACTGGAGTAACCGGGAGCTCCCCGCCAGCTAGCGCTCCTGCCCCGCTCCCCACACAGCACCCCCACTGGGGGGGGGGGGCTGGACTGGAGTAGCCCAGTGCAATTTTTAATCCCCCCCCCCCTTCCTCATGTACAGTTGATTAAAATCCAAACTGGCAGCAGAAATGAGAGGATTGACACCCATCTATCTAGCTAACAGAGGGACAGACAGACAGAGAGGATGTCTGGGATGCAGACACACCCGTAAGTCCCACTTTGCATGCTGGAGTTTGCAGCGGGAAGGAGAGAGAGCATGACAGGGGACAGAAGGGGGCACGGTGGGGGTCAGGGGTAGGAGTGGGCACAACAGGAGGGAGGCAGAAGGGGTCAGGACGGGGGACAGGAGGCAGAAGGGGGCACGATCGGGGCAGAGGGTAGGAGAGGGCACAACGGGGGTCAGGGGGCACAAGGGAGGGGCAGGGTTAGGAGAGGGCATGCCGGGGGGCACAAGGGAGGGGTGGGGGGTAGGAGAGGGCACAACGGGGGCACAAGGGAGGGGCAGGGGGTAAGAGAAGGCACAACAGGGGGCGGGGGGCACAAGGGAGGGTCAGGGGTAGGAGAGGGCATGCCAGGGGCACAAGGGAGGGGTGGGGGGGTAGGAGAGGGCACAACGGGGGCAGGGGCATAAGGGAGGGGCAGGGGTAAGAGAGGGCACAACGGGGGGCGGGGGGGCACAAGGGAGGGGCAAGGGCAGGAGAGGGCACGCCGGGTGCACAAGGGAGGGACAGGGGGGCACAAGGGAGGGGCAGGGATAGGAGAGGGCACGCCGGCGGGAGGAGGCAGCAGACGATGCGGCCACAGGAGCAGGAGAGGACACGGCCCCCCCCGCCGCACCACCCACAATCAGGTCACGGCGCGCACGTGTCCGCCCGGGGCGCGGAGCCGGGAACAGCAGCGGGCGGGCGCCGCGCCAGCCCCGGGGACACCTGACCGGCTGCTCACATGGCTGCGGCGGCCCGGCGCGCTCGGGTGGGTGGGGAGCGATCGCTCCGGCTCGGTGCAATGCGATGGGGGGGGGGGCACCCAAAGCTGCCTCCTTCGGACGCCCCTAACCCCCGAATGGGGGGAGGGGGATTAGCAGCAAAAGTGTCCGTGTGCAAAGGGGACGGACGGACGGACGGACAGACCGACCGACCGACCGACGGGGGCTGCATCTCAAAGCTACCCGCCCCCTCTCCCATTGTGCCGAGAGAGGGAAGGGAATAGAACCCAGGAGTCCTAGCTGCCAGCCCCCTCCCCCAACCACTAGACCCCACTCCCCTCCTGGAGCTCTGAACTGAACCCAGGCATCCTGGCTACCCTAACCACTACCCCTACTCCCAGAACTGTGAACAGAACCCAGGAGTCCTGGCTCCCAGACCTTCCCCCTTTCGCCCCCCCCCCCCACGCTAACCACTAGTCCCCACTCCCCTCCCAGTTCTGGGACCAGAACCCAGTTGTCCATTCCCAGACAGGAGGGGGAAATGAACAGCTCTTAAACAAACAAACAAAACCCTTTAGGCTTTCTAGTGGCACTAATGCAAACAGTCGGGGGTGGAGGGCAGGTCTGCCCCCACACCACAGTGCCAGGCGTTAACCATTACCATGCTGGGGTTTTGCATCCAGACAAATGCTCCTGCCCACGCCTGGCCCTGACATTCATCCAAAATCTTGAAAACGCTTTAAACATTTATTTTTGAGCAAGGTGTAAATTCCCCTGCTCCCCTTCGGCTCGGGTCTGTCCGTCGCTTGGTGCCAAGGCCCGGCAGTGGGTCCAGTCTATGTCTGGGCGAGGGACAGAAGCTGGGACCATCAGCCTGCTGGAGTTAACTCCTTCTGCAAAGCCGGGTGGTGGGTTTCTTACATCTTAAAGCCAACTGCTGGGTTTGACTCCAGACCCAGCTGCTGCGGTTCAGCTTTGGGTCTGGAACCAGAACCAGCCGTCGGGTTCTGAGTTTGGCTCTGGATCCAGGCTGGGACGCAGATGTTGGGTTCTGGGATTAGATCTGGACCCAGCGGTTCCGTTTGGGGTTCCATGCCGCCCCGAGGACTCTCTCCAGGGCTTTTTCTAAGGCCGGGCACTCCCAACCAGTGGAGCTGCTGGTGTGTGCCAGGGTTTGGAAGTGTTAATGGGGGGGACTGCTAAGGCCCTAGCTCCCATGGCCCATCGGCTGCTGGGTACCCTGGACTTGTCTGATGGCCTTTAACAGAACGGGGCTGTCCCATTGCGGGGGCACCCTCCCCCCGACAGGGCCTTGCTGTTGCAGCCGGCAGATCAGCAAATAGTCCCACGCCTGTGCTTCCTGCTTCCCTATCATGGCCCCTTCCAAACGGGGTTAGAGCCCCACAACGCACAAGCAGCCTATAATTCAGCTCTCTCCCCCTGGCTCGGTCTGGATTCGACAACCTTGGATCTGAACTCGCCCCAGTGGCTTGGGTTCGAGGTCCGATACAGACGGGGGCCTGCTTTCCTGTTCGGATGCTGCCGGCATCTTACAGGAATGGTGGTTGGGCAGGGGATGTTGGGGGATCGGGATCCCCAAAGGGCAGATTGCAATACTGCATATCCCACAGCCCTGGCCCCATCCAACTGCAGGACCTTACACTGCGGGATCCCAAACCAGACACTGACCCAGTCCTGCAACCCACAACTCCTGTGGATTTCAAGCACTGGGAATGCAGGGGAAGCCCCCAATGGGACATCCCCCCTTCAGATTTAGATCCATTTCCCCTTAGACGCCTCAGTCAATTTCTCTTTGATAAATGAGCCACTATTCACATTAGCATAGCATGTCGAGACCCCAATGGAGATCAGGGCCCTGTTGTGCTGGGCGCTGCATGGACAGAGTGAGGGGCTCCGTGCCCCCCAAAGTGCCCAGTCTAAATAGACAAAGAGTGGCAGAGGAAACAGATGCCAAGAGAGAGGAAGTGACTTGCCCAAGGTCACCCAGGCGGGCAGTGGCAGAGCTGAAGAAGAGCCCAGTTGTCCTGAGGCCTAGCTCAGTACTCTAGCCATGGTCACCAGGGCCTCTCAGTTTCCCCGTCTCTGTTTCGCTGCAGCCATTTCCAGCCCGGTTGGCACCTGCCGCCCCAGAGTGGCGATTAGCACAATGGCCTTGCTGACTCGACAATCTGACACGGGGACCCGCTGCTTTCGGAAAAGGGGCGGCGGGGAAATAAATAAATAAATAAAAAGATCACCACCACCGGGGGACTGATTTCAGCGAGCTCCCAGAGCTGGGAAGGCAGCAGAGGCCGCAGTGTGTGTTTCACCGGCGCTGGAGAGCGGGGGGAAATCAATCATAAAGACACCTTCTCCTCAGCGCTGTGCTGAACGCAGCTGCTGCCTCCTGGACCTGGTGACCTGAATTCTCCTGACAAAGGCAAATCCCACTGCGCTCTCGAACATATTTATAAGGCATGTCACACTCCGCAGCTTCCCCAGCTCCCGGCAGCTGGGGGAGTCCTCGTACATTTCACAGTCCGGGCCGGCTCGCCGCCATCGGTTTGCAGCATTTAAACCCCATTATCCTCTCTCGCCAGACACGGGAAGCACATTTGTGTGTGTGTGTGTGTGTGTGTGTGTGTGCTCTGGCTTTCAGAGTTATTTAGAGGCTGAATCCAAGCTGGCCTTTGCAGTCCCACACGTGTCTCTTAAACTCTCCCCGCCTCCCCCTGCAATCTGTCCAGAACTGCAGCCAAATACCAAATAAATAAATAAATAAATAAATAAAAGACTCAAAAACAAATTTAGGTTCATGGGTAAACAAAGGCGGGGGGCGGGGGAAGGTCATGCTGACCCCTTTCTGATCCTGGCTTCGCTGACTCCGGGTACCCCAATGTTGCAGACTGCCTGAGTTTTTAGAGGTGCTGAGGACCCCACAATTCCAGCTGAAGTCAAGGGGGTGGCAGCCCTGAAAATCAGACACCCTCCCCCCGCCCACAGTGTCCCTTCTGCCTGTGTGTTTTCCACGCTGGGGAAGCCTTGGACTAGAGGCCTATTCTTCATGGCAGCGTGGGGGGGTTTCACACACATACCCGCGACTCTGGGAGATTTTGATGTCTGTCACTGATTTGGAGCAAGAAAGTGGGTCAGTTTCACCCACAGTAAAATAACTTGTCGCATCGGGCAACTGAAAGTCAGATCTCGGGTTCCCGGCTTGGGACTCCTCGCTGAAGCGAGACAGGACATTTGGAGCTGTATCTCCAGTGCCCTGGAGTTCGTTGGGGGCGTGGGTTGGACCTGGAGTTCCTGACCCCCAGCAGAAGCCAAGATACAACCTGGTATCTTCAATCCAATCTGTCCCTCCCCCCACTCCGTCCCATGTCACATAGGTGCTGCAGGGGGTTGGGATGAAGGTGATTTCCCTCCCCTCCTCGAGACAGGCTACTGCAGCCTGGGTTACACAAAGGGTGTTAACTTCCTTGGCTTGTAGAGCTCCTCACTAGTGACAGTGCCCAGAAGCCTCTGCCAATTCAGGCCTCATCGTGCTGGGCCCAGACCAGAACACCCCTGAATTTCAGGGCATTGAAAATCCAGCTCCAAATTTCTTGCCTGGCACAAGTCTCCGTTTACAGCCATCTCAGGTGCCTGAGGTCTAAGCAACTTCCTGCAAAAAGAGGACAAGTTGGGGCCCCCGCAAGATGGGATGCTGTGTCTCTGCATATGGCAAAGTGTAAATAAATGAGATTACCCAGAAAGGGAACACGCGTCTAGCTACGCTGCCAGGAGACACTAGCTACTCGTGCAGGGTTTAATCTTCCAGCACGTTCCTTCACCAGTGGAGCGAGGGGCGGGGGGAGGAAACTGCCTCGCGCTTTTTTTGGCTTAAGTAGGTTAAGCAAATCAGAGTGCATCTGCGGGCTGGCTGGAGCTTCTGAACAGGCGCGGGTCTGGGAACAGAGACAGCAGGGCAAGCGTGCCCCGCAGAGCTTGAGTGTCCGGCGTCCGGGGACAAGGGCAGGCAGCCAGGATCGCCAGCTCTCAGGGGCGGGGGCTGGCTTAGATCTGGACGAGAGAATCAGCTGCCCTGCCCCGGCCCAGAGGTGGCTGCATCTCAGCAGAGGGGGAGCGATGTTCTCTTGGTATGGGGTCCTGCTCTGTGCCTGGGACTTTTGAGCACATCTGCACTACAATAACGAATAATAATAATCAGAAGCACCGTATTTCAATGACTCTCCCGCTCCCCCCCCCCAGTCTAACTACTTCCACAGTCCCATCACCAAAATCTCCAACCATCTAGGGCTGGAGTTTCTAAGACAGCCCAAGGCCAGGGTTCCCATGGGCTCAGTTTGCACAGAGGCACTGATTTTTTTTCCAGAGAGCCCCGCACCCAGCAGCTCACACTGGGACAAAATCAGGGCCAGATTCTCCAGCATCCAACACATCCGAGTTGCAGCCACTTGCATCAGTGCCTACATCGGAGCTGAAATTCTGGCCTCCTGGCCTCTGGCTTGCTTGATGCTGGGGGGCTTCCCCTCCCCGCAGCGTACAAATCCAGGGGTCCTGGGGGAAGCCCCAAAGCAGCCTGCATCCTCTCGCTCCCAGCTGAGCTGCGGGTGGATTTTAACCAGTCAATTTCTTGCTTTTGGGGACACTTTCCTTCCAAGCCAGATGAGTGGAAAACCCTGCTTTACCAAGGGGGGGGAGCAGCAAAAGCCGGCAGCTGAGGTGACCGCCCTGCCTTGGCTTTGAGGACCCCCTTCCGTGTTCAGCAGCCCCCTGCCACAGTCCTTTGAGCAATTGGGGAGCCCACGCTGTAGGGGTGCCTGACTGTGCTGGATTTACAAGGGGGTGGGAGAGGTTGGCGTGTGGGTGAGGGGGGACAGGGACAGGATGGGGGGGGCTCTGGAGAGGTGAGTGGGGAGTCACTGTTCAGAGCGACCCCCCTTGCACATGAGCGGATGGGGGTAACAATAAATGGGGGAGCAGAGTTCCCCATTTTGGACCCAGATCTGCGTTCTGGTTCTGCCTGTCATGAAAGTCGGGGTGGGGGATCCCTTCCAAGCAGAGACGGGTCTAATCCCATCCCCTCCATCACTACTCCCACCCCAAACTTTGGGGAAGGGGCTGCAAACATAATCCGATCCGGGGCCCTCAAAGCACTTTACCCAGGTCCCCGGGCGAGTAGCCTTATCCCTGCTTTTACGGAGAGGGAAACTGAGGCAGACAGAGCCACTAGCAAAGCTGGCAAGAGGAGCCAGCATCCCAGTCCAGTGCTCTGTGCAATGGTCCCTGATGCTCCCAATTTTGGCTCTAGATTTTTGTGGTTCACGGCCATAGCACCGAAAGAAAAAGCTGTTCGGAGGGGCTGTTTTAAAGCCTGCTGGGCCCACAGGGGAAGGCATGGAAGCAACAGAGAACCAGACAGCTCCCCCTGGTATTTGTTCTCCAGCAAAAGCTCTTTTCAGAGGTGCAGATTTTGAGGCCAGAAGGCGCCACTTCGATAATCTAATCTGATCCCCTGTGTAGTCCAACCCGGAGACTGTCCACCAGCCACCCCTGCATGGCCCGGGCAAGAGACCCCCTCCCAAGGATCCCTGCCTGGCCCAGACCAGAGATCCTCCCCCACCATGCCTGCATGGCCTCAGCTAGAGACCCTCCCTCGGTGATCCCTGTGTCCAGCCCGTATCTTGGGGATGAACTAGATGATGCCCGGGCCAGAGCCAGGTGCATCTCCTTGGCCAGCAGGAACCAGGCAAGAGGCAACCCCTCCCCTTCGCCTTGGAGACAAGAGGGCTTTTCCAGTTGCCATGCAAACGAGACAGCCTAACCAACTGCAACCCCCCCCTCCCTTTTTCTCTAGGGCCAGCTTCCCTGCCCACCGCAATTCATTTTCAAGCCGGTTTCAGCCTCCCTGGCACCTGGGTGCCCCGCCGCCGCCTGCAGACAAGCAGCAGAGAGAGCAAATTAGGTCAATGTCACCGTGACGGTGGAAGAGATATATGAGGTGACGCAGCCTCTGGATCAGGGACTGGGGGGGCGGGGGGGAGTGGCAACCCAGAACTAACTCCCCACCCTTGCATATACACCCCCGCATCTCCCCACTAGCTGGATAGCTCTGGGAGGGAAGACAAGCCCCCCATGCTCCGGCGGCACAATAAAAAAGCCCTGAAACAAAGAGTGTGCAGAAATCCCGGCCGAGATAACAATCAAGCCATCTGCTTTCCTCCGGCCCCAGCTCAGCTTTGGGGGAAAAAATCACCCCGCCGCCCAGGCAACATTCAGTGCCCCCCTGGAGATATTTGTTTCGAGCACTGGCTCCCACCCCCCCTTTTCCCTAATTAACGTGCTGATTAGTGAACGAGGAGAACGTTCTGGGTGCTTCAAGGGAGAACTGCCAACCTACCCCAGTTCTTTTTCGGTATCTGGGAGGATAAGGCACTCCTCCATTCAACTATGAGCAGGGAGGGACAGCCCTTGGTGTCTACAAGCCCGGGTGATTGGTATGCAGGAGGCAAAGGGATTGGGCTGGTGGCCGCCGGTGTGCAATTCATCAGCGCCGAGGGGAGCACGTGGACCTAGGGCCTCGCTGGGACTCAGGAGACCTGGCTTCTAGTCCCAGCTTTGCCACGGCCTTTCTCCGTGCCTCAGTTTCCCCACCGTCTCTTTGTCTATGTAGATCTGGGGCAGGGGCTCTCTGTCTTGCTTAGAGTGTGCCAGGTACAGACAGGCCTGCCAGTAGATTTCAGATCTCGTCTTCCAGGCGCTTCCGCCACCAGCGGGAGAACGGGCATCTCCCATCTTCTCTAGGTGCTGGACAAAGAACAAAGCCACTAACCTGGGGAGCTGCCTGTAATAACAATGCAGAGCTGAGCAGAGAGCGCATCCCGGGGACATAAACGCCTGGCAATTGGGGAACAGAAATGGGTCTTTTTGGATCATACCCGAGGATGCATCTGGCACCGATAAAGGCCCTGATCCTGCAATCTGTCCCTATTCAGCCCATGTGCCTCATGTGTGCTTAAGTCCCATTGGATGTAGAAGTCTAACTCCCTTAGGCACTTCTAAGAATCCCAGCCCAGGCTCCCAGCGGCATCAGAAGACTGTATTGGATGGATAACCCAAAAGCTGTCACTTTGGTTCTTCCAGAGGCCCGTTCAGGCATGCCCGTGATATCACCCCCCACCCCTGCAGAAATACCCCCCTCGCTGTCATGTGAGGTCCCACGACAGGCCGCAGCAGACTCATCCCAAATAATCAAATCCCCGGGATTAACCCTCAGCTGTGCCCTGTAAGAATCCCAAATCCAGATTCTGTGCGAGGAATAGGCTGTGTGGGCACCCCTGCCTGCAGGGAGATGGACAATGCCTGGGCAATGGGCACATCCACTCGCCTCTGAATCGTCAGAGGCCTGTTCTGATCCTTCCTTAAAACCCCGGGGGCCGCTCGCCTGCGAGGCACCGTGCACATCGGTCCCAGAAGGGAGGTGCAGAGCGGAGACATAGAGCAAGAGGTGCTGCAGCACAGGGAGATTTGGACCGAGATGCAGCAGACGGTGAGGTTTGCAGCTAACCTCCATTTTTCATGCAGGACACAGGGCAGTGCAGTCCAATGAGCTCACCTTGCACTAAGCGGTGCTATAATGAGGACTGCCACTAGGGGGCACTCAGAGCACTGGGAGGGGTAGCTGCTGCTCCCAGTTTGCACTTGTGTGGGATGCAGTCACCCCGGTAATGAGCACGGCCCTGGGATTTCACTTAGCAGCGTAGAGTGGTGCCCATCACCAAGGCATCTGGTACCACTATAAACCAACTGTCTTGACCCACTACAAACCAGCTGCCTTGGTAAACAATCCCTATTAGGAAGGGCCAATCACAAGTCTGGTCTTACTGTAACACAGAGCAGATCCTGCCCTGGGCAAGTCCCTGCCGTTCTCCGTGCCTCAGTTTCCCCTCCCACTCTTTGTCTATTTAGATTTGGGGCAGGGTCTCTGTCTTGTTTAGAGTGCACCAGGTACAGACAGGTATCTCAGTAGATTTCAGCTGCCATCTTCCATGAGCTTCCACCGCCAGCGGGTGAATGGGCATCTCCCAGCTTCTCTAGGTCCCCATCCCTGAACTGTCCCCACTGTACTGTCTGAGTACTTTACAATCCTTAACGGATTTAATGCCCCCCACGAAGAAGGGCTGGGCCATCTCCGTTCTACAGATGGGGGAAACTGAGGCACGAGGGGTTAAGTGATGTGCCCAGGGTCATCCGGCAAATCGGTGGCAGAGCTGTGCATAGAGCCCCGCCCAACTCTCCCAAGTACCACTCCAAGAGCTCTGACCATCCTACCTCTTGCCCACCCCTAGCAAGCAGAGCCTCCTGGGACAACAGTGAGCGTGGCCTCGGCAGGCGCAGCAGCTGTGACCGGTTGGATAAGCACCTCCCCGGCTGCTGTGGAATGTGTCCAACACCTTGAACTTCACGTGACCCCAAGGAGAAGATTGAGGCCCTTAGCCTCCTAAACGAGAGCCGCCTAAGACAGGCTGGTGAGTTCAACACTCACGTTCCAGCTCGCCAGGGTTCAATGACCTGGCTGGGGGCTGGGTGCGTGCTCACTCACACCCGCACACCTACCCTCCTGCATGACATCCTCTGAGTCACCGGCAATCTTCCCCTAAGCGTGAGTTACCGGGGAAGCCTCGGGCATGTACAGCTCAGCCGGAGTGAATTACAGTCAAAAGACACAGCCGCCAGCACTGCGCCCTGACCGCAGGGGGAAGGGGGCAGGAGGCAAGAATAGCGCACGGGCATGTTTGGGAACTGCCCCATGGCCCAGGTGGCCACTGGAGAGCAGGGAGCTGAGAGCCATTGAACCAAACTGTAAACCCTGGATAGGAGGGAAACCACTTCAAGCCGGGGGGGTGAGTCCCATTGCCCCGGGATGGACTGGACAGACAGACAGACACACAAGTGGACAGCAAAAGGAGACAGCTAGGATCCTATGGGACACAGAGGGTGCCTCAGAGATAGATAGATAGATAGATAGATAGATAGGATGGAGGGAGGGAGGGAGGGAGGGAGGGAGGGGGATGGATAAGTGGATGGATCGGCAGGTAAATATGGGCAGGGAGAGGGATGGATAAGGGAATGGATGGACAGGTAGATATGGGCGGGGGGGATAGATAGACAGGTAGATATGGCCAGGGAGGGGAGAAGGATTGGCAGGTAAATATGGGCAGGGAGGGGGATGGATAAGGGGATGGATGGACAGGTAGATATGGGCAGGGAGGGGGGATAGATTGGCAGGTGAATATGGGCAGGGAGGGGGATGGATAAGGGGATGGATGGACAGGTGAATATGGGCAGGGAGGGGGATGGATAAGGGGATGGATGGACAGGTAGATATGGGCAGGGGGGGGGATGGATAGACAGGTAGATATGGGCAGGGAGGGGGATGGATAAGGGGATGGATGGACAGGTAGATATGGGCAGGGAGGGGGATGGATAAGGGGATGGATGGACAGGTAGATATGGGCAGGGAGGGGGGATAGATTGGCAGGTGAATATGGGCAGGGAGGGGGATGGATAAGGGGATGGATGGACAGGTAGATATGGGCAGGGAGGGGGATGGATAAGGGGATGGATGGACAGATAGATATGGGGAGGGCCCGGAGAAAATTGTGATCTTTTGGGGAAAATTCATGGCCGCATTCCTTCACATAGATCTGCTGCCGCATCCCCCTGACTGCTTCGATTTACTCCGGTGGCTGCAGACTTGTCCCTCCTCTCCCCCTTTCTCCCGCTTGGTGCCCACCTGCCGCCGACTCAGTCTCTGGATGTGTGCAGTTCCCTCCATACCCCTATTTGACAGCCACGAGGGGCCTTCAGTACTAAGGTGATGTCGAAACGCAAACCAACCCAGCGTGACGTCACCACGTGGCAGAGTGACCTCAAAGGACCAACGTGACCCAAATGTGACATCATGACAAGCACTGGCACGACATCATCAAGATGCCAACGTGAGCTGGTGTGTTGTCACCCATGGCACAGTGGTCTCAAAGCACTGCCTCGAAACATCGACACGACCTGAGTGTGACATCACTGGGCAGCATGGTGACATCCTCAAGATGCCAATGCGCCCTGGCGTGACATCATCAAGACACCAATGTGACCCACCGTGATATCGCCACACCGCCCGGTGACGTCGCAAGATGCCACAATGACATCATGTCCAAGTGCCATGGCGTGGATCCCCCTCAGTCCACCGAAGCGATGCCAGGACCTGCAAACGCTGTGGCGATCCCAGAAATGATCATGAGGTGCCCCCAGCTGGTCCTGTGGCCTCTGGGGTGGGGGCCGTTATGGGATTGATTTTGATATTTCAGTGGAATCCGTTACACCGTAATGACCTCAATTGCTTCCCTCCACCCCCACCTCCCAGTGCTGCAAGCTGCTTAGAAGCGATTTACGCAGGAGGATCAAACACAGGAAGAGGGGTTCCCTGCCCCAGAGGGGAGGGGGTTCCCGTGCCCCTGGCACACAGAGAGAGGAGCCCCCATGTGAACTCTGGTTACAAGCCACAGGGCAGCAGCTTTCGCCAAGGGGCTAGTGGTGGGGCGGGGGCAGAACTGCATTGTATTATCCCTACTTCCCGTGGGCATATCCTGCCCTCGATCAATGACGGTGCCAATCCGGAGTCGGGCCACCCACAGCAGTCATGGAAATCAGAGCGGTGACTGCCCCCCCCCCCCGCCCGCCCCACTATCTCAAGCACCTGCTTGAAATCCCAACCCGAACCTCAGTCGACCCCAAACTCCCCATTAGTAGGTCAATGCCATACCTCCCACGTCGCTCACCCAAGCCCCAGCTAGCCAGCTCCTCTTGCCACCCTCCTGAGAGCCGGGCCATGTCTGGAGGGACCTGGTGTCACACACCTTGGTTTGTGCCGATCCCATGGGGGGAAATCACTGGAGACAGGTTAGAGGAGGATTGCAGGCTCTCTCCCATCAAACAGAATGCACCACCGATCCGCATCCTCCCTCTGCCTCCATCCATCTACAGAACCATTCTCCCCCCCCCGCCCCCAGGCTCAGCACCTTCCCTGGAACCCACCCCCAGGCCCCCCCCCCCAACAAAGCCTCCCCTCCCAGGTTTAACCTTTTGTGCTTTTCAGCCATGAAAAAAAAACCCCAAGATATTGCCAGTTTACAAATTCCAGCCTTTGAAAACTCCACCTGCCTCTCCCCCCCGCAAGTGGGTTTTGTGGGGAGAAGGGAAATAAAGCAAAGGTGGGGGGAATTCTGATTTATTTGTCTGTCCTGTTCCTCACCCCGGAGCTGCAGCAGAGATGAAGTAGCTTATTTGTCAGCTAGCCCATTCTGGAAGCTGCAAGAGAATCCTTGAAATAAATACAGCACCGATGAACTCCCCAGGTGCGTCAGCTATTTGTCTGCAAGCCCCCACCCCCCCACGCCAAACACATCCCGGCTCCCTACGGCAATCCATGACCGTGCTGCTTAAGAGTTTGCAGATCAGAAAGCTGTTCTCTTACCAGGACTGTTATCCATGGTGATCTCTGTCTTGCTCGTCCTTAATTTCACCCGGGCCCCTTTCGGAGAGGCAGGCAGGAGTGTTAGGGGGCTGTGTGTGGGGGGGTTGTCTTTGGCCACCCGGCTTTCTCCTCCGCTGCTCCTTCGGGTGTATTCACTCCTGAGCCGCCAGCTGCCCAAATGCCTTTAGATTCCAGAAGGCAGCCCCGGCTGACGATTGTAGCTTCCACGTGCTTCTAACTAGGGCTGCTAAGGTTGGCGATTTCTCTGTATCTATGTGGGTGAGGGTTGCTTGTTCACTCAGGGATTAGCAAGCGCTGGTTTCCTCGCCAGGAGGGGAGCGGAGGAGTCGGGCGCTGGCATGCCTTCGTAGACGGCTCATGTGTTGACTGCATGTGACACAGCCCGAGCCATGCCCCACTGACACACATTTCAGACAAGGAGAAAGGGGTGAGCTCAGCTCTGCGGAGCACATGGGTAAGGGGAGGAGCTGGGGGCGAGTAAACATGTCTCTTTGGAGCGCTGAGTGAGCTCACACTGCAGCACACCCCGCGCCGGCCTTGTTGGCACAGGCCCAGCTGGGGCGCGGAGAGGCGGCCTTTCCCCGGCCTGGGTCGCCTGCCATGTCCCCTGGCTTCCCCCCGGGGCAGATCTGGCAGGGAGAAGCCGGGGCGACTAGATTTCGAAGGGAAGGATCAGCTTAGCCTGGCACAGGCCGGGGAGGGTCCCCAGCCAGCCCTGCCTCTGGCCCAGAACTTCTGGGTGAGCCGGAGGGAAAACTTGATTGAAGGACACCACGTGAGGGCGAATCTTCGCCACCCGGGCCGGGGTGAACCGAATCCAGCCCTGCTGGCTAGGGCGCTCCTGGCCTGTGGTTAATTACCCGCCCCGGGAAAAGCTGGCCGATCGGAAGCGATGATGGCTGGGGGAGGGGATTACCCCCACCCCCCGCTTCCCCATCTCTGCCAGGTTCCCATTTGTGTGTCTACTGGCTACACCCCCTCGTCATCCTCCCACCGGCCCAGCTCCATTTGGACCACCAGTCCCAAAGCTGGCAACTAGCCTGCGAGAGGACCCCCACCGATTCGCCCTCCCCCCAATTCATCCCCCCCCCCGTTCTTCCCCTCCCCCACCGATTCACCCCTCCCCCAATTCATCCCCCGCCCCCTGTTCTTCCCCTCCTCTACCGATTCGCCCCCCCATTCATCCCCCTCTCCCACCCATTCACTCTCCCCCCAATTCATCCCCCTCCCCTGCCAATTCACCCCTCCTTCTGTTCTCCCCTCTCCCACCACCTATTCACCCCTTCCCCTGCTCTCCCCTTCCCCCCCAGTTCATCCCCCTCCCCTGCTGATTCACCCCTCCCCTTTCTTCCCTCTCCCCCCACCTATTCACACCTGCCCTCAATTCATTCCCCCTCCCCCATCAATTCACCACTCCCCTGCCAATTCACCCCTCTCCCTAGCACATTGACCCCCCTCCCCCAAACTATTCACCCCACCCCCCAATTATCCCCCTCTCCCACTGTTTCACCCCCTTCCTCCATGCTCCCCTCTCCCCAGCTATTCGCTTATCCCCAATTCATTCACCCTCCCCCACCGATTCGTCCCCTCCCCCACCAATTCACCCCTCCCCCCCATGCTCCCCTCTCCCTCCCCATATTCACCTCTCCCCTCTGTTCTCCCCTCTCCTCCCTTGGCATCTCACCCACGCATTTTCCGAAGGGGGCAGGAGTGTCCTGTGCCAAGCACCCCCAGAGGGTGGGGTGGGGAGAGTGGAAGAAAGAGGGGATGGAGAAGGAAGGAGAAATAGAGGGAGGCAGAAATGGAGCATGTGTGTTAGGAGAATGGAAGAGGAGGACCTGAGGGTGGGGAGGGTTAGAAATGGGGGGGAGGGGAGGGATAGGGTGGCGGGAGTGGGGAAGGGGCTACTGAATGTGAGAAGTGGGCAATCAGAAAAGAGAAAGGCTGAGGGGAAAGGGGGACATTTCTGAAGTGTGGGGAATTGGGAAAGTGATGGAAAGAGAAGCGGGAGCAGAACCCGGAATAAATCGGGGTTGTGCCAGGGGCAAGGATGTGGGGGGAGAGCGTCTCTTCTCTGTCGCCCCCTGGCCTCAGCGAGGGGATAAATACCTGAGCAAAGACAGGACATGAGGGGCGGGGCTTAGAGACGCCAGTGAAGATGGGTCATGAGGGGCAGGGCCTACAGACCCCAACAAAGGGACATGAGGGGCGGGGCTCAGAGATCCCAACAAAGACAGGACACAAGGGGCGGGGCTTAGAGACCCCAACAAAGATGGGCCACGGAGGTGGGGCTTAGACACCCCAACAGATAGGACAGGAGAGGGAGGCTGAGGGACCCCATTGAGCCACATGCCATGGCCAGGAAGCTCTGCCCCTCACTGGGCCAACACCACGCTTGTAAAGTAGCCTCAGGTTATGGGTGCCCAAATGGACCCAACCAGAGCCTGGCTTGAACCCAGGACCTTATGCAGCACCGAAGCCTTTGAGCTGAAGGAGTAGCCGCCCCCACTCCGGCTAGCAAAGGGAGCTCTGTGGCTGGAGGGGGGCTGTATAGGAGCAGAGGATTAGCATGTGGGCAAGGGGGCTGAACTGGTTTGTACAGCGCCCCCTGTTGGTGTTGAAGATTGAGCTAATGCTAGCCCTTGCCTGATGGGCTAATAGGATTTCTTCATCTCCAGCTGCTCTAACCCTCTTTCCATCACAGGAGGGAAGCATGAGCAGAGGCAGGCAGTGTCCTACACTCTCTGGGAACCAGACAGGCCAGCACGGGATTTCTGAGCCTGCCTGGGAGGGACTCGGCAGCATGCATGGGCCCTGATTCCGATAATAAGAACGTAAGAACGGCCAGACTGGGTCAGGCCAATGGTCCATCTAGCCCAGTGTTCTGTCTTCTGACATTGGCCAGTACCAGAGCATCAGGGGGAGGTCACAGAACATGGCAATTTTGGAGTGATCCACCCCTTGTCTTTCCCGCCCGGCTTCTGGCAGTTGGAGTTTTAGGGCCACTCGGAGGATGGGGTTACATCCCTTACCATCTTGGCTAACAGCCACTGATGGACCTATCCTGCAGGAAATTATCTAGGTTTTTTTTTAACCTAGTTATACTTTGGGCCATCACAACATCCCCAGGTGATGAGTTCTGCAGGTTAACTGTTGCTTTGTGTGGAAAAAGTATTTCCTCTTGTTTGTATTAAATCAGTCCCTGAGTGGGGTGTTTTGCACTTGATTTAAATGCTTGTTTCCCTGTTATGGGGGCTTGTCAGGATCTCTCAAGACCCCCTGATCTCCTCCAGTCGACCCCCCCCACACACACACTGCTCAGCCTTCCGACCTGCCAGGGCATGATGGGAGCAAAGGAAACATGCAGCAAATGGGTGGCACGTGAGTCCCCCGCATTTCATTGCTTGTAGCACCACAATTAGACAGGGTTAAACCATCAAACATGTTTCAAGTCTGGTTTCTTGCTGGGTAAATTCAATAAACCACCTGTCAGAAATATAAAGGGAAGGGTAACAATCTTTATGTATGCAGTAACATTTAATCCCTCTTGGCCAGAGATACAGAATCACTTACCTGTAAGGGGTTAATCAGTTCAATTAACCTAGTTGGCATCTGACCAGAAGGACCAATGGGGAAAGGAGATATTTTCAAATCTAGGGGAGGGGAGGAAGGTTTTGTTTGTGTTCATTGTTTTTGTTCCCTCTTGGGACAAAGAGAGAGACCAAGCAGCTAACCCAGCTCCTACTGAAATGATACATCTAAAATTACAGAAATTGTAAGTAATAGCAAGGAAATGCATTAGCTTATCTTTTGTTTTAGCTTGTGAATTTTCTCTATGCTAAGAGGGAGGTTTATTCCTGTTTTGTAACTTTGAAGTTGAGCCTAGAGGGGAATCCCCTGTGTTTTAAATCTTTTTATTACCCTGTAAAATTACCTTCCATCCTGATTTTACAGAGGTGCTTCTTTTACTTTTTTCTTTATAAAAAAGTTCTGCTTTTAAGAACCTGATTGGTTTTTAGTGCCCTAAAAACCCAAGGGTCTGGTCTATGCTTACCTTGTTAACCTATTTGGTTGGTATATTATTCTCAAGCCTCCCCAGGAAAGGGGGTGAAGGGGTTTGGGGGGATATTTCTTTTGGGGGGGGATAGGGCTCCAAGTGGCCCATCTCTGAATGTTTGTTTAAATCACTTGGTGGTGGCAGCAACACCGTCCAAGGACAAGGGAAGGAATTTGTGCTTTGGGGAAGTTTTTAACCTAAGCTGGTGGAATATAAGCTTAGGGGGTCTTTCATGCAGGTCCCCACATCTGTACCCCAGAGATCAGAGTGGGGAGGGAACCCTGACACCACCTGTTTTTTTAAAAAAAAAAAAAGCTGGGATGGTAGGAATTCTCTCACATGCAACTGCGAGGGGTCCCCAAGATTTGGGCTCAGCATCTTCGGATCCCCAGCACAAACCCCATGGCCAAGACACACACCTTGCCAGTGGGTTACACAGCTCTCCACTAGGCAGCATTAGAATGTGAGGTCTCATCCCTGCCTCGAGGAGGGGAGTGGGGGTTAGTGGTTACAGACAAGCCCGCTGCAGAAATTTGGTCCGTCTCTTCGCAAAGGCAGCATGGCTCTCTTATATTAGAGACCGGAGTTCTATTTAAGCAAGCTTGGTTAACAGATCTGTAGCAAAGAGCGTGTAGAATTGAATTATACTTGCTTTGGCCTGATGTTGGGGGGTCTGAGATCTTGCTTTGTGGGAAGGGCTTTGGGGCACACAGATATAGACAGCACTGAATGGAAGCCGAGAGTTTAGACCTCATCAGTACCGGGTTCCCAGCTCAGTGCACATTCCCTACGCTACAGGGTAATGCAGGAGGTGGGGCTGGTCTCTGCCCAGTAAAAGTCCCCCCTGGCATTGCAATGCTGTGGCACAGTTTGGGGAGCGGGGCGGTCTGCTGAGTGGCTTCCTCCCCTCCTCCCGCTCAACCTGCTTTAACCCCTGCCTGTCCAGGGTTGCAGCAATGAGACAGTAATGCTGAGGGGTGTGAGCTCCTTGGGAAGGGGGGCTGGGTGTGGGGCTGAGTCAATTAGGGCTACATCCTGCTCTCAGTGCTCGGGGGTGGGGAATTCCTCCCCCTAACACTGCGTGGAACCAGCAGAGACACTGCGGCTACTGCCCTCCAAGCCACAGTAGCCCTGGGGGCTCCCCTTCTGCGGCAAAGAACAGCTGGCGATCTTGCAACTGATCCTCTCACACTGTGCCACCCTGAACCCAGCCAGGGGACAGTGAGCCCCCACAGAGATGTGATCCTTGGCACATGAGGACAAAGTGGGGGTGTCCCCAAAATGCAGATCCTTCCCCCTACACTGTGGAACCCCCTGAATCCCATCAGAGCACAGGGGCTAAGGGGGGTCCCCACAATCCAGATCTCTGTCCCCCTACACAGTGGAACCCCCTGAACCCTGGCCAGGGCACAGGAGGGAGGCAACTGGGGGATTCCCCAGCTCCAGAACTCTCCCAGGCCAGTCGAGAGAAATTTGGGGCGCCAGTACGTCTCGTTCACTAGGGCCCCACCCATTTCGCCTCAGTCACAGACATTATGGGAGACCCCATGAGCTCGGGGCCCCCAGAGCCCCCTTCTCATCAGCCCTGTCCCTGCCCCCCCACACGCAGCAGAACCCCCCCCAGCTGCCCGAGCCACAGATCCATCAAGTATTGTTAAAGATCAGTATCAAATATACATGACCCGGGCAACAGATGGGTGCTTGGTGCCCCCCCCCCTTCCCAGGGAGGTGAGGGGGTCACCCGGCAGGTGGTGATAGGATCCATCCTGGGAGATCCATCTCTAATCATCCTTGGCAGCCCACGCTGACCCAGATTCCAGCCCCGATCTGTTACACCGCAGGCTGCCTGCCTTCTCCCTGCAGGTGAGTGGGAGATGTGGGGGTAGCACACGGGGCCCTTCTCTCCAAGGTCAGGTCCATGCTCCCCCCTTTCCCACCCTCACCCCGCACAGAGGCCCCAGCACAGGACTGAACTGCACTTTGGGGGCTCAGCATCGCACAGGGGGGCCCGGTTCACCCTCCGTCGTTGCCCGAATCGACCTCCCGCGCCCTTAGGAGTGTCACGTGAAGCGCGCCGGAGCCCCAGCTGCCCGGCCTCCTCGTGGGATCGCCCGACCCAGCGACAGGAGCTGGGCGCCAGCTGTTCCGGCCCCTCGGGACAACCCCGGCCCCCGCTAATTCCTTGAGGCCCTGGCACGGTTCTGTGAGGCGAAGATTAATGCGATTAAGGCATGTGCGGAGGGGGAGGGGCACAGCGTGACTTGCTGGTAGCACATGGGCCGGGACAATGTGAGCATAGCTCACCCCAGATAAGGGGAGGGCCAGGGGTGTCGCTGGGGGTAAGTGGGGTAGATGGGATGGGGGATCCCCCAACGATGCCCCCCCCTGGAGTTCCTGAGTCACACACACACAGCCCAGCCTAGTGGGACGCATGAGGGGTGAAACACGCGGCCCAGCCATAAAGCACCCCCAAGACCAGATCTAGCAGAGCCTGCTGGGACATCCCGCAGTGCGGGGGAAGAGAGGGCCGGGGTGGGGGGGTATGAGCCAATCCGGGGACCTCACCGCAGTTCAGCCGTCCATGTTCCCACACTCCCCCGAGCCGTATCGCTACTTCAGTGCAAAAGCTTAACGCTGACAGATGCTGGTCGTCAGGATCGAACCGGGGACCTCTGAGACTTAGCGCAAGAGCCTCTACTGCATGAGCTAAAAGCCACGTGGCGCTTAGCCAACGCTGTAGCAGACTCCTCAATTGCTGGCTGGTCGAAGTGCCACTACAGCCAGACAGAGCGCCACACCAAGCAGGCCTGGGTTACATAAGCCCCTGTGCAAGTTGCCCTTCTGCTTGTGCGACTACCCCAGCCCCCATGTAACTACCCCTGTGCTCATGCAATTGACCTAGCCTTTGTGCAACTACCCCTGCGCTTGTGCAAATGCCCCAGCCCACATGCAGCTACCCCTGTGGTCATGCAAATACCCCTCCACTTGTGCAAATACCCCTGTGCATCTGCAGATACCCCTGTGCTCAAGAATGTGCCTATTCGTCCAGGCAAATACCCCATCCATGTGTGCAAATACCCCACCCCGTGCAACCACCCCGGTGCTCAAGAATATGCCTCTATCCCTGTGCAACTACCCCAGAGCTTGTGCAAATACCCAGCACCCATGCAAATACCCCTGTGCTCGTGCAAATACCTCTGCCACTATGCTGGTCTGCCGCCTCAGGCAGGTGCCATGGCCCATTGGGATTATGTCTGTCTCTGCACAAATGGCATGCTCCCCTTACCTCCTGCAGGACTCTGTCTCAGGGGCTACTCCGCTGTCCTCTGAGTGCCCCTGGAGCGGTCGGGTTATCACCCCACCCCCAGAGAGCCAGGGGAGCCTCGTCCCTGCTTCCTGGGAGTCAGCCCCAGCCACATACACGCTGCGCCCCCGGCCCTGATTCGGCTCCCTGCTCCCGGTCCTGCCTCCTTCTCTGCCGTGCCGGCATCCTCGGGGCAGCCCCGAGCCCAGGCTCCTGTTTGGGAGGCTTTAGCAGCAAGCCGGGGCCCTAGGTCCTTACTCCAGCACTTAGCGGCTCTGGGTGTCTGCGTGACGGGGGCTGGGACCCCCGGGCTCAGTTCCCACAATGTCCCCTGTACAATCGGAATACGGATGCTGGTCCAGCATACAAGGGCTGGGTGATGGGGTCAAGCTGGGAAAAGAGCCCAGAACTGGACACCCAGGTCTGTGCTCTGACCACTAGACTTTACCACTCTCCTCATTCAAGAGGCAGCTAGGGGATATAGCTGCTACTGAAGCCTTGGGAACCACCTGGAACTCCCCGGGTTGTGTCAGGCTGACAGCAATGCCCCAGTGCGGCACTGCTGCTGGGAAGCTCACAGCGTTGGCATATCGGCTGAGCACTGCTGCGGGGAAGCTCACAGCACTGGCATTCTGGTCGGACACTGCTGCAGGGAAGCTCACTGCACTGGGGTCCATGGCTGGGCACTGCTGCAGGGAAGCTCACTGCACTGGGGTCCATGGCTGGGCACTGCTTCGGGGAAGCTCACAGCGCTGGTGTCCTGGCTGGGCATTGCTGTGGGGAAGCTCACAGCACTGGTGTCCTGGTTGGACACTGCTGTGGGGAAGCTCACAGCACTGGGGTTCATGACTGGCACTGCTTCAGGGAAGCTCACAGCACTGGAGTCCAAGGTTGGGCACTGCTTTGGGGAAGCTCACAGCCCAGGTGTCCTGGCTGGGCATTGCTGTGGGGAAGCTCACAGCATTGGCTACTAGTACGGCAAATGGACCCCATTGCAGAGCTCCGGGGATTTCTGGGGACACAGCTCCCTCGCTTGCCCTTGTCCCTGGTCTTGGCATGAGCCACTGTGGTCTCCGACCCTCCAGGGGAATGTTTCCCAGCTCCGTGGGCGCATCAGCTGGTGGGAGCAGGGCAAGAGGCCAGCCAGGCTGCAGGGACGTGTCCAAGGTGCTGGTGTCCTGGCCTGCACGGTCCCTTCGGCCCTGACCATGGCAGGTAAGTCACGGTGCGGGGGGGACCCCGGTAACTTACCGCAGCAGAGCCGCGGTTGCAGCAGAGATGGGGTGACCCCCCCCGGGCCTGTGGGTCCAGCAGCATCTGAAGAGACCCGAACGCTGGTCACTTGGTGGTGAGCCGTGTTCCAGGCCTCCGACAAGCGGAGCAGGAAGGGGGGTAGCACCCGTGGCAGGGAGGGGGGCAACAGGCCAGGCACCTGCAGGGGGGGTGAGGGTGGCAGCAGGGGGGGTGGGGAGGGTGGCAACAGCCCACACAACAGGGGGCGCGGCAGCAGGCGGGGCAGGGAGAGGGGCAGCAGGGGCGGCAGCAGGCGGGGCAGCAAGGGGGCGGGTAACAGGTGGGGCAGCGGTAACAGGCGGGGCAATACATAGGGCAGGGAGGGGGGCAGCAGGCAGAGCTGCACATGGGGGCGGGGGGGGGGCGCACAGGAGCGTCTGGGGTAATTGCAGGGGAGGAAGGCAGCAGAGAGCCTGGGGAAGACGCTCCCGGGCTGCCCAGCGGCTCTCTGCAGACGGATAGCTGCACCCAGCAAGAAAGCCCCGTGGCTCGCGGGCCCTGCCCCCTCTCACCATATTCCAGGTCACGGGTCCCGCCGCAAAGTGGCCTTGGCTGTATTTATAGCTCCATAAGGCCAAGCACGCTTGGCTCCTAAAGCCGGCTGAGCCCTGCACGGGGCCTGTGCTTATCAGGCTGCTCTGTGCCCACACTCTGCCTCCCAGGGACGCAGCTGCCGGGCAGGGGAAAGCCCCCCGCCCCCTGCCAGGCAGACCCCGGCCCGAGGGAGTGGCACGTAGACACCCGGCCCCCAGGGGAGCTTGGGAATTGATTTCCAGGAGCAGGACTGCAGCCTCAGGAGCTAGGCACTTTGAAAGGCCCTAGGTCAGCCTGGTGCTGGAAAGGGAGTCTGGGCCAGTGGTTAGAGCAGGGGGGTGGAGAAGACAGTATTCTTCTATTGCCAGCTCTGGGAAGAGGGTGGGGTAGTGGGTTACATTACAGGGACAAGGAGATAGACAGGACTCCTGGGTTCGATGACAGTTCTGTTACAGGCTTGCTGGGTGACCCTGAGAAAGTCAGGGCCCTGTTCTGTGCCTCAGTTTCCCCTTCCGTAAGATGAGGACAGTGGTACCCACTTCCATTTACAGTGTGCTTTGAGGTCCCTGGAGGCAGAGTGCTACATCTGTGCTTGGAGCCCACTTGCGCCAGGCAATTTTCCAGTCACGGCTCTGAGCAGGGCGGGTGGAAACCTCCGGGATCCACAGAGCCCCCACAGCATGGGACAGGTCCCAGCATGCACTGCTCTATCAAGTCCTAGTCAGGTCCCGGCACTCACTGCTCCATTGGCTCAGAATGCAGAGCTGTGAGGGCCCCAGGGGACTGGGAATTAAATGTGGGGGGGCCTTAGTCCCATCGCTAGTGAGGCATGGTACCCCCAGGCAGCAGCTCAGGCATACCGATCTGGGGCTGGGGTGTTATTGGAGAGGGGATGTGGGGGGGCTGAATGAGAGAGAGGCTATGGTGCTTGTGTGTGTGGCATATGGAATGGGGGGGGGTATTGGATGGGGGTGTGTGCACATGTGCATACGTGCCATCGCTGCCCGCTATTTGATGGAATTGATAAGACCTGCTTTTCCGTGTCATAGCCCCCATGCTACTAATAGCCAGTGGCGATTCTCCTTTAGCTCAGCGGGAGGGGCTTGTGGACCGGGAGGAGCTGAGTTATAGTGCGAGATCCATTATAAAGACTAGGTCTACACTAGGAGGGGTTCTCCGGCATAGCAATCCCAGCAAGCCCTCCTAGTGTGGACACAGCTTATACCGGCTTCCCAAGTGGAATAAGTTACCCCAGCAAGAGTACTGCTTTGCCGGCGTAGCTGCGTCTACACTAGAGCTTTGGCCAGCATAGAGATGCCCCAGAAATAATCATCCCCTAACTGCTCCACAGGCAAACGGGACTAGGGCAGACCCGGCCTGAGATTCCTGCTGGCACCCTCCGTAGGTGAGCTGCAAAGGTTGGCACGCCCAGAGAGCTCTGCACAGAGTCCACCGGGCCAATCTGCCCCCACAATGCCCCGCTCAAGAGGGCCACAGCGAGCAGACCCCACAAACCTAGAATCAAACGTCACAGGGGGTCACACACACACACACACACACACACACACACACACACACACACAACCTTGGGCACGGCTCTGAAGCACCATAAAATCAATGCTGACGGGGATTTATTACGGTTCCAGTTCCTGGGGTGTCAGCATTTTCCAGCGTGTTATCATAGAAGATTAGGATTGGAAGAGACCTCAGGAGGTATCTAGTACAACCCCCTGCTCAAAGCAGGACCAACCCCCACTAAATATGGCCAGGCTGGGGACTGCGGGGACGCCAAGAACTCTGGCCATGACTGTGGACTCGTTTTTTAAAAGTCATCACTTAGTTCCACATGTCTACCAACCCTGCCCCCTGTGAATGGCAGCTCAGCTGTGTGTCATGGCCCCTCTACTGCAGAAAGCTGTTGGAGGTTTAGCTCAAGTGGGTGGCGGTGCTGGGCTTTTGGAGCCGAAAGATCTGAAGTCCAGCCCTGCGGCTGCCCTCACTGTTAACCGCGGGTGGTTGAGCCAGCGCCTAGGGGAACTCCTGCAGTGACTTTGCCCGTCTCTAGAACCTGCCATCCAAGGATCTCAAAGCACTTTACAAACTTGAATGAATTAAACCCTCACCCCTCCCAAGGAAACTGAGGCAAGGAGAAACCAATGTGCCCACGGTCACAGGGCGAGTGTGCAACAGGGCTAGGAATAGAAGCCAGGCGTTCTAGCTCCCCAGCCTCCTGCTCTAACCACTAGACCCCACTCCCCTCTCAGAGATGAGAATAGAACCCAGGAGTCCTGACACCGCAGCCTCCTGCTCTAACCACTAGACCCCACTCCCCTCTCTCTAGCAGGAATTGCAGCCTGTGGGGTAAAAGCCTGCTGAGAGCAGCCCCTAGGACAAGCCTGACCTATGAGATGGTCTTCAAATGTAGCTCTCCACTCTGGATGAGATGCTAAGGGCCTTGTGCATGGGACGGGGGGGGGGGGGACCAAGGACAGGTGATTCGCACCCACCAATCAAGGCTGCAGGACAGAGCAGCTCTCAGGCTCCGGTGATGGGGAGGGGAAGGGGGAGGGTTCTCTGGGCTGGCGTGCAAACACATTGCACTAGTGCAAAACGGGGCTTGCACCATTGTGACTCACCCAGGCGGGCTGCCCCTGGCACCCCCCCCGTATTATAGCATCGCACGCCCTGCATTGCACCAGCTGGGTGCATCTCCACTTTGTGCCAGCAGGGCTTCATCCGCACCCTCCCCCCCCCGGGACTCAGCACAGAGCTGGTGGCGTGTGGGGGACTCCTGCCGAGGGCACTGTGGGAGCCTGGGCTTTGGCACGTGCCTCACGTCGCCGCACTCCACTGGAGGAGTCTAAATATATCTGGGGCAGAGCATGAATCTGGGTCAGGCAGGAGCAGCAAAGGCGGCTGCAAAGCAGGCTGTGGTGGGAACCAACCCCTTCCTGCCTTGTCTGACATGAGCTGCGCCTCGAGGGACCCAGCCAGCCGCCAGCCAGCTCTGGAAGCAGTGCCGCCCGGGCCCACCTGCCCCCTGCCAGCATGTCCAGTCCTGCTCTGGCGGGGGCAGAGAGGAGCGCACAGCCTGTCTGCCAAGTAAACAACCCCAACCCCTAGGACATGGGTTGAGACCCCCCCAACTCATCTCACCCAACAGGCTGCAGAGACCGGCCTGTCTGCTCCCCTGGGCCCGGTTCTGGGCAAAAGCAGGAGATGCTGTCCCCCTTCTCTCCCCGCCCCTGTGCCCCTTAACTTTGTGTGGCACAGGATTCCTCGTGGGGGCAGGCTCCTGGATCCCTCCCACACCGCACAGCACTCAGCCCCATCTTCATTAGTATCTGTGTCACAGCAGCAGCTCCACCACTCCGGGCGCTGCCCAAACACACAGGGACAGCCAGCCTCTGCCCTGAAAAGCACACAAAGGGTAGGAGGGGAAACTGAGGCACAGAGGGATCAGGGGACTGACTTGCCCAAGGTTGCACAGCTGGGCCAGGGACAGAACCCAGGAGTCCTGATGCCCAGGCCAGCGCGCTAGCCGCTAGACCACACAGCCCTAGCTCCTGCTTTCCAGCGGCTCTCCTGCAGGGTGGGGCAGCATTCAGGGCCAGGCACGGGGAGTGGATGAGGTGGAATCTCCGGTGTCCGGAGAACGTGCCTTCCCCCAAACCCTGCCAGAGGAGCTGCCAGGTGAGGGGTTCCCGTCCAGGAGGAGAGAGCGCTGCTGGGGAGGGAGGGGGGCTGGGCACTGCAGGGGAGCAGGTGGGAGCCCATCGTGCATTGATGGGGTCTGAGCTAATCCCACCTTCTAGGGCACCCGTGGGCCCAGGGCTGGGTTAAGAAGATGCACTGGAGGGCCTGAGCCGGTGGCTTCCTGCTGCCACCTAGTGCTGAGAAGTGAGCTGGCATCTTCAGACCCATTCGGCGCCACGCTCACTGGGGGCTGCCCGCGAGCCGAGGCCCAGCCAACTCATTGCTCACCAGCGAGATGCCAACAGCTTCCAGCCAAGGCTCTATCGCCCAGGATCAAGTCCCGGCGCCAGCACGTGCCCGGTCCCGCCGTGTTCTCTTACCCAGCTCCGCTGTGAAAAGCTCATCCTTAAACAGGGCTGGGAGAGAAAGGAGCTGCCTTTCCCTGCTCCTTTCCCCCGGCTATGGCTGGGATTGGCCACTTAGCAATGAGACACCCAGCTCCCCTTGCTGCAGCCCCTTGGTCCCTTTGCAAAGCCAGCGGGCGTTTCTGGGGGGGTTTCTGGTCGGCTCTGGTGGGGGTTAAAACGATGCGCCCAGGTACAAAGTCCGCGCAGTAGTTGTATTGCTGTCACAGGTTGTGGCCCAGGCCCCCACTGTGCCGGGCGCTGTACAAACACAGACCAAACAGGCAGCTCTGGCCCCCAGGAGCTCACAGAAACGTTCGGCGTTTGCTCTCCCGGCAGGACAAATACAGAATTTCACAGGGGGCTGGATGCGAGCGACGGATGCTGTGACGGGCACAGGGCCAGCGCACCCAACGCTCGGAGACAGCCACTGATTCTGGCTACCCCACCTGCCCGGTTGAGCGAGCCCTAAGGCCCTGCAGTTCCTGCTGACTCCAGCTGGGGGCACTCAGCGCCTCTGAAACTGGAGGCCTTGGGGGTTTTGCAAATACCAGGCCCTGGGGTGACAAACTGAGCACCTTAAATCCAGGGCTACTCTCACCTGTATCAACGGCCAGTTCCCTTGGGATGCGGCATGAGGGGGAGCTGTGTATTCATGCCCTATGGTTTAAATAGAAGGAACAGGGGGGGAAATCCTCAGCACCAGGTGGGGTGGAGTGAAGGATAGATATGGGCCCCCCCTTTACTCGCCGTAATGTTAGGAGATCAGCAATCACCATGCCTGCTCCAGCCTGGGATTGCCAGCAGGGGGCACTCCTCCCCTTTCCAACCAGCTCTGGGCAGCCATGGGGATAGATATGGCATGATTTGCTCATTGTAGGAGCTGGTAGCCCATGAGCTGCCAGCTGTGGGGCAGGAGATCTAACCTGTCCCCCGGCATCAACCTCCCGGCAGTCGAGTCTCCAGGTCTGGCATGGCTTGTATCTCTGGCCCCCTGAGAGATGCCGTGGCTGGGCACTCGAGGTAGGGTGGATCCCAACATCGCTCGCCCCCTCTGCTGTCACCTCCTCCTCCATCAAAGAGAGCCCATGCAGTTGGGGATGACCATTCGCCATCAGGGGTCAAAGGTGGGCCCCTATCAAGCCAAGAAGAGCCATCTGGATATTGGACCATTAGCCGCTCATGGCTAAAGCACATGAACCATATTGCCATTAAAGGAAAGGGCCCTGCGACTGAGCCCTATAAGCTGGCACCAGGCGGGCTAGAACCCAGAACCACTTGCTCTGTAGCCCCCGGAGCCAAAAGAGAATCCCCGGTAGCATCGTAGGTGAGAGGCGCTGTGGTCTAGTCTAGCAGAGCCGTTTGCTTGGCCAATACCCTGTGGCGGCGAGTTCCACAGGTTAACGCTACATTTGAGACGCGTCGCCATTCGGCGTGCCCCAGGCCTGGATCGGATTCATGCTGAGGCCCCTGTGCACCACTCTAGCAGTGCAAAGGGGTCTTAAGGTGATATTCGCCCCCCCACGTCGATGGTCCTAGGTACAGCTAGGTGAAGCTGTATTGCCCTGAGAATCAGGCACCCCTGCCTTTTCGTGTCACGGGGTGCCCTTTGCCATTGTACTATAGAATGGCAGGGATTTGACCTAATGTCCTGACCCTTCATATGCTCATTGAAAGCGCTTGCCAGTGCCTGGCTGAGAAACTGAGTGATACAGGAAGTGTACAGCGGGTACAGCACCGGAGTGTGGGGAACACTGGGAAAGGGCCAGGGCTGGAGCAGCTGGTGGGGTGGGTGTCTTGGCAGTACGGGAGGTGGCTGCGAGAAATGGGCCATCATTTCTGGGAAAGGTTTATGTTGAGAGAGTGGGATCTAGTGGTTAGTGCAGGGAAAGGCTGGGAGTCAGGACTCCTGGGTCGTATTCCTGGCTCTGGGAGGGGAGTGAGTCCTAGGACTCCTGGGCTGTATTATGGACTCTGTGTCTATGCCCCTCTTCGTGCCTCAGTTTCCCTGCCTGTAAAATGGGGATCATGTCCGGGTGTGTGTGGCAGTCAGGGGAGGAAAGCTGACATGGGTTATGGGAGAAATGGGTCACACTGCACTGGGATCTGGGCCCACATTTGGCTCAGGCCCCTCTCTCCTCTAGAACCAGCAGCCCCGTCAGTGCCTCCAGGAGCCGCACAGGCCCAGGCCAGGGGCTCTGCTCCCAGTGCCAGCCCCCAGCTGTCTCTGCCAGAAGAGTGGCAGGGGGAGGAGATGGAGCAGGGCAGAGCCCCCGAGGCCTCCTCCCCCACTCTGGCAATGGCTGCCCTGGCGTGGGCCACCCTCTCTGGGGGGCAGCGGGGGAGGGACAGCGCTGCGGGGCTCATGTAGCTTTTTGGCGCCGCGGCCGCTGGCTGCATCATCCCTGGTGAATTACATCAGTGCAGGGTTCGTCACACGCCGGGGGTTGCTGTGGCAACTAGGGGCACATTGAAAATATAGACACACACAGAGACATGCAGAGACAGGCAGACATAGACACAAACACACAGACACAGAGACATTCAGAGACAGGCAGACATAGACACACAGAGACATGCCGATGTAGACACAGAGACAGGCAGACATGGACATACAGACACACAGAGAGACAGGCAGACAGAGATACAAACACACAGACACACAGAGACAGGCAGACATAGACACACAAACACACACAGAGACAGGCAAACATGGACACACACACGCAGACATGCAGAGATGCAGTGACACGCACAGACACAGATAGAGACAGGCAGTCATAGACACATGTAGACATGCAGACACACAAAGACATGCAGAGACAATCAGACACAGAGACAGGCAGACACATGCACACACACAGAGATATGCATACGCACACAGACATACACAGACACACGCAGACACACATAGGCAGTGATACACACACACACACACACACACAGACACCCTGACACCTGCCCAGTGACAGAATGAGGCACAGCCACACAGGGGGACACAGCCCACATGGCAACAGACATATAGACACGCCCCTGATCACAAGGACCCAAACAGACTCGCAGAGACAGACTCATGGACAGGCCAAGCGCTGCCCCGGGGCCAGGTGGGGAGATGGGCAGGGCTGGTTCTCACTCTAAAGGGTGCCAGCTCCCTAGGTGTCTCCCTGAGGTGGTGCCTAGAGCCCATGGGTCTTTGCCCCCCGTGGGGAGGGCGATGCGAACATGGGGTCACCTTCAGGTTGGTGCTTAGCGAGACCCCTCCTGGTGACAGCAGGCCGTGCAGGCTGGGAGCTGGCAAACCCCACAGTCCTGTCTGTGCCCAGCACCCTCAATAGAGTCCCCTGGCTACCCATCATGACCTGATTCTTCTCTGCCCCCGAGGGGGTGCTGTGGGCAGGAGGGGCGCCATGGCTCACTCCAAACCCAACCGCCCCTGAGTTCAGCTTCAAGCACAGAAGGGACACATGGGAAACACCTTCGGTGCTGCCACCATCCCCCGCCCCCCACCCCGTTAAGGCCATTCCCCTTCCCCGCGTGCTGGCATCAGGCCTGGAGACACCCCCGGTGGGTTACCCAGGGGGCTGAAAAGCACCACAAGGGAGGGACCCAGCTCAGCTCAATGTACTCCCGACCTGAGAGCTGGGGCTCACCTGAGAGCCTTGGGGACTCACCGACCACGGGGTGGGGTGGGGGGCATGAGATGCCATTGCTGCCCCCAGTGTGGCCAGGGCTGAAACTTGGGGGGAGGTCAAGGGGAGACAGACTGAGCGAGGGTTTATGGGTGTGTGCCCTGTCCATCCGTCTGTCCATCCATCCGTCCGTCTATCCATCCATCCGTCTATCCATCCATCCGTCCGTCCGTCCATCTGTCCATCCATCCATCCATCCATCTCCCCTTTCCATCTAATCTTATCTCTCTATCCCCAGACATATCCCATCTATCTATCTATCTATCTATCTATCTATCTATCTATCTATCTATCTATCTATCTATCCTCATACGCCTCCCCCCATCCCCATATACATCCCTCTTCTATCTGCTACACTTGCTTTCTCTCTTCGCCGCCCGCCCATCTCTCTTTCCTCCACCCGTAGCCCGCACCCATCCAGCGCTTGGCAGGGAGGCCAGGGGGCTTTGCCCTGGAGAGCGGCTGAAGGGACCTTTGACCCCCACAGGCTGAATGAAACAGAGGGTGTTGAGGTTGACTCTGCCATGGCCTCTGCCCTGCTGTGTGTGGGGGGGTCTCTTGGTTCTGGAGGGGGGAGTTATCTACAGTCCCCAGCCCCATGCTTGGAGGTTCCTCTGCATCCCAGAAGGACCTAGGGCAACCCCCCCCCGCTCCACCCTGCTGACTGGGAGGCGTCATCTTGTTGCTCCCTCCCTGATGGCCTAGTTGGGACCCATTTCAGTGCCTTGGCTGGAGGGGCTGCTGCTGAGCAAGGTGGGGGGCTTCCTTCTGTCCCCAGCGGGGGTGCTGCAGGATCCCCTTCCCCTGCCTCCGCCCAGCGCCCGGCCCCAGCTGCCGCTACCTCGAGAGGGCGAGAGGCAGCGGCTGGCAGGAAACGCTGTTGCTGGGGCGAGGGTATTTTAAGCCGTCGGAAGCTTGCTGGTCTGCGGCTGCCATCCCCGAGGCCTAGAGACAGGAAATCTCTGCTCCCCACACGTAAGGTGCTTGCAGCATCCCCGTGCGCCGAGCCTGCAGAAACACTGGCCTCCCTCCTACCACACGGGGTGGCTGGACACGGGCTCTCAGCGCTCTGCCCACAGGAAAGCCGGGGCTCAAGGGGCTTGACAGGGCGCAGGTTTCCCCCCTCTCGCTGGCACGCCCGTGCCATCCACGCATCTCTGAGCATTTGCCAAATTTGACCTTTGTCCTCTTTTTGCAAATGGGAAAACCAAGGCAGAGGCACAGGCTGTGACTTGCCGAACATCAAACAGGGTGTCAGCAGAACCCAGGAGCCCCGATCCCCAGTCCCTGTGCTAACCCCCAAGCCGCACTCCTGACTAGATCAGGGAGTAGAACCTAGGAGTCCTGACTCCCAGACACTTGCTCAAGGCTAGAAGTCAGATCCCAATTGCTCCAAAAGCCCCAGGCTGTTGTGTCTCTCACAGAGAAATTGAGCTGGTTTCACCCAGCACTGAAGAGCAGCCACCTCTGGTGCGGAACACAGCAGTGCTTTAACAGCTGCACAGCTGGGAGACGACTTGAAGCATAAAGTCCCTTGCAGCCACCAAAATGACTAGTTATGCTGCAACTGTGCCAAGAGGCACCGCTGGAGGTCAGGGCCCCATTGGGCCAGGCACTGCACAGACACAGAGCAAGAAAGCCCAATTGGAATAGGCCAGGGGCAGGAGGGGAAACTGAGGCCCGGAGACGGGAAGTGACATGTCCAAGGTCACCCAGCCAGGATGGCAGTAGAACCCTGGTGTCCTGAGTATCGGCCATACCCACTAGAGGACACTACCTCTCCAAGACACACACAGCTGAGAGCTCCGAGCGGTGGTAGCGCTGCTGTTTACCCTACGCTCCATTAGAAACTGCCCCATGTCTCCATAAGAAACTGGGGTTTCACGCCAGTCCCTGGAGCTCTTCATTGGGGAAGGTGGGGCTGGATCCCACGGCCTCCTGCTTCTCTGGGGCTGGGGAGTTGCCGGGAGCAGCGCTGGCCACTCAGGTATCTCTGCTTGCCTGTGCAGGGGATGTGCTGCCTTGCAGCTAGGTGCAGTCACTGGGGCTTGGGGCTCCAGGAGAACCTTGGGCCCTTCTCTAGCTCTGTCCTCCAGGGACCTCCAAGGGCAGTCAGGATGGAGCCTCCCCCCCTGCAGGCCCCTGTCATCCCTGTGGTACAGACGGGGGAAACTGAGGCACAAAGAGGGGAAGTGACTTGCCCAGCGTCCTGGGGTGCAGAGTTCCTGAACCCAGGCGTCCTGATTCCCTGCTCTAACTGCTGGCCAGCATCCCCCTCTCAGAGTTAGGAACAGAACCCAAGAGTCTTGATTCCCAGCCCACCAGCTTTAACCCACTAGACCCCACTCCCGCCCCGAGCCAGGGACAGAACCCAGGTGTCCTGACTCCTACATCCTGCTCAAATCACTAGTAGTGCTGAATTACACTAGGCTACACACGGGTGGCAAGAGAACCCCGGGGTCCTGACTACTAATCTTCCTGCTCTAATGCCCGGATCACTGTCTTGGGGCTAGACAGAGAACCCAGGAGTCCTGATCCCCAGTCCTCTCTCCCTTTTCAATGCTTCAGCCCAGATCCAAGCCACTGGCCTGGGGACTCCCCCCCCACCCGGTTGGTAACACTTGGCTGACAGTCTGCTGCAGAGATGTGAGTGGGGGAACAACAGAGCTGGGGCAGGAGGGGGAGAAGGGAGGCAGGAGCTGGTGATAAACAATCCCATGCTGGAGCCGAACAGTGAAGGGGGGCTGTTGGGACCCCTCAGGCAGAAGAAGCCTTTTGTATCCTCACGAGCCAGGGCAGGAGGAAGAGACACTCCCCAGACTCACTCGCTTTATGCCGCACAAGAATGGAGGCACCGGTTCGCACAGGCAGACCAGCTGGCCCAGGGCGCCTGGCTCCAGTCAACCCCTGAGAAGCGCAGGTCAACCAGGGTGGGGGACTGATGGCCCATCTGGGCTTCTCAGGCTTACTTGCTAAAGGAGCCCGTGCCGAACGGGCAGCTAGTGAACGTCCGCGGGGGCTGGCCCGGGGAGGATCCGCGGGGAAGGAAGGTCTCGTGGAGATGGAGATTTGCAGGCCTGGGCTACCCAGGAGGTCAGACGAGATGATCACAATGGTCCCTTGGCCTTGGAATCTACACAAGAAGATTCTGTGTTAACTCAGGGCCGGGAGCAGCCCAGAGGCCGGAGAGAAAGAACCTGCTGGTGAACACAGGGGTCGCTCTCCGTCTACAGCGCCACGACTCACCACAAGGGGCCGGTAGTGAGCGGGGGTGTGTGTGTGTGTGCAAACTCCATTACGCCATCCCTTCGGCTGGAAGGTCGTGGGGAGGGGGAAACGCAGGGCTGCCCCCTCTCTGCACAGCGCCCCGGGTGGGGGCAGTGTGGGGGACAAGCCAGCATGAGGTCAGGGCACCCCTCGCAAATTTCCCAAGAGAGGGCGTCCTGGTGGGCACGGCAGACTAGCTCCGGTTCATTCCAGCCCCGGCCTTCTCCACCAGCTGCCATCACACCCTGCAGGGCTCTGCGTCAGCCCCCCCTCCCCCCAAATCTCTATATTGGGAGAGCTTGCCGGGAAACAGCCTGGGGGAACCACCTCTCCCCTCAATGCCCCCCTTGTTCCCGCGCCGCCTGGAGTGGCGGCCGCGGCCCCTCAGACCTGTGCGCGCCTTTCCATCCCCTGCCACCAACGGCAACAAATCAGCCCTGGTGTTTGACTTGAGCCGTGGCCAAGAAAGCAGCACAAGGCCCGGATTGTAGTCGGCTCCGGAGTAGGTAGCCAAGCGCTGCTGTTTGGGGAGCAGTGATCTCCAGAGGGAGGGGCGCCGGGTGGAGGCAGGAGATGCTTTTCCCCTTGATGCTGGACTTGGGGCCCCCCCCAGCCACCTGACCCCATTCCCCAGCTGTCCCCTTGCTACTTGAAAGAGGGAGCTTGTGCTTAGAGAGGGTGGGGGCTGGGAATCAGGGGTGTGGCGTCTAGTGGTTATAGCGGGGGGGGGGGGCTGGGAATCAGGGCTCCTGGGCTCTATTCCCAGCTCGGGGAGGGATGTGGGAGGCTAGTGGTTAGAGCGGGGAGGTAGGGTTGGGAGTCAGGACTCCTGGGTTCCGTGCCCAGCTCTGTGGGTTAGAGTGTGTGTGTGTGTGTGTGTATGTTGTGTGTCGCAACACATTGCAAAGCAGCGCTGCCCACTAGCTCTGTGCAAGAAACTCCCTCTGCATTGAACCAACTGGGAGGATCGGATCTTCCCCCCACGAACCAGCCCAGCGGGAACGAGGCTTTCCCCCGGTTCCTCTCTGAACCTGCCCTAAACAGACAAACCCACAGCCACGCACCGTGCGACATGCCGACTTTCGGTGGGCGTGAAGCTGCTGCAGTGGCTGGACCTATGGGGAAGTGGCAACAGCCCCATAGCTTCCAGACCCAGGCAGGGGCAGGCAGGGCCGCTGAGAGCAGGTTCGGGCCCCAGTGAAAATTTTTTTTCTGGTCCTCCAGCAAGGGCGGACTGGCTAAACAGGGCCCACGAGGGGGGGAAGCTGGGGAAGCCAGGCCTCCTTCCGGACCACTGGGCCCCGGTAATTTGTACTGGCTTCCCCGCACCTCTCGTTGGCCCTGGGGGCAGGTGTCTCTGGACCTAGAGGATGCGGGTTCTAGTCCTGCTTCTCCATGTTGGCGCATGCCTGCAGGATCTGGCACAGACAACTGGGGCGGCAGAATCATGCGGGGTCAGTTTCACCCTGGCACGTGTCCCTGGGCATCTGGAGCATGGGGTTCTCTGCATCCTATTCCCATGGGATGGGGGATCTCAAACAGCAATCGGGTAGGCCCTACGTCCATCACAGCTTCTCTAGAGGGTACCTGCTGCCAGGGAATGAAGGAGAGACTCCTGGGGAGCAGGGGGGATCTGGGGGAGACCCCCCCAAATTGGTTGGTAAATGTCCCCCTTATCCAAAACTCCCCTCTGTGCCTCACTGGGAGATAGGGTGACCAGACGTCCCGATAAAATTGGGACTGTCCCGATTTTGAGCAGTTTGTCCCGCGTCCCGACGGGAGTACGGTCGGGACGCCATTTGTCCCGATATTTTGTTGCCTGGTCTTCGGCAGCAATTCAGCGGAGAGTCCTTCAGTCGCGGACAGTCTTCGGCGGCATTTCGGCGGCGGGTGCTTCTGGCTTTGGTGGAAAGGTTTATTACCCGCCGCTGAAGACTGTCCACGACTGAAGGGCTCTCCGCCGAATTGCCGCTGAAGACCTGGATGGGTGAGTGTAAAAAAAAAAACCAAAACGCCCCCCCTGCAGTGGTCCTGATATTTTCCGCTTACCATCTGGTCACCCTACTGGGGGAGGATGGGGCAGGGGGGTGGCCCTGGGTCTCAGAGCTTTGGTCCCAGGCCTGGACCTACTGGCTGTTTGCCCAGGTCATGAAACCTGAATAGTTGGTGGGGAGGGGGAGCCCAGGGCTAGGATAGCAGGTTGGAACTGAGGGGCACCACTGGCACAGCTGTGCTGGGGGGACGTAGCCACATGCACTAGGCCAGAATGCACAGAATCAGGAACCCCTGGGGCTGCCGGCCCAGCCAGCATTCGGGGTGCATGGCCCAAGCTGGGTTTGCCCTGGGCACGTAGGAGCTCTTGCTCTAAAAAGACCCCAGACAATTTTCTTGCAAGGTGCAGACTGGGCCCCCCCACTCCATTGCACCCCCCAGGGCCGCCTGCTGGCATGGTCCTGTGTCAATAGAGCAACATCTCTGGGCTAGGGCTGCTTCAAACCAACTCGCTCCACGGGGAGCTGCGGAAAGTTGAGTTGGTTCCTCTGTGTGTGGGTGTGTGTGTGTGCGCGCACGCACATGCATCGGTGTGTGTATCTGCATGCAGGTATTTGTGTGTGCATACGGGTGGACATGTATGTGGTTTGTGTGTGTGTGGATGCGTGTGCATCTGTGCGGATTCATGTGCATTCCCGCGTCTGTGCGCATGCCCTCCTGTCCTTCCATGTGGGCATGTGCACCATTGCCCTCTCCAGGCCTGAATGAGAAGTGCTCATCTGTGTGTCCTAGTCGCCACACGGCTAACAGCTAATGGAGATTCCCTGGCTAATGCCGGTTCAATTCACAGGTCTGACTCCTCAGCCGTCAGCTATCCCGGGCTCAGGGCTCTGTGCCAGATGCCCCCCCACACCTCCTTGTGGGGGGCACCAATCTGACTTTACTACCCTCCCCCCATCCTCCCAGAGCTGGGCTGGCAGTGGGGGAGGGGGTCCCTATGCTACCACAGGAGGAGGCACTCACGCTTTAAAAGAGAAGTGAATTAAAATGGAAAGTCCCAGGGAATGCTGAGTTTTAACCCCTGCCTGCCCAGGGCCTGCTCTGCCCAGGACGGGGGTGAGGGTGGGGGGGTTGTGGAGGCGCCATTGGACCGCCCCCTCTCCCCCCCCCCCCCCCAGGTGAGACTGCGATAGGGGAGCTGGGCTGGTGGGTGGGGCCTCACCTGTCCTGCCCTCATACGCGCCCCTTTACCACACCTAGTCTCGCACGGCTGTTCGTGCACACACACCTCACACTGTCATGTGCACCTCCCCCCTCTCCTTGCACTCTTCTGCACCTGGTCTGCACATACAGCCAACCCCAACCCCCTCGCTCACAACCGTGTCTGGGCACCCCCAACCGCCTCACAGCCATGCTGCCTCCCTCCAACACAGACACACACACATACATGATACAAACACAGACACACACAGATACTGACACATACATGCACAGACACACACGTGCACAGACACACACACATACATGATACAAACACAGACACACACAGATACTGGCACATGCACAGACACACAAACAGATATACACAGGTGCAGAGACGAACACACACATGCACAGACACACACATACACGTGCACAGACACACAGAGATACAAACAGACACAAACACATACAGATACAGACACACATGTGCATGGACACACACATGCACAGACACACATGTGCACAGACACACACACATTTGCACGGACACACACATGCAGACACATACATGTGCACAGACACACAGAGATACAAACAGACACAAACACATACAGATACAGACACACATGTGCACAGACACACACATATGTGCACGGACACATACACATGCACAGACACACACATGTGCACAGACATTGGACAGGGGCTGGACTCTGCTCTCACCAATGTAAATCAGGACCCTCCCCCCCAGCTCAGTGGAGTGAATCCAGATTGACACCAATGTGAGTGCAGACTCCACTCCCCAGGCTCTCACCCCCACCCCCCAGCGCCATCCTGCTGACCGTCACAGGTCGGCCCCTCTGCACGCTCACCCCCCCCCACACACACTAGTGCACACATTCTCTCCCCCCCTCCCCCAACCCCACCCCCGACATGTGGCCCAAACATGCTGCGGCCCCCTCCCCCGCGTGGTTTGCTGTAATTAGCCCCCAGCCGTGGCTGGGCATGCCAGGCCCAGCCCTCAGAAAGGGCAGCTCAAAGCCTGGGTTTCATTCCATGGACCCCCCCGCACCCCCCAGCCACTGCGCTCTGAAGTGGTTATTTCAGCCCAGAGGCAGCTGGGCTGGGCTCCAGGGCTGGGGGCGGGGGGAGGCAGAGAAAATATTGACTCACTCCTAGCAAAGGGGAGACATTAATGGGGCTGTTTGTTTCCTCCCCCCTCATCCTAGAGAGACCCCAGCCCCCCTCTCCCCCGGGCTAGCAGGGGCTGGGACGGCAGTACCCCTCCTTCTATCCCTCCATCAGCTCCGCTTTCACCATCCCTCTCTCCATCCCCTCCGTCGGCTCCCCCCTCCTTCTGCCCCTCCATCGGCTCCGCTTTCACCATCCCTCTCTCCGTCCCCTCCGTCGGCTCCCCCCTCCTTCTGCCCCTCCATCGGCTCCGCTTTCACCATCCCTCTCTCCGTCCCCTCCGTCGGCTCCCCCCTCCTTCTGCCCCTCCATCGGCTCCGCTTTCACCGTCCCTCTCTCCGTCCCCTCCGTCGGCTCCCCCCTCCTTCTGCCCCTCCATCGGCTCCGCTTTCACCGTCCCTCTCTCCGTCCCCTCCGTCGGCTCCCCCCTCCTTCTGCCCCTCCATCGGCTCCGCTTTCACCGTCCCTCTCTCCGTCCCCTCCGTCGGCTCCCCCCTCCTTCTGCCCCTCCATCGGCTCCGCTTTCACCGTCCCTCTCTCCGTCCCCTCCGTCGGCTCCCCCTCCTTCTGCCCCTCCATCGGCTCCGCTTTCACCGTCCCTCTCTCCGTCCCCTCCATCGGCTCCGCTTTCACCGTCCCTCTCTCCGTCCCCTCCGTCGGCTCCCCCTCCTTCTGCCCCTCCATCGGCTCCGCTTTCACCGTCCCTCTCTCCGTCCCCTCCGTCGGCTCCCCCCTCCTTCTGCCCCTCTATCGGCTCCGCTTTCACCGTCCCTCTCTCTGTCCCCTCCGTCGGCTCCCCCCTCCTTCTGCCCCTCCATCGGCTCCGCTTTCACCGTCCCTCTCTCCGTCCCCTCCGTCGGCTCCCCCCTCCTTCTGCCCCTCCATCGGCTTCGCTTTCACCGTCCCTCTCTCCGTCCCCTCAGTCGGCTCCCCCCTCCTTCTGCCCCTCCATCGGCTCCGCTTTCACCGTCCCTCTCTCCGTCCCCTCCGTCGGCTCCCCCCTCCTTCTGCCCCTCCGTCGGCTCCGCTTTCACCGTCCCTCTCTCCTGCCGTGCACCCAGCTGGGGGCGCTGTGCCAGGGCAGGGATGAGCTGGGCTTTGGAGTCTGCGGCTCCCTAGGCCTCCTCCCAGCCCCGTGGTTCGCTGGCCTTTGGGACATTAGCCCCGGCGGTGGGGCGACCAGGAGCAGAGTCGGGAGCCCGTGAGCTCTAGGGGGCCCCCCAGTGGAGTGGCCCGAAGTTCCCTTCTCAGGGGCGTGGGAAGAGTTGGCCTGTTCCCTAGCAAGAAGGGATTTCCCCCTCCCCTGCAATTGAATGCCCCTCTCTCTGCCTCAGATGGCAGCTGCCCAGGGCAGGGCTGGGGCACGGGGAGCTTGTGGTGCTTGCCTCCCTGCCCTTGGGTGTGAGCTCCCCGAGAACTCCACTTCTGCACCCCATAAACCACATCCCCTGGGAAGAATGGGGCATGTCTCCCCCTCCGGCCCCAAAGGGCATCTGGGACCTAGATGTCCAGGTGGGGCAACTGAGGCAGGGAGTGGGGGAGGGGACTTATCCATGGTCAGCGTCAGAGCTGGGGTAAGAACCCAGGAGTCCTGACACCCTGGCTGCCCGCTCTAACCACCAGAGCCCACTCCCCTCCCCATGCTGGACATGGAACCCAGGCGTCCGGGCTGTGGCACACAGAGAGGATGGAAATCGAGACCTTGCTCTCTGCAGCCAGCAATCCCCAGGCTTTCCTTGGCTCCCGAAACACAGGCCTCCCTAAGGACGCTGGGTGGCGTAATTACCCAGGGCTACCACCGGGGGCGCCCAATGCCCCATGTCAGCGCCTGAGCCCATTGGCGCTCTAGCCCCAGTTGCTCTCCGTCCCCCTCTAGTGGCTGCACCGTGTCTGAGCCTGCTATAGCCTCTGAACTAACCAGTTAGGGGTTCGATCCCAGCCACCCCCACACCCTCCCCAGGGCTCTCCCCACAGCCTGCCGACAGGAAACAGAAACCACCTGGAAGCGGAGCCGGGAGAGGGGACCTGGCCGGGCCGGAGGGAGGTGGGGATCTACTACAAAGCTCTGAGCGGGGTCCTCTCCCGGGCTGCTTCACCCCTCGCGTGGCGGGGCAGAGCCCAGGGGTCCCTGCCCAGGTGCAGCTAAGGACAACAACTAAAGAAGCCCAGCCCTCCCCCAGCATCTGGGCGCTCAGGGGAGAGACTCTGGCTGCCCTGGCAATGGGAGGAGCCGAGGTGTGGGAATCCCGGCGCCCTGGGGTGCAGATCCCGGTGAGCACGGGAGCACTGGGCCCGTAGCTGGGGCCAGCATCCCAGCGTCTGGTCCACACCAGGTTCCCGGGCTGGGGGTCTGGCCGAGGCCTGGGGGTATTTTCCAGAGGGGGGTGTGACATCACTGTGCTGCTTGGCGCCCGGGCATGGTGTCTGTGCCACCCGTGTGCCATGGCTGTGCCACATGGGGCCTGGGCTAAGCGTGCCTGCCATGAATCAAAGCGCCGGGCGCTTGGCCAGCCAAGAGGAAGCCCCTGTGCGGGGAATGTGCCCGGGTCGCTCCCTCCCCCGCCCGGGCGCTGACAGGGAGAACCAGGCCGCGGGACACGGACCCAGCTTCCCCCGGAGAACTCTGTTTGCTTAACTTCTTGGAAGCCCCTGGCTGTGGATGGGAAGGGGGGGGGCCCGGAGGGGAAGGGGGGAGCCTGCATGCCAGGGCCGCACAGATCCTCTTTTCACTCTAAACCGATTGCAGATGTGCCGGGGAGCTCAGCGTCTGCTGCGGCTGGATGGCGACGGGGCAGGGAGCCCAACCGGAGCGGGGCCCCCCTCGCGTTGAGCAGGAAACCGACCCCCCTTCTCCTCCTTCCCTGGCCTGCAGCCCCCTCCCACTATCGCAGTCTTGGGCTTCCTCCCCATCGTACACAGACACAGCTCTGTTGGTGCCCCTCACTCCCGACCACAGCCCCCTGCTCTCGCAGCCCTGGGCTCCCCACAGCCCCTCTGCCAATGCCCCTCACTCCTGACCCGCTGCCCCCTGCTCTCCCAGCCCTGAGCTTCCCCCACTCTCCAGCTCTGCCGGTGCCCCTCACTCCCGACCCGCAGCCCCCTGCTAGCCCAGTAGTTCGCGCTTAGGGGTCTGAGTGGGGTCTGTGCAGCCAGGGCTGGCGCAACCCATTAGGCGACCGGGGCGCTAACATTTGAGGGGCGGTGACCGGATCTTCGTCATCGGCCTTATTTCGGGGGCGGGACCTTCCACCGCCTCTGTCGGGGGCGGCATTTCAGGGGCGGGACCTTCTGCCACCTCTGTCGGGCATGGCATTTCGGGGGCAGGACCTTCCACCGCCTAAGGCGGCAAAAAAGCTGGCAGCACTCCTGCGTGCAGCGCCTGGCACAACGGGGCCCCGATCTCGGTGCTACCACCATATAAAGAGAGAAGTGTGTACTCGACTGTTCCAGTTCCTCTTTGCGGGGGACCCCCTCCTCGGGGTGACAGCCAGGGAGATCGGGGTCAGACCCCTAATCCACACAGCTGCAGTCCCTGGTGCAGAGAGCTTCTCTTGGCACTTGCCCCGATTCCAGGGTTCTGGTCTCTTGCCCAACCTGGGTCCTGGCCAGCTAAAATCCACTGAAAAGCATTACCCTGTGTCTACACTGGGGAAAGGTGGCAGGACTCCTGGGTTCTCTCCCCAGCTCTGAGAGGGGAGTGGGGGCTGGTGGGTTAGAGCAGGGGGCGCTGGGAGCCAGGACTCTGAGGTTCTATCCCTGCTCCTTCGCTGACAAGCAGGCATGCTTCAGCTGAGACGCTTGCCTTCTCCGTGCCTCGGTTTCCCCAGAGGCCAATCAGGGATAAGGCTCCGCATGGCTCCCAGAGGGGGTCAATGGGCTCATGCCAGCAAAGCGCTGAGAGGGGGAGCCTCCTCCTTGAGGGTGGGGCTGAGGCGGCCACGTTCCTGGCGCTAGCTCATCTCATCTCCCCATCCCATGACACGGCAGCTGACTGAGCCAGACAGAGCCCTGTCCCAGCTTGCGGGGCTGCCGCTGGGCAGCTAAGGCCAGAGAGAGATGGGCCCCCCCGGGGGGGGTGCGAAGTGACAGGGGACGGGGCTTCCCAGGGGCATATCGCCTCTCCACAGCTAGGGAGGATGGGACAGACAGACAGACCTGGCTAGATCTAAGCCCCGGGATCCGGAGATCTGTAAGGAGAAAATTGGACCCAGCTTCTTCCCTTTCTTGGGGTGAGTCAACCCTGCACCCCCAGGGCCTCCTTGATCATGGCACCGCTGAGCTGGGGATGGGACCCAGGAGTCCTGGCAGCCTGACCTCACTTTAGCTATAAGAATACATGACCCAGCCGACCCAGACATAGAACACAGGGGCCCTAGTGCCCCGGCCCACCTGCCCTAACCACTAGACCCTGCTTCTCCCCCTAAGCTGGGACGAGAAGCCAGGAGTCCTGACTCCCCGTCATAACCACTACACCCCAGGGCTGCAAATGGAACCCAGAAGTCCCTCCTTGACCACTAGACCACTCTCCCCCTGCCCAGTTTTTCCCACCTGCCAGCCCCTCTTTGCCCTGCCCATGCGTGCCTAGCCTGGCTGCCTGGTTATTGGGGTGCAGAGTTTTTGCCATGGACCAGATCTTTCCAGGTATGTTTCCCCCCGTCGTGCCAGCCCTTACCCGCAGGGATGCCACCTCCTTGGGGCAGATGCTGAGCGCAGCAATGCAGCAGCCTGAGGGACTTTAGGGCCCTGACAAGACATGGGCCATACCCAGATAAATGGGGACTAGGCAGAGGCAGCATTGTCTCACGGGTACAACATTGGGCTGGGCAGCAGGACACCTGGGTTCTATTCCTGCCTTGGCTGCTGGGTGACCTCGGGAGAGTCCCTTGGCCTCTTCCTGCCTCAGTTTCCCCTCCTACTTGCTGTCTAACTTGGGGGACACAATGGATGCAGCCAGCATGGTGCGGGCAGGGGGTTGCTCCTACACCCTTGAAGTGGGCATGGTGGCACTGCCAACTGGGGGTAGGATCAGGCCCTGGGTGACAAGATTCCAGCCACCCTGCTCTGTGGCCAGGCCCGGGCACTGCAGACAAAGATGCTCCGAGCTTCCTTCCCCACCCCAGAGAACCCCCCACCCCCCATTTAGCAGCCTTTCGGAGGATTTATACGCTAATCCGTCAGGCGCGCCGAGGCTGCGAGGCGATTGTCCCGTCCGTAATGTGTCTGCCGGGAACCAGCCTGGCTAGTTCTCGCGCCCGATATTGGCCTATAGATCTCCATCCAGCCGACAGCCCCAGCCGCCCCGCGGGCCATGGGGCCGGCTAATGAAATCAGGAGGCGGCCCAATGACTTCACACGCGCCTGAAATAAATTCAATTGGGAGAAATGAAGAAAGTCGGAAGGAAGCTCTTCCTGGCGGTGGAGAGGCTGGCTGGCTTCTGGGAAGGGGGGGGCAGCCAGTTACCGATGGGGTGGGGGTGTTAGCCTGAGCAGTGTCTCCAACTCCTCTCACGCACCCTGGGGTAAAGCCACAGTAACGCCCTTAGAGTCACTGGGGGCCAAACCCCTCTCCAGACTTCAGCCAGACTAGGAGTTGGGCCAGCCCAGGAGAACCTCAGGCTCCTCTCACCCAACACCCCAGATAAATACCTCCCCTTTAGCTGCACCATGCCCGGGTGCTGCTCCTACTCCGCCAGGGGGGCGCTGTGCGGGGATGTGTTTGGGATCCCTTTGGCAAAGGGACCCTGCTGGTTATAAAAGGCCAAACCCCAGGCCATCCCCCATGACACTGCTGCTCGTGTCCAGCTCAGGGGCATCAGCAGGGGGCGCTCAGGACCCTGGCAGGGATTCAGACTCATGCGGCCAGCACACCAAAAGCCCAGCTGCTCCTGCCTCCACAGCTAGAGGAGAATCCCCCTTAGTGCTCAGCAGTAGAGGGGATAGGACACATGCCACTCTGATTCTCAGACAGCAGCAGGCCAGTCCCCCACAATCCTCCCCACCTTGCCAGCACAGCTCACCCCTGATCCCCTTTGCCCTTCCATGACCCACCCCACTTCTGTCAGCTTGGGGGTGTGTGTCTGCCTTTGTGGGGGGACCAGGCCAAGAATTATAAAGCCCTAGACACAATTCCCTCCCACCTGAATCAGGCAGGGACTGTGGTACCCCTTTCACCTACAGAGAGCGGCTGACTCCCCCCCAGCCCGCTCCCTGCCGGAGACCCCTTCCCCGCTGAAGCGCTGCGTTGATTGGGTTAGGCTTGGGCCCGTGACCCCAGCACGACCCGAACGCTGACTGAATGGGGGAGCTAATGGAGATCAATAGGCAGGTGCCTCCCCCAGGAACTGCCAGGTAATCCTATTACCCATTACCTGGGAGGGCTCGGGGCCTCACACAATGTGGGCAGCAGCCGGGCGATCAATCGCTCCCTGCCACAGGCACCGTACAGCAGCGGGGGGCAGGCAGCACCCCAATACAGGGCTGGCTGTGGGGGGCTTCCCCAGACATTAACCCAGTCATGCTTTAAGGAGACATCACCAGGCATCAGGGTACCCTCCCAGCACCCCAGGAAACCTCCCAGCAGCCCAGCCTCCCCCCCAGCCACAAGGGCTGCACAGGTGCTAATACAGCGCTTCAGTGGCAGCTCGGCCAGAGGTTCAGGGCCTATGACGGGGGGGGGGGGGGGGGGGGCCACAGTGGCTTAGTGGCCTGCCACGCAGAACATCAGACTGGACGATCGTGATGGTCCCAACCAGCCTTCAAGTCTCCAAGCAGGTGTCCGGGTGCCAACCTGAGCAATAACTGCCAGGAACACAACAGGTGGGGGTGGGGAGCGCTTGTGACCCATGCAAAGCACCCCTCCCTTTTTCTAGTCACCCTCCCTGCCCCTCCTCAATTTCTTGCCTCACTGTGTCTCCTGAAAAACCCCTCACCGAGCCGGGCTCGAATCAGCCCTCTTCTCTCACTAAACCTGCCCAGCACAATCTGTCTCCTGAAAGCAGCTTCACAAAAAGCCTTTTTTCCCCCCCAGGAACACGCCCTGCACCCCCAGCCACAGCAACTAATCACCTCCTCCTCTCACCCTACCTGCAGGCAAAAAGGTGAGCCAATGCGGAGTGGGTCTTTTTATACCGTCTCTCCAGGAGTGGGCGGGATCTGAGGGGTGCCCAAGCTCCGCCTCCCTCCATATAAACCAGCGGTCACCTGCTCCTAAGGAGAAAGGGGTTGTGCAGAATTTGGAAGCTGTAGCTTGGTACCCTAACAAGCGTCTCTTTGGTGAGGTAAGCATGGGGATTTGGGTGGGTCCTACTGTAATAGTGTCAGCAACGCTGGCTGGTCAGAAGTTATGGGTCCCTCCAAAAATCTGTGAGGGTTAAAAAAAAAAAAACCCACTGTTGGGTTCTGTTATCTTTCTCTTCTGGTTTGGGAGCTGGTAGGGTGCATCTGGCTCATGGTTTTTCCAGTTCTCTGCAGACACAATAGACGCTGAGGTTCTCGGAGAGTCCCAGGGCCCCCGGGGCACTTTCTGGGCAAACACTGAGCATCCCCTGACTGATGTTGCTGCTTGATGCAATGGTTAGTGAGTTTGTGTCCTAGTTCTCAGCGATCGCCTAGCGTGGGTAAGAGTGACGCTGGATTGGCCCCAGAGCAGTGTGGGTGTGATGTGGGGGGACAGGGAGGTGGATTGATACAGGCTGGATTTCCCATATTGCTCAGCCCGTGGGGTCTGTGACTACTTTAGCCTCATATCTGGGGTCTTTCTCCTCCCTAACCTCCCTCTATAAACTAGCTTTGCTTTCCATGCACATCCTGGTCCTGCTAATGCAATGACCCCCAGTCCCCTCTGCAGCAGGATTGGGACCGGGGGCATTCAGCCCCGCAGCACACATCTCTACCACTTCCAGCTAAAGGAGCAGCTCCACCAGCTGGTAGCTATAGTAGGGTGTCTTCCATTAGTGAACCAGTTGCTAGATTGGGGGGGGGGGGCGGAGGGAGCGGCATGTGTTTTATGGTTGGAGGACTCCGTGATAGTATACTAGACAGTGCAGCATTGGGACAGACCCCAGCGGGGGGCTAATTCTGGATGCCAGAGTAGTGGGAGAGGGGTTGTTAGATCGAAGCCTCCTGCTTAACCCCTTCTCCCCCTTGGGTGGCTGGGTCTCTTCCCCACCCCATGTCTAGGGTTAACTGGCCCATGGGGCCAGCTATTGTGGTAGTCATGGGGCTGAAGGGGACGCTCTGGGCTGCAAGTGAGGAGCACTAACGCACGTGTCAATGTCCCAGCACAGAGCTCTTGTGCAATGTGTGGGGTGGGGGTGTCCTGTCCCGGTGTGCAGACCCCACCCTAGCAGCAGGGAGCAGCTGCAGTGAATACCAAGGGGGTTCTGTGCTGGTGCACACAGGGGACCCCAGGGTGGTTCCCTCTGGCTCCCTAGCTCCCCCTGCTGGGCTGCCTGGTGTCATTGCATAGAGTCTCCCGAAGTCCACACACATGGAAGGGGGTGCCCTGCAGGGACTGGAGGACTGCCTCCGGGGTGGGGTCTCAGGGTCTCAAAGCTTTCCTAGGAGGCAGCTGCCTACCACTGTACAGACCCTGGGGGAAACTGAGGCACGCAGCGGGGCACGGAGTCAGCGGCAAAGCCCGGAGCTGCCAGCTCCGAGTCCCATGCTCTCACCGCCAGAGCCTCTGCCCTTCCTTGCATTGCCGCAGACCAGCGTGCTCAGGTCAGCTGCTGGGCCGTGGCTAATCAGGAATTGCGCCCGAGGCCAGGGAGCCCTGAGTCCCATGTCTGAGGCAGCGCGGGCTAGTGGGGCAAGCATGAGGGGCCCTCCAATCCCAGCCGGCCGCCTGGCCCTTGCAGATCACTCAGGTCTGGGGGTTAGCAGGGGCCCAGCAGCTCCATTGCTCTTAGGCACTGCAGCAGGCAGGATACCGGGCTAGATGGGCCCACTGGGCCGATCCAGACTGGCCATTCCCTGTGTGTCACCCCCCTCTCAGCCCATCCAAGGCCCCCAGCGCATCCAGCATCCCCCTTCCCACAGGCTCTGGGCTCCCCAGGGCTTTCCTGGTTGCCAACCCCGCGCAGGGCGCGACAGCAGCCCCGCCGGTGAGATGGAGTGTCAAGGGTTAAAGGTGGCGGCAGTGTTTGTCTTTCCATGGGGGGCGGCCGTGTGCCTGTGACAGCCCTGCGATTTATGACGCCCCATTAAAGGCAGGGAGATCCTCGGCCTGATGGAGATGGATGGCTGGTTAAAAGGCCTGGCCTTTGGGGAAGGGTCTCGCTCCCCGGCCCCTCTCAGGAACGCTCTGTTCCCCCCGCCCCTCTCCACGCCACCTTCAGTGGCCATTTGTGTTTCCATAGCAACCCCACTTCACAGACTCTCCGGCTCAGCAGAAGAGTCATCTCTCCGGGCTGAGATGCAGCCACCTCTGGGGTGGGGCAGGGGGATGGTTGTACAGGGATCCCTCGGTTGGTGCCGAGATGCAGCTACCTCTGGGGTGGGGTGCAGGAGTCATTTATACAGGGATCCTTCACATAGTAGCGAGATGCAGCTGTCTCTGGGGTGGGGGCTGTTTATACAGGGATTCTTCACCCAGCACAGCTGCGCTCTCAAATTCTGTATCAGACTGCAGCCAGCTGGGAGCTTTGTCGCTATCACGGCAGCAGCTGGTCTAAAACCGTGATCCTCCTGCCCCTCCCAAGTGAGCTAACAGACTCCTCTTTTGCTCTTAGCAGTGCAGGGTCTAGTGCACACAGCTGAGCCATTCTGAGTGCCTCCAGCAGAGGGCAGTGACATACCCACCCTCACCCCAACAGCCTCATGCGCCTGCTGCTAGCATCTTTCCTCCCAGCTTCGTTGACATTCAGCCTCGCCCCCTGCTCCCTCACCCTGCGCAGTGCGTTGATCTCTCATGGTACAGAGGAGGCAACTGAGGCACAGAGGTGGTGGGGGAGGAAGTGGCTGCCCAGAGGGCTCCTGGGCTCGCCCTTCTGTGCTGCGACCGAGGGACCGCGCCCGTCCCTCGTAACATCCGTGAGAGGAGGGGGTGGGGGGTGGTGGTTTGCGTGTTGCACAATCTCACCCTGCAGTCTTCCCATCTGCTTTTATTTGGTGCAGCTGGGCCTCCCCCCTCCATCTTGACTACAAAGCACAGCCTGTGTGGGTGGGGGGAACCCACACCCCACTACCCCCCCCCAGGTGTGCACTGAGCAACCACCCAGCTGTTTCCTGTTACTGTGGGGAGAGCCTGGCATGCAGGGCCCCTGCTTAGCATGGAGCACCCAAATGCGCTGCCTATTATGGGGGGAGGGGGGAATTTTACCATGCCTGGATCCCTCCCCCGCCACACACACCCGCCAGCCATGTTGGAGGAATCTGTGCTGTGAGCTAAGTTGGGAGGGGGTGACAGAGGTCAGCTCCCGGGGGCCTAGGGGGGCAGGTCCTATCTGGGCTAAGAATCAGCTTCAATCACTGATCCAGCACTGGAGGGGGGTGAGGGAGGGGTAAATGAGAAACACCCCCCCCTCCCCGCAGGAAATTAACCGATCGCACAGTGAAACTGACGTCAGTGGGCATCCTCCGACCTGTTTCAGGGACACCCCTTGGTGCTGGAGCTAGGGGTGCCGCCGCAGTTCCCGGCTTGAAGTGGTTTCCATCCTATCCAGGGTTTACAGTTTGGTTCAATGGCGCGCAGCCCCCCCACTCTACAAACTGTTCCAGCCCCCCTGGGGACACCCCTCCCTGCAAAGGCCGTGCTAAGACCAGGGCAGAACTGGGACTAGAACCCAGGCGTCCTGGTGCCTGGGCCCCATCTGCTAGGCCATGCTGCCCCTCCAGGGAGCTGCTGACAGTCCCACATGCTCCCCATTCCTCTGAGGGACCAGCTCAAAGGTTTCATTTAGGAACCACAGGGACTCGGTCTCCTGTCCCTGCAAAGCAGATCAAGGGCCGTCTCCTCTGCAGCTCCTGCCACCCGAGCAGCCTCCGCGCGTCTCTCGTGAGCTCTTGGTCTCCGTGTCCCCGTTCGAGTTGCGCGCTCTGTTATCTAACTCTGGGGTTTGGGGGGAGATTGAAACAGCGGGGACTAGAACCCAGGAGTCCTGACTTCATCCCCTAGCCTGCTACAGCTACCAGACAAGACAGGCCCAAGGTCACGCTGGGAATCTAGGACTAGACTCCAGGAGTCCGGACTCCCAGCCACCCCTGGAAATCCTCTAGCAGGTTGCTCTGATGTGTGCCTGTCTGGTCTACCCCTGGTGGAGGGGCAGGGGAAAAGGGGCGGTGTGCTTGTGGAAGAGAAGCGATCACACCTTTGCCCAAGTGTCGGCGGGGCCGGGAGGGCTGTGGTGAGGTGTGAACCTGGGACCTGAGCAACCTGGGTGCCATTTCCAGCGCAGGCTCCGCCTGTGACCTCAAGCCAGTCGGGGCTCGCCCCGTGCCTCGGTTTCTCCACGTCCCAGCCGAGCGGCAGCGGTTTGGGGCAGGGGCTGCGTGTTTGCGCAGGGGCTGGGCGAAGGCTGTGGTGACGGGCAGGGAGCCGCAGCGCTGATGCGGCGGGGACGCTCCGGGCGGCGTTGGGCTGCAGAAAGGAGAACTTCTCCAGGCCGGGAGGGGAGAGATAGCGGAGGGCGTGGGAGAGACCCGCCCTGGCGTGGGCGAGGGGCTCCTCAGCTGCGCACCGGAGGAGAACCCTGCTAGACTGTGGTTTTGGTGGGCTGGGCGAGTGGTTGGGGAGATGCACAGAGATGCTCTGCAGGCACGTTTCAGCTTCTCTAGTAAGAAAAGCCCCCCCTCCCCCATGCCACCCTTTGCTCACTACATGGGGTGGGGGTAGCTTTTCACGGCTCCCCCTGCAGCCCCCCCATGCTGTGCAGTGCTAGCTAGCTGGGATCTTCAGCTGGCTCCTGGTACCATCGCATTGGGGAGCATCCCGCTTCACTCAGTGGCTCGTTCCCTGTTTCAATAGGATTCACCACCCCAGACTGGAACCTGGAGCCTGGGGCGGGTGGGGGTCAAAATCGGACTGAGAACTTTGCAGCTCAGCTCATCTGTAACTGGAGCTGGTCAGTCCCATCCCTCTAGGCTCAGATCCCGGTAGATCGGAGGGTCTCCCTTTCCCTCCTGTGGTTCCCATGGATTCCCTGTTGGCATAGGGTCCTTCCCAGGCAGAGATACCGGGGTACTGGGAGCCACGTGGACGGACAGCTGTCCTGCTCTCCTCCCATGTGGCACCGGGGAGATCTTGGCACGTGCCAGGGGATTGGCTCTGTCCAGCTGGACGCTCCACTTGTCCCACGGCTGGGCTGTGCCAGGGCTGTGGCTTGTGCCCTGATGGGGAATGCCCAGCACCTGCTGAGCAGTGGAAGCCCCTTGCCATCCCCCTTCACTGGACCAGCCCAGGCCATCTGCACAGCTGCTAAGCTTCAGAACCGAACCGGGAAGATGGCACCGGTTTCCCAAGAGCTTTTGTCACCCTCCTTTCCAGCCGATCCCAGAAGCTCCAGCGTGGGTAGGAAGTCGGGATGGCGGGCGGGGGGGGGGGGGAGATGGGGCTGAATGGGACAGCCCTGATTTCCCCTCCCCCACTCTCCATGGGCCCGTGCTGGGATGACAGAGTCCCACACATGCCACTTACACCAAGACAGTGCAATGTTTGCCCATGGGGCTGACGTGCGTGACACAGGGACCGTCACGTGGAAGAGAGCCAGGGAAGGGGCTTGGGGAGGAGAGGGGGACGCTGCGGAAGCCGACCCCAGTGGCGAGCACATCCACCATGGCACTGAGCAGGGAGGGGCAGCCGATGCCCAGAATAGTGTACCGAGGTGGGGAGGGGACTCTTGCATGCAGCATTTCGCTTTCAGGGCAAACCACAACTGTGGCTTGTCTGAGTCACCAGGTCACGTGGCTGCCTGGTCCGCTGGGTAATTTTTTTTTTTTTAGCCTGACCTGGATGGAGAAATCAGTTCAGGGGGCCGATGGGTCTGAACTGAGCTGGATCAAAGAGCAGCAAGGTGTGAAAGCCGGTTCCCTCCCTGCCCCACCGCGTGCCCTGCTCAAGAGTGAAACGTTGCAGGGGGGTTGTGGTTTGTGACACCTAAACCTCCTGGATGTTTTTCAAGTGTAGTTTCATTCTGATGCCCTTGATCTTGTAACGCGTCCGCGCTCCCTGGTAACAGCTGGAATCAGAACCTCTTGTCCGTGTGTCATGAGCCCTATATTGCTCTCAGCTCATGGAGATTCTCCTCTTTCGCTCAGGTTTGCCACACGGGGCAGAGGCCCCAACCTGATTCCATTCCGGTGGGCCTGATTCTGCACTGCTTTCAGCGGCAGTGCAAAAGAGGCGTAGGGTGCGGCACAATGGGGAATTGGGTCAGAGGGAGCAGGAGCCGGCCCTGAGGAGGGGCGGGTGTGGGAAGCCCTGCTAGAGGCTGGCAGTGGGGCAAGTCTGTCCATGTGTGTGGGTTTCACAGCCACTTTGACAGTCCTGTGGTCCCCCTCTCTGGGGCCCCATGACTCCCCTGAGGGGGAAACGGGGCTCTGTGACCCTCTGGATCCTCACTGCCCTGCAGAGACAGCCTGCAAAAAGGGGGTGCAATGGGCAAGGCCCCCCAACCCTCCTCCTCCCCTACCCCTGGCTAACGGGGCTGGATTCAGCCTGGCAGCAGAAGCTCCTTTAGCGAGTCCCGTAGGAGGAGGCCCCGAATGGCACCTTCCATAAACGGGGGGGGGGGGGGCCTGAGCCACACTGCAACATAAACAAGCCATGGCGAGTTCCCACCCCCGGAACGAATTGCCTCCCGGCTGTGTCATTTCTTGCTCGCGGGCGTAACAGACTCGGTTCCCAGGCCCTCGGCCTCACCACTTCCTCCCACCTCATGCCAGCCTGCCACCCGCCCGGAGCCTGGCGTGCTACAGTAATGACGGGGCCTGGCCTACTGAGACAGATCAGCCAGGGGCTTGGTAATAGTGAGACTGGGCCTCTGGTTTTCTCTGTATGACACATTCCCCCCCGAAACCACTTGGCAGAGATGGGGTGGGAGGATGCACCAGAAGAGAGAGATGGAGGGGATGGGAAAGGGTCAAGCTGGAAAGAGAGCCAGCAGCTGCACCACCCAGAGAAGAGAGGGAGAAAGGAACAGAGCTGGCAGGAGGGAAACTGAGTCAAGGAGCCGTCGGGCGGGAGGGGGGTGTCCCCCTCACTTGTGTGATGAGCTGTGGTGGTCATGAGCAGGCGGGGGCAAGGCTGGAAAAAGGGGGTGTCTCCCACTCCCCTGCCCCACATCTGGTTGCTCCCGCAATACCCGGCCCAGCAGGGCTCTAGGGGAGGCTGTGAGGAGCAGTGTGTGGGGAGAGGCCCTCAGCCGTGGTGTTGCCATGCAAGTGAGGTGGAGTAGGGGTTGGCAGCTGGTACCAGACCAGGGGGGTGAGGTGGGGCAGCCTGAGGCAGTGGGCAGCAGGGCCTTGGCTTGCTCACCGTGGCGGATGGAGGCCGGTTATGTGCTGTGATGTGACCTGCCGGACCCTGCCCCCGGCATGGGCCACGCCAGCGACCCTCAGTCAGGGAGAGAGAGCGAGATGGGTACTGCCCTGGTCAGTGCCCCACCCCGGCCCCACAACACCTCCTGCAGCTCCCCCGCCCACATAGCCCCACAGGGAGCACATGGCCCCACACAGAGCAGACAACCCCCCACGCAGCCCCCCTCAACACACAGCACAGGTTCCCCCCCACACACACACAGACCACCCCATGCCTTCAGCCCACAGTGACACACCCCCAACCCCACCCAAGGACTGTGTCTCACACACCCACCTCACTCCCTTGTGCCCTTGGAGCCCTTGACAAATCACACTATCTCTTTAAACTAACACTGTCCATCATCATTATGTCCCGCACCATCCCCCTGCGCAGCTTAAGGGTGATTTATCTGGTTGCTCCTGGCTTTGCTGCCCCCGAATCTCACTGTCCTGTTGCTGACCCACCCACCTCACTACCAGGGGCTCAGCAACATTAACCCCATTGCACGGGGGGGGGAAACTGAGGCACAATGTGTGTGTGGGAGATGGGGGGACGGGACCATGGGGGACTTGCCTGGGATGACACAGCAAAGCACTGGCAGAGCTGGGTAGAGAACCGAGGTGTCCTGACTCCCAGCAAGCCCCCTGCTCCCTTGGCAGCTCAGAGGCCTAACTAAACTGGGCGTGTTAGGGCCTTCCCCAAGGTGTGCTGGGGGCTGGCCTTGCCAGCAGGGCCCCACTGGTACTACGGGGCACCCACTAGCTGCTCCCCCGGGGGCGGTGGAGAGGACATCTCTAGGACGACGGTTCCAGCTGCAATGGCTGCTCTGCCCACGGGGGCCGCTCGCCCCGGACTGCCCTTACGCTCTGACCCTGTCGCCAGGGGGGTGCAGAGCCAAACTCCCGCGTGGGATGGGGGCCCCCGCGCTGCAGCCTGGCTCGCTCGAGGGAGTCTTCACGCAGCAGGGGCAGGTCCCAGCCTGCACCGGGGCGTGGCCCGCTAGCCTGGTAAGGCGAGCCTGGCTCGACCCTGCAGGAGGTGCCCCCTGGCCCAGCCCGGCACCACCAGGAGGCAGGCTCCTACCGCAGGCCAGGTTGTCTGAAATGCCCCACAGCGGCTGGTGGCCAGCACATCAGCCCCTGCTATAATAAGCCACTGGCTGTGACTGATATCCCACTACCACCTGTGGGCAGGCTGGGATCAGTGGCCGAAGGACCCTAGGCAGGTGAATGCTGCTGTTTCCGTGGTGGGGGGAGCAGCCAAGGGAAGACCCCCCCCCCCCCCTCCTTGTTAATCATGGATGCAGCGTTCAGGGGCTGACAGCTGCTTGCTGGGAGGTCTGAGCCCGGCCTTTGAAATTGCATCTGGCCGTGACTGCACCAGCAGCTGCACGGGGCGTGGCTGGGAGGGGACGCGTTTGTTCTCTGCACTGGGGGGAGTTTGGGCTTGTTTAAAACATTTTTTTAACCCCCACCGCCCCCATCTCCCCTTCCACGATGCCTCCAGGCAGGTGAGGCTGCAAACTCCCCCGCGACTACAGGGACTGAACCCAGATCTTGTCCCTGGGCCTGGGGGGGGGGGGAGTTCCCCAGAGAGGGGATGGGCCAGCACAAGGGTGCTGAGGTCACCGTGAGTTGATAACCTGAAGGATCCTACTGGTATCTTGGGGCTGAAAGTGGATGTGTGTGGGGGGGAGACTGGGGGGCCATGTCCCGGACTGATCCAGGTGAACACGAGGGGGTCACCGTTACTGGCAGCCCTGGATTGTCCCCGGGGCTGACCCACTGGGCAATCTGACCATTTTGATGCCCTCCTCCCGAACCTGATCAAAATCTTTATTGTGTTGGGCGTTCGTTCGTTCGTTTGTGCCTCGGCCCCTCCAGGTCTGACCGGCTGCCTTGGTCACGGTAGTTTGGAGCTTTCCCCAGCGAGGAGGGAAGAATGTCAGTATTTCTAGGTGTATTTGAAATTCACCGTTCTTTATCGGAAAAAGGACAAGTTTGGGGGATTTTTGGGGGGCGAGGGACGGAAGAGAGTGAAAAACCCTGTGATTCCCACCAGTGTTTTGTTACCAGCTGTGCCGCTCTCAGTACAGCTCATCGCCCATGCTGGGCTAGGGGGGCCGGAGGATTATTCGTGAGTAGAGATCAACTCGTGCTGTGAGTTCTGATTCCCCCTCAACACCGATCTCTGCCAGTGCCCCTCACTCCCGACCCGCAGCCCCACCTCCTATCCCAGTCCTGGGCTCCTCCCACAGCTCTGCCAGTGCCCCTCAATCCTGACCCATAGCTCCTGTTATCCCAGCCCTGGGATCCCCCCAGCTCTCCCGATGCCCCTCTTGCCACTCAGGTTCCCCAGGGCACTCGGTTCTGCCAGTCCCAGGCCGCAGCCCTCTGCCCTGTCCCACTTGCTCTTCCCCTCCCAGACTCCCACACAGCTGGGGTTGCCAGTCACCCAGGGAGGCGGTGGTTTCACAATGAATGAGGATGCAGCGAGCTCATGCAGTTATGATTCAGACGGGCTGGGGAGCCAGCAACCTCCCAGCCAGGCCTCGGCTCGCTCCTGCTGCAAGGCCCGTCCTTTCGACGGGGTGCCTCGCTCCGGGTTTTACCATGGCCCGAGCAATCCAACCCCGGGTTTTACACCCCCCCCCCGTCCTTTTACATGTGCAAATCTCCCCCTTGGGAAATGCATCACCAGGTTTTTGCACCAGAAGGTGGATTGGTGCCAACACCCCTGAAGCAAGTATCCCGGGGACCCCCCAGCTCCCCCCCACTCCAGGAGATGTGGCACCCCCAGCTCTGGGCTCCTCTGCTCCCTCACCCCATGGTGTGTTTTTCTCAGCAGAGCTGTTCCTCGCGGCCACTCCCTGGGCCGGGCCCAGTTATTTCGTGCCAGTTAAACCTGTTTGCAATTAGGGCCTCTCCCAGCACTTACCAGTCCCCGCACAAACGCCAGGGAGCGGGGAGAGGGAGAAACGGACCCGCTCCCCCCCGATTCTGGTCTGACCCCCGCAGCGTCAGACGGGAAGTCAAGGGAGCGTTCCAACTGGGTACAACCCCTCTGATCTCCCTGCCAGCGGCCCTGGAGTTATTCCTGACTTCCACCGGAGGGAGGGGGAGCAGAATCCAGCCCCTTGGCTCTGCCCCCCTCCTGATTCCACGGCCTGCCCTGGAGTTACCCCTGATTTACACCGCTGGCGGGACGCATCTGGGCGGGGGCATGCTGCTAGTCACTGTGGGTCTCCCCAGTTGATTATTTTTCTAAATGACTTTTGACACCATCCTTTTGGTGAAGAGGCCAAGAACCGCCTGCGTGCCACCTCCCCACCGCCCCCTGGCGCTGCTCCCCCAGGCCGCCTCCCAGTGGCCCTGGGTGCTGCCCCCACCTGGGGTTTAGCAGCAAACAGCTGGCGAGGGAGGGGGAATTGCAGTGGGCAGGAGAGTGGTGAGTGGGCACCCGTGAGGTTCCAGTCCTGGTTTTTATTGAGTGCTCTTTTGTTATCCAGCTGGGTGCCCGTGGGCACGGTAATGGGTGTGGCATCAGAGCCTAAATAGGATGGGATCAGACCTACTGAGGAGGGGTAGCAGTGGGGCAGGCTGATACACACACACCCTGTCCTGGATTGGGGTGATCTGTAGATCTAGATTACATCCTGGGGGGGAAGGAGGGGGCCGAAGGTCCCTGCGCCTCTCACCTTCTCTATCCACATGCTCTGGGAACGGAGTCTCTCCTCGCCCTCCTGTTCTGAACCCCCTGGATTTTGGAAGCGGGGTGTGTGGGGGGGGTTTCTGAACACAGAGCCCCAACTTGGCGGCTGGGGCCTGATCTCTCTAACAGCCCCCCACCCCCTTCCCCTCCAGCCTTTGGCTGGGTCTCTCCCGGTGCCCGCCCGCCAGCCCTGGGAGCTGCGGGAAATTTCGCCGCTTGCTGCCCGGCAATGAACTAATCTCGCCTCATTGGGAAACTATGTCATTTAAGAGAGCCCGGCCCGCCATGTCGTGGGGGGGGGGGGGGGGGGGGAGGGTGGTAAATTAGGGAGCGCGTTTCCCAGCCCAGAATCCCATTGCTTGGGTTAAATATCTTGGCTGAGTCCCGGCCTGCGGCTTCGCCTTGCTGATTTTAACTGAAAACATGTGTCTCTGCCGAGGATTTCCTCTGCCTCCTTGCTCAGCGCCTGCAACAGAACCAGCCCCACATGGGCCCCGCGCTGAGTGGGGCCGGGCCCGGCCAGGAGCCCCAGGAGGGGAAGATGCAAAGCGATGGAAGGGGACAGGAGGAGGCGCTCTCCCCTCTGAGTCTGTGCAGAAGCTAGTGCGGTGCTGGGAGCCGCTGAGCTGCAGGGAGCGGGATGGGAGGGCTCGGGAGGGAGCATTCTGCCCTGGCAGTCAGAGCTTGCCCCACCACTAGGGGGCGCTGTGCTGCACAGAGTGGGAGGGGGGGGTCTGGAAGGGTCGCTTCCCCTCCCAGTCGGTGCTTGACCCAGCGCTAGGGGGTGCTGTGCTTCTGCTGCCCAGAGGAAAGCCAAGCGGGCGGGTGGAGCTCTGTGCTCTGACCCTGCTCCCCGACAGGAGCACCGGGGGAAGGCAGGGAGGGGCCCCCTCTTGCTCTGACCCAGGGCCCCACAAAACCCTAATCCGCCCCGGCACTAGGGGGTCACTCAGCTGCAGAGAATGGGGTGGGTGCTGCTCCCCCACGTTGTGTTATGGGGGCTGCCTTTCAGATGAGACATAAACCCTGCAGTGCTTCTCCACGTCAAGCCCCGATCCTGGCCCAGCCCTCTCAGGGGAAGCGGCATATTGCCTCCCTGAACTACCCCAGGAGTTACTGCCGCCTCTCCGCCGCCCCTCACAGTAACGCCACTGCCACCCTCCACCCCAGAGCTGGCTGCAGCGCAGCGCCGGGTGGAGCTGAACAGGCCCAGCGGTTGTGCCTGATCCATCGTCCTGAAAATGGGTCCAGCACCAATGATTCCGGCTGGGACCTTTTCTAGCCCCGCTTCTGGCATTTCTGCTGCCCGCAGGACCTGAGAAATGTGGCGGAAGCAGAAATGAGATGGGTCCGAGCTGCTCCCAGGCCAGGCAGGAATAGAAGCCACATGTCCTGGCTCCCCACCCCCTGCTCTCACCCACTGCCCTCCCAGAGCTGAGGATAGAACCCAGGAGTCCTGGCTTCCAGCCCCCACTAGACCCCATTGCCCTCCAAGGTGGGGGGTAGAACCCAGGAGTCCTGCCTCTGTTCCTCCTGCTCTAGCCATTAAGCCACAACTAGGCCTAGTGAGATGTTTTGGGGACTGACCCCCCAGCTCAGGCTCCCAGCTCACCTTCCCTGTGTCAGGAGGCCTGGAGCGGCGTGGCTTGGGGGGGGGGGGGGTGCTTGGCCGGGTACCAGGCTGGGCGCCCGGCTGCCAGGCGGCTGATTTGCTGCGTCAATGCCCCTTTTGTTGCGGTGGCGCTTGGCCTGGGGGGCCCGGCCGATCTCAGCATGGGCTCATGTGGGGTCCCATTGTCAGGCCCTTCTCTGACGCACAGGGGCTCCCGGAAGGCAGGATCAGCTTTAACCCTTTGCTGGGTCGGGGTGGGACACACGCTGCCTCCCCCCGTGGAGCTGTCCCCTCCATGCCAGTGCACCAAGGGCCCTGGCTCTTCCGATGGCCCCCAGCCCCGGATGCAAAGCCAGCCAGGGTCTAATAAACACGCTGGCTGAGCCAGCCGGGCCATCTAGCCCAGTGTCCCGGCCCAGCTGCTGCAGAGGAAGGTGTGACAGTCCTACAGGGGGCAGCGATGGGCCCCTGGGAAAGTTGCCCCCTCTGCCCCCCCCCCCCCAAGTGTGAGGTTGGCTCATGCTGAAGCAGGAGGGTTCGATCCCTACCCAGACTCCTCGGTATCTGGCCCAAATCCCCCCCTCTGCCTTGTGCTGGCTCTCTCCTCCCTTCGTCCCCCTCCCTGCGCCTGTCGTCCCGTCCGCTGTCCCATGCCCATCTGTCTTAGATCCTAACCTCTGCAGGCTGGCAAATAAATCTGCTAGTCACTGGGGTCCTGCCAGCTCCAGACAGGGCGTGGCACCAATCGAGCTCAGGCAGTAGGAAGGGGCTCACGGAAACTGATGGGGGTGGGGTGGCACCAAGCAGATCCCAGCTCCCTCCCCCCCTTGCACCCAGCGAGCCGTTTTCTCAGTGGTAGATGGTCCTTCGACCCAACCTGGCAGTTTCACATGGGTCCAAATTTTTCAGTGTCCTTCTGTCCCGTGCTCAAGGAGAAAGGCTAACGCCAATGGGACGTGTCCCAGCCAAGCCCAGGTTCCATGTCTTCTCTCTGCTGGGGCGCCCCCCATTGCTCCCCCCGGCGAGCCCTTGAGCTGCCGAGGGACCTCCATTCTGGAGAGGCCTAGCCCGTGGTTCGGTGAGCATCAAACCCCCGCCCTGTGGTGTTGTCTTGTAGCTCAAGGTGTCGTGGCTCCTGTTCTTAGCGCTGGATAGCTAGGGTTCGATCCCTGCTGAGGGTAGTTAGAGCCACATGATAGGACTTTGGAGGAGAATGGATGGGGTTGAGGTGGCTGGGTGTGAGGGACTGAGTGGGGGCTAGGCACCCCCCTGGGGTACCTGCTCAGTGCTCCCAAGGAGGGGGGGGTAGCTCCCCAGCCCCAGAGGGGATTTGTCCAGTAGAAGCTGGGTGAAGAGCAGTGCCCCTGGTGGAGGGAGAGTGGGTTAGTCACAGCAGTGGTGGGGCCGCCCTGGCTGTGTGGCCATGTGGGTGGGGGCTCAAAGAAAGGCAGGCGTGGCACCAAGGGCTGCTGCCAGTCCGTGACATGTGGGTAGTGATGCTGCCCTCCAAGGAGCACTGCAGCCCTGAAAGTAGCATGGAGTGCCCCCCAGAGGAGGGGCAGGGTTGCCTGAGCTGGCCTGCTTGGATCTGTGGGGGAGCAGGTCTCCTGGGTTCTATTCCCACCTCTCAGGCTGACTCGCCCTGTGAGCATGGGGGTGTCGCTGGGGAAGGGGGCTTGGCGCAAACTCGGTGTCATGATCAGCAACTGCAGCACCAGCTCCTCTCCACAGGAGCAAGGCACTGCTGTGGGCCCGGGGAGCTCCCAATGGCTGGGCACTTCCCTTGCCTCTTTCTTTCTCCCCTTGCGTTATGTTCGTTCGTCTTTGCCTCGCCCCTTCTCTCTCCTTCATTCCTTCCTTCTCCGTGTTCTTGCTCTCCCTCCTCCCTTGTGGTTCATTCAGTCTTTTCTTTTCCTGCTCTTGCTCCTTCCTTCTTTCTCGGGAAAGAAAAGGGGCCAAGGAAGGACATCCCCCCCGGCCACCCCCGATCCAAACAAACCATTTCCAAATGGCTCCCTAGGAGAGACTGGCGCCCACAAAGCCAGCGAGTTCAAAGTGAAGCCGGCACGTTCCGGCACAGCTGGAGGTACAGCTGCAGGTCATTAGGCTGCAGCCGCGGGGACAGGCGCTCTCCCCAGGCACCCGCGCCCTGGAAGGGCTCAGCATGGCCTGGGGCACCTCCCTTGGGGCCTCCAGCACGCACAGGGCACACAAGGAAGGGCTGTCTGCCCACGCTGCTCGAACGTGCTCCTTGTGCTCACCGCCAGCCCCGTTCCCAGCGGGGCCTTGCGGGAAGGGAGAGCACAGACCTGCACTGTCGCCCATAGGCACCCTGCGGGCCCCATAGCCTTGGTTACCAGTAGGAGATGCTCTCCCCTCTAACTTCAATGCAGCACCCAGGGGCCCTGTACTGCAGGGAGTGGGGCAGAGGGCGCTCTCTCCTCGCAGTCAATGCTGGCCCCAATGCCCCAGTGCAGCGTTTGGGGGCGCTGTGCTGCAGGGAGCGGCTCAGTAGGGGGCGCTCTCCCCTCCCAGTCAATGCTGGCCCCAATGCCCCGGTTGGGTGCTGTGGGAGGGAGTGTTGTCTGGGCGACAGGATTCCTGGGCCCATGGAGGGAGTGTGACCTGGAGGGTGGAGGAGGGGTGGGGACCAGGACTCCTGGGTTCGATGCCAGGATCTGGGAGGGGACGAGGCTGATGCAGGGGAGCTGCTACAATCCCGAAAAGCTCTCTGGAGGGGGAGTCATGGTTGTATTGGGTGAGTGAAAGTCAGACTCACTCCGTGCCTACGCCGGACGCCTCTGAGGCCAGGGGCAGCAGGGTCAGGCCCCGCGACTGGCTGCGTGCAGGTTAACCCGCTGGAAGTAGAGGCGGGCGTTTGAACTGCTTTCGTTAATCCAGAGCGAGGGACGTTCATGTGTGGACGCACCTGCTCCAGTTCAAATCAGGCTGGCGTGGGTTTCGTTCCAGTCGATCAGGAGCAGGGGGACGCAAAAGTGAAACATGTCAGATTTAAGCTGGAATCAGAGGGTCCTGGCGAGGGCTTAAACGAATCCGGTTTAGCCACTCTGGTGCAGGGTCGTGTGTACATGGGATCTGGGCTCAGCCAAGCCCCCTGAATAACCAGGAAAGGGACCGAGCAGGACTCAGCCCAGTGGCCTGTGAGGGCTGAGTTTTCAAGATGTCAGTTCAGTTCCAGGGCAAGGGGCGGCCTGGGGGTGGATGCAGGCACTGCTAGCTCTGGGGTGGCCTAGATTTGACCAGGGAAGTGTGAAATTCACAGCCTGCGCCATGTGCCCTGCTTCCTGGTGGAAAGGCTCCCACTGGGGACCCAGGGCTTGGGAGGAAGGAGCTCTGCTGGCCGCCGGGGGCCTGCGGGTCCGGGCTCAGACCCAGGCATTCCTTCCCCCAGTCTCCAGAGGAGACAGCTCCTGGAGAGGGCTTGATCGGCCAGCTCAGTGCTTTGGCATCATTATCAGCTCTGGCTGGCGGTGTCTTGGGTTGTCCTTCTCAAAGCCTGGCATGATGCTCCGTGGCTGGGCATGCTTTGCATTGGCACGAATGGTGGTTGCATAAAGCCATAGCTGGCAGTTCTGTGGTTGGTGTATTCAGGGGCTCCATGGTTTTCAGGACCTGGCATTCTCTGCAGCTGGCACGACCGGTAGTTGCATAAGCAATAGCTGGCAGCCGCATGGTTGGCACAGTCTGTGGTTGGCACAACCCTCATTTTCATGTTCAGGGGCTGGCATGTTCTGGAGACATTTTGCTCTGCGCTGGGCATGAACTTTAGCGTGGTACTTGGTACGACCCAGTGCCTGGCGTGATCACTGGCTCTGGAGTTACCGCGGTCAGTGGCTGGCATGCGCCGCGGTTGGCAGACCTGCACTTTTCAGTGGCCAGCAGGAGTCCCGGCTCTGGGGTGTGTCAGGATCTCACATGCTCCTGCAACTGACGCAATCAGTCCTTGGCCTGAACAGCGGCTGTCGCTGGCCCGGGGGAGGCCAGGGCTTAGCGCGAGCGATAGCTCTGCAGTCACCACGATCCGCGGGTAGCGTGCCCACCATTTGCACAATCAACGCTGGGCACAAGTGGCAGTGGTGCAGTTTGCACTAGCCATGACTGTCAATGCGCCCCCCCCCCCTCGGCTTGCCGTTCTTCTGCATCCGGCTCATGGACAGCGGCTGGGTCTGAGAAGCCAGACGTCCCAGCCAATAACCCGCGGGCAGGGAGGATGGTGGCGCCTCCCTTTGAGAGAGGGGGTGTGTGCTGTGGCTGCCCCCACTCAGGGACCCAGCGCCAGGAGGAGCGGGAATAACTCCCCGGTTCCCAATCCGGATCCTCCCGGGGCCCTGAACAATGATAGTAAAACCTCAGTGAGTGTGAGATATTAGCTCTGGGATGTGTGTGTCAGTCATATTAGACCTGTGTGTGTGTGTGTGTGTGCATGTGCAATATTAGATCTGTGTGTGTGTGATATTAGATCGAGGGGTGACAGTCATATTAGATTGTTGTGTGTGTGTGATATTAGATCTGGGGTGTGTCTGTGTCAGTCATATTAGATCTGTATGTGTGTGTGCACGTGATATTAGATTGGGGTGTGTGTCAGTCATTAGATTGGGGGGTGCAATATTAGCTTTGGGGGGTGTCTGTCAGTCATATTAGATCTCTGTGTGTGTGCGATATTAGATCAGGGAGGTATCAGTTATATTAGATTGTGTGTGTGCACGATATTAGATTTGGGGTGTGTGGGTGTTTGTGATATTAGATCTGGGGGTGTGTGTCAGTCAGATTGGGGTGTGCGTGTGATATTAGATTGAGGTGTCGCGGGTGTCAATATTAGGAGTGTGTGTGTTAGAGTCATGCGATCGTGTGTGTGTGTGTGTGTGTATCAGTCAGAATAGCTCTGGGCCATGAGCGTGTGCAATATTAGATTGGGGGGATGTCGGATTTGGGACATGTGTGAAAGAGAGATTAGGTCTGGGGAGTGTGTATGTGTGTCATTGGAACTGGGGTGTGAGTGTGTGTGTGAGAGATTGGATTGGGGGAGGTTCATGCATCCATCAGTCATTAGATCTGCTGTGTGTGAGATTAAATCTGGTGTGTGGGTGTGTCAGTCATTAGATCTGGGGTGTGTGCGATATTGGATTGGGGGGTGTGTGATTGTGTGTGGATCAGTCATTAGATCTGGGGTGTGTGTGATTGTGATTGTGTGTGGATCAGTCATTAGATCCGGGGGGGGGGGTGCTATTGGATCGTGTGTGTGTGTGTGTGTGTCACACTGAACACAGTGTGTGCCTGTCCGAGTGTGAGCGCGTGTGCACAGCCCAGGGAGCGGTGCCGCTGGCAGGGCAGTGCAGCGGCAGCAGGAGAAGGAGGGGGAACGCAGTGAAAATATTTTCCGTGTCTTTGCCTGAAGTCATTCTGTGGTTTCTGAAAAAATGTGCTGTATATTTTCAGGGCTGCGTCACATGACCGGCCGGGGTTATGAATAGCCGAGGATAATGATTTCTTAGTGAATGTTAGAAAACACACACACACACACACATACACACAGGCGAAGGGAGAGACGGAGCCACATGCGCCCGAGGACGGACGGACGGACGAACGCAGCCAGTTTGGAAAGTTTCCTCCGCTCCAGGTGTGACGCCCCCCACCCGTGGCTCCCAGGTGCGACTGACTCAGGCGTTGGGGCTTGGGGCTCGCGGCCGGGCGGGGGGAAGGCTGGGAGCTGTGATTTGTGGCTGGTGGGTGGCGTCCCCGTCCCTGCCGGAGTGCGCGGGCTCTTTGGGGCGTCTGTGCCCGGCTCGGGGAAGTACTTTGGTGGGGTGGGCGGGAGGGGGAGGCAGAGTGGGGCCAAGTGACGGAGTGTCCGCAGGCGTGTTTGGAGTGTGGGGCTGGGGATGGGAGTGGGGGAGGGTGTCGGGGGGGGGGCAGTGTGGATGTGTGGGGGATCAGGACACACGTGTCTCACCCCAGACGGGCTCAGGCAGAATCTCACAGCTGCTCTCCGCCATCACACCCAGTCCCCCAGCCCCAATCCTCACCCAGACCCCATTGCGACTCCAGGTCCCCACCCAGCTTCCTTTCCCTGTCAATGATCATGTTTTGGGGGGTGCTGCCTCCTCGCCATGAAAGCTGCAGCCCCCCGGCCCTGGGGAGGTGCCAGCTCTTTGTGCCAGCCCTGCCCCCCCAACCCCGCCGCCTGCTGCTCAGGGGGCTCCTTGCAGAGCTGATGGGGAGAGCGGGGGAGTCTGAACTGGTTTTGTGCCCCCTGAAGGTCTGTGCTACTGGATGGAACAGGGGGCTGCTGGACAAGTGTGTGTGTGTGTTGGGGGGAGTTGTTCCTTGACCCCGCTCTGCTAGATCAGAGCTGGGGGGGCTGGGTGGAGGGGTTGGGGGTGGGGAGGTGCTATGGGAGGGGAAGAAGGGGATTTTCCATCCATCCTATGTTGGGAGGGAGGGGGAGATTTGCTGGGTGCTTTTGAGGAGGGTCCTTCCTTATGGACCCGCCCCCTGGCCTATTCCCGCAGGGCCCTCACAGGGGGTGCGCCATGGGGCTCGGTTGCAGCGCCTCAGAGCAGAGGGGTTTGGGTTGGGGCGCGTGGGTGGCACATGGCTCCCATGGGGAAGGGGGAACAGGGCCGCGGGGTAGGGCCGATTCGGGGAAGGCCTCCTTTCTTCCCAAGTCCCACTCCAACCTCCGGGGCTCTAGGCGACTCCGTCTGGTGCAGGGGGCTGGGAGCATTGGGCCTTCTGTGAGGGAGACGGGTGGGGGCTCTCACTCCACTGGCCTAGAAGCAGCAGGGAGGGGGCGCTGTGGAGCAGGGCCTGCCCCCCTTACTGTGCCCTTGGCGCTGCTCATCTCACCCTTAGCCCCCCAGGGAATGGGGGGGCTGAGGGTGGGCTGTGCCCCATTAACCCCCAATATCCAGGGTAAGAAGGGGGTCTGTCTATCTGTCCATCCATCCCCCTACACACCTCTCTCTCGGTGCATTTCTTTCTATCTACTCTCCCGTGTATTACGGTAGCAGGCTGAGGCCCTAGTCCGGACGGGCTCCCGGCTGTGCAAGGCGCTGTACGTGCGTCTCTGCTCTCTGCCTCGCCTGTCCCTCTGCTCTCCCACGCCCGCCTGGCCTTCGGGCCCTAGGAACCTCTCGCAATCTCGGGCCGATTTCCAGCGAATACCAATGGGCGTCACCCTGCTGAACCCAGCCAGGGATCAGCGGGGGCAAGGCTGAGTTACAGCGGCTGTGGGTCTGGCCCGGGGAGGGGGCCCGGCGGAGGTGTGGTGCACGTAAAGGCACAGACTGGAGCTCATCTGCCTCGGCTCACCCTCCGGTGATGCTGTGCCGGAGATACAGGCCAAGACCCTGCAGGTGGGTCCCGCTCGGCAAGCTGCCTTAGGGACGTAGCCGTGGGAGCAGAGCCGGCCGCCTTGGGGAGCCAGCTGAGCTTGCCAGGCTGACTAGGGGATTTAGACACTCTGCTCCAGTTAGCTTTCCGTCCCTCCCGTTGCCCTGGAAACTCTCAGCCCCAGATGCCTCCGCTTCTCTAGAGCGCAGGGCAAGCCCATGGCCACGCCACCCCCCCATCCTATGTGCGTTGGGGGGCACCCTCTGGAGGAGGAGGGGCGCCCGACTCTGTGGCCAACCTACTCCTTTGTCTATTGGCATAGCCACAGTGAGAGCCTTTTGCAAAGCGGGCACCTGGCAGCTGAGACCAATGGGCTGGAGAGCGACTTGTGCTCTCTTCATGGCCTTGGGCTGGAGTCGAGTTGGTGGCTTGGAGGAGTGGGCAGAGTCCGGAGCCGCTGGTCTCTGCTGGCATCGTCCAGCAGAACCCAGCGTGGTCCTAGGGGGTAGAGCACGTGGGGCCTGGCACCAGGGCGCCTGGGTTCTCTCCCCAGCTATGGCAGCGTGTGTGGTCAGAGCACAGATATGGGCATCCGGACGCCTGGGTTCCATTCTCAGCGAGGGGAGGGTGCGTGGGCAGAGCAGAGGTGTGGGTGTCAGGATGCCTGGGTTCTATCCCCAGCTCTGGGAGGGAGCGTAATCCTAGAGGTTGGACTGGGAGGCAGGACATCTGGCTCTGCCTCCGACTGTGGGCCAAGGCCCTGCATGCCTCAGTTTCCCCATTTGTACTGTAGCTCCCAAGGGAGGGCATGAGGCTCAATCCAGCCATTTGCAAAGTTGCTTTGGTGTTTGTGGATGATGTTTGGGGTGGGGGAGAGAAGAAATTCCTAGTTCCAGGCTGCCCCCCAATGGCCCCAACGGTGGCTCCTACCAAGTCCAGGCCGTAGCTCCCCACTTTCCATCCACTCCCCTGAACTCTGGCCTCTAACCTGGGCTCCCAAGGGCTGGTTCTGCTCCAGAAGGGGCTGTGTCTCCATGGGCTCTGGGTTGCTCCGGGACCCTATCCCCAGCATACCTGCTTCCTTGCTGGCCAGGATCCATTTGGAGAAATCTTCCCTCCAGCTAGCTCTGAGCTGGAGTCCAGCCTGGATCCTGCGTCGGCAGCAGATCCTGGAGCCAAGTCCCCTTGCAGCATCTTCCTTGCTGGGGCTGGGGCACAAGCAGGAAATACCCAGCTTGACTCTCAGATCCCAAGGCAGAGTCTGAGGTGCTGGTAGTCACAGGCCGAGCTGAGCAGCGTCCCAGAGAACACTGAACACCATGGGGCTGTTTCTGCAGAGTCCCCTTCTGCGAAAGGATCTGTACCCCACTTCCCCACTCCCCCCTGAAACAAACAGCAGGTGTTTTCTCTTCGGTTTGCTCGGATCAAGGCAACATTTGGTATCACTGGGACATTCGGCAGAGGGGCTGGAATGTAGATAGCTCAAACCCCGCTGCATTTCTCGGGTTGTGGATATTTATTAAAGGCAAAGCGTTCTAGGAAGAGGGTGTGGAATTGTGGCTAGAACAAGGGGAATCTGGACTCCTGGGTTCTATCCCTGGCTCTGGGGGGAGTTTTGCCTAGTGGTTAGAGCAGGGGAGCCTAGAACCCAGGTCTCCTGGGTTCCATCCCCACCTATGGGAGGGGAGTGGGGTCTGGTGGATTGGAACTGGGAGGCAGGAGTCACCAGTTCTGTTCCCAGCTCTGGGAGTAGTTAGAGCTGGAGGATCAGGACTCAGGACACCTGGCTTCTGTCCCCAGCTCCACCAATGACCTGCTGGATGATCTTATCCCTCTGTGCCTCAGTTTCCCCCGTCTGTAAAATGGGGGTGATAGCGTGTGCCCAGCTGGGAGGCAAAGGGGCTGCTTGGGAAGCTCCCTGCCAGAGAAACAAACTGTTATTACTGGGGACAGCATGGGATCCAGTGCCAATTATCTAAAACATGCCCCCCCCCCTCTAGCTCATAGCATAAGATCCCTGCAGTCAGGGTGAGCCCCATCCCCCGGCTGGAGCAGCTGTTCAGTGATAGAGCGCTTGATCTAACCCAAGCCTGCTAGACTCTGCGTGGGCCCCGCTCCTTCTGCGCCCCGATGCCCTCCCTGGTTTTTTCACCATTCAGTGAGCCTAGCTCATTGATGTGGAATGCCCCAGGGGATCCCAACAGGCTTGCGGGAGCCGGAATCGCACCAGGCATGGAGATGCAGCCACCTCTGGGGTGAGGCATGGCAGCAGGAGGATTTAGGAGGGGGAGTGAGGGAGACTCCTGAATCTGACTGAAATGACAAGGGAAATTTAGGGAGGCAGAACAGACTCACTCAAGGGGAATTTGGCCAGGGGGGTGGAGTGGGCCAAAGGACCAGCTTTATTTCTTAGCCGAGAGACCCAGGTATACCAGTGAAAGTACACAGAAAGGAGGGTGTGGCCATGAGTTGTTTGTGTGAGCAGGAGCGCACTCACCATTGCCCTCTACTGGCTGAAATCACAGTGGACCGACTATGTGTCAGAGTCCCTATACTATTAAGAGCTGAGGGGGATTCCTCCTTAACTCAGGTGGCCGTGGGAGCAGAAGGCTGTGCGTTCGAGCCCGGCTGTCGCTAGCAGGGTCAGAGCAGCCCCTGAGAGGGGAGGTCCCTATGAACAGATCACAGCACGGTTAGGCACACGTGCTAGCGTCCAGCGTTGTGGGTCTTATCGGTTCCGTGGTGCCCAAATCAAGACGCCGCTGGGGTGCAAGGGGTTTGGAAGCAGGACATTGGGGAAAGGCAGCTTGTGGGCCGGGGGACCGTGGCCTGAGGTCCCGTCTCCCCCAACATCCAGAGCCCAGAACAGTTGGCTAACACAACGTTCCAGCTGCAGGATCTCTCATGCTGGCGATGGCGTTTGAGCAGGCAGACCCAGCCCAGCTCTCAGCCCCCAGGGCAGAGTCTGAGGTGCTGGCACTAAAGACCGTGCCAGGGCTACATGGGCATCGTTCAGTTTACCAATGGGTGAACTCCTGACTCACATCCTCAATACACATATTGTCCTCTCACTAGACTTCCCCCTAAAGGGCCTGAGTAGCATTCAGAGGCAGTGTGCTCTAGTGGGTAGAACACTGCCCAAGCACGCAGGAGACACTGTCTCAGCTCTGCTCCTGAGGGACTTCCCCTTCCCCTTGTCTGTCTGGATTGTGAGGGATGGGGGCTGTCTCTGACTCTCTGTCTGGGCAGCACCCGGCACAATGGGACCCTGCTCTCGGGTAGGGCCTCGAAGCGATCGGCACTGTAGCTCCTCGCCATGGCTCGGGCCTGGAGGGGTTCAAGCTGCGCCCGAGGATTCGGAGCATCGTCTGAGCTGAAGGGGAGCACGTCACCTCTTTTGGAGGCCTTCACTGCTCCTTTCTGCTCTATCCCAGCTATCACCAGGGCACCTGCATGCCCTGCAATTCCCCCCCACGGCAGGCAGGACTATCCCCATTCTATAGTGAGGCACAGAGCGGCTAAGTGACATGACCAAGGGCATGCAGGAGTCCATGGGAAAGCAGGACTTGAACCTGACTCTCTTAAGAGCCAGGTTAGTGGTGTCAGCACTGGGCCATCCCTGCCAGCCAGGGCTTGGGCCCTGGGCTGTGGTAGGCCTGGTCTACAGGGGAAAGGTTTTGTTTGGTGTACGCCAAGGTGTGAATGGAAACTGACCTAGATCTCCTGGTCCCACTTCCCCCTGTGGGGACATTCTCCTCCCAGCATAACTCCGCCTGCATAGTTCCTCCCTCCCCCACCCGGGGCACCAAGGCCAATAGCCCTGCATCATCTCCCGCGCTGTTATGACCCACCCGAGGGCAGATCCGCCTCCCTTGCTCCCCACCCTTTATCCTCCAGCCCTGTTCACATCGGCTTCGCTCTCCCAGTGATGCCAGGCGCTGCACGGGTGCCCCGCGAGAGCCGCTTCCTGCCCCAGGGAACCCACAGTCCAAACAGACGTGGAAGGGATGGGATGCAGCAGCAAAGCGAGAGGAAGGGGCTCGCCCCAGGCCACCAGCAGAGCTGGGAATAGACCCCAGGAGTCCTGGGCACCAGTGCCCTCGTTGCTAGCCCATACGGCTGCTCAACCCACTCACTGGGTGCTCTAACAGGGAGGGGCACTGGCCTAGCAGCCAGGACACCTGGGTTCTATTCCTGACTCTGCTGCTGACTCACTGACCTTGGGCGAGCCGCCCACTTCCCCTTCTTCATGCCTCAGTTTCCCTGTCTGTAACCCTGGGATAATGACACCTTGAGGGAAGAGCCTGTTCTTCCCAATGCCAGGTGTTCTTGTTGTAGAGGGCGGTTGCGGCCCCACCTCTCTCTGGCTGCCCACGCCCAGGGAGCTGCTGCCCCATTCCCACGCCAACTCACAGTTCCCGCCCTGCCCGGCTAATCTCTTGCCATACCGGGCCCTCTGGCTGGCTACAGGTGAGAGGTGTGGGCATGCCCAGTGAGGGTGTTAAACCCCAGCCCGATGGTGGCTCTGCAGGGACCTGGAGACCAAGATCAGAGAGGCTGCGACCCCGGCAGGGGCAGAGAGAGCCCCCCTCCCCTGCCCGTTTACGTTCCATTTCTAGCTCAGAAAGGGGAGTGGTGGTGGGGGAGCTGGGAGCCAGGACTCCTGGGTTCTTTTCCCAGCTCTGCTCTGATTCGCTGTGGGAATGGCTTCCTTTCTGTGTGCCTCAGTTTCCCACTGACCCCTTCCGAGGAGGGCTGTGAGCCTCTATAAGTGTCGAGCAGGTGCTTTGAGATCTCAGGGCCGGCAGTGCAACAGGAGCCCAGCACTGTGGCGTCACTGTCCCAGAGAGCCCAGGGCAAGGAGGTGCTGGGAGCTCTGGGGTTCCCTGGTGCTTGGAGGCCTGTGGCTGGGTCCTTCCCTGGGGCGTGGTGCGGCCCGGCCCTGCTCGCAGCACCTTGGGAAGTGCCCTGGGCACCAGCACTGCTGGGGGGGCCGGGAGGCAGGGGATGCGTCTCTCCCGTCCGCCACTGCAGCGCCCTCCTGACTCAGCCACCTCTGGTCTTGGCCGAGCTCCCTGGGCAGTGGCTGAGTCACACCCGAAACTGCGGCACTGCGGGCAACAGGCTGGGAGCTGCCAAGGCCGGGCAGTAGCCTCCCCTCAGAGCCTGGTATCGGCCCAGGATCCATTCCCCAACCAGAACCGCCAGAGCCAGGGTTCATGCTTCCAGCCCCTGATAGCAGCTGGATCAGCCCGCTGGGCCACCAGCACCAGCCCCTCACCTGCCCCCGCATGCCAGGAACAAGCCCAGTCGAGCCCCCCTTGCCCGCCCACCGGGGCTGCCGAAGCCAGATGGCGGTGCTAAAATTACTCCCGGCCCGGGCGGGGAGCTGGGGGTGGGGAGCTGCGCTTAGCCGTCCCTGCCCGGCTGGCTGGGAGACAGGCCCCGGCTTGCTGGCTGGGTTATTTTTTTTTATTATTATTTTTTTTTTAAAGGAGCTAATTCGGTCATGGAAAAAGGTTTGGGTGGAAATACCTTCCCCAGACGTGTGAGCGGAGGCAGTAAATGGGAGCTTTGTTCGGCGGCTGGGCTGGGAGGCCCAGCCCAGCGCAGCAGGGAGAGGAGCTCGGAGGCCAATCCCAGCCCCCCTCGTTCTTAAAGCCCCTCCAGTCAGAACCCCCACCATGGAGCCAGAGCCCTTGGGGAGCTGAATCTCCCCCCTGCTCCCCCCTGCTGGCAGGCGCGGAAGTCCGGCTGGCTCCACAGAGCCGGGCGGCAGTGGGTACTTGTGTGGCGTCAGGCTCCGCGCAGCTTGGCGCTCAGGACTGGCCTAGCCTGTGGCAGCGAGGTCTAGTGGCTAGAGCACCGGGTTGGGACTCAGCAGACCTGGGCTTGGCTCTGCCGCTGGCCTTGGGCCCGTCCTTTCTCCTCTCTCTCTAGTTAGGCACTGAGCTGTCTGGGGCAGGGACCGGTGGCCGTGCAGCATCTGGCACCAAGGGCCCTGAGCTCGGGTGGGGGTCTCTGCTACCTGATAATCATCTGGGTTTGGGGTCAGCCCCTCTACCGCCTTGGCTGGGGTCAGTTACCCTGGGCGGAGTCTGCTGGTCCTGGATCACCTAGTGAGTTTGGGGAGGGGTGTTCAGCCCGGGGGGCTCTGCAAATGCGAACAACATGTTTAGCCGAGTCTAGCACCTTCCGTCTGGGGGCATCTCTGACCCTCTCTCATTTCCCCAAATGTCCCTCCAGGGTGAGCATTATCCTCATTTTCCAGACAGGGAGAAAGAGGCAACGGGAGTGGGGTCTAGTGGTGAGAGCAGAGGAGTTCTGTGCTCCTGGGGTTCTGTGCTCAGTGTGGGGAGGGGAGTGTTCTCTAGTGGTTAGAGCGCGGGGGGCAGGGGAGGGGCAGGGGAGACTGAGACTCCTGGGTTCTATGCTTGGGGAGGGGACTGTGGTCTAGTGGTTAGAGTGGTGCCATCCGGAAGCCAGGACTCCTGGGCTCTGTTGGCTCTATTTCCAGCTTCCTACTGACTCACTCTGTGACCTCGGATAAATCACTTCCTTTCTCTCTCTCTGACTCAGTTTCCCCACCCGTAGCCCAGGAATGACTCTCACTCATCACCCACAGCTGTGGGATTTAGGCCGCATACTGCTTTAATGACAGCATTTTAGAAATCAGTGCAGTGAAAGTGGGCCCATCCCTTTGTGTGGATGCAGGTCTAAGCACCTTTATACTGGTATAACTGGGTCCCACCCCTTCACCTGTCCTGGTATGGCTAAGTTGGTCCCCAAACTGTAGCGCAGGCCTTAATAAATGCCTGCAAAGAGCTTGAGATCCTCCAGGTTTCGGAGGCAGGGGGAAGGGCAAATGACTTACTAACAAACATTTGTGGTACGTCCACACTGCATTGTAAACCTGGGTCTGGGGGATCTGGGCTTGCGCACTCGCTGTTTCCAACCTCCCACTTGAGCGTCCGCACTGCGCACCAAACCTGTGTTCACAATCGCGGGACCCGGCTCTCTCAGCCGTGTTAACCATAGAATCTCAGGGTTGGAAGGGACCTCAGGGGGTATCTAGTCCAACCCCCTGCTCAAAGCAGGACCAATCCCCAGACAGATTTTTGCCCCAATCCCTAAATGGCCTCTTCAAAGATTGAAATCATAACCCTGGGTTTAGCAGGCCAATGCTCAAACCACTGAGCTATCCCTCCCCATGCCATGCAGACCCTCCGCCTTGGGGCTGCAGCTTGACGTCCATCCGCACCGCCGAATGACTTGTCTCCTGGCTTCTGGTTCGAGCCCTTGGAGCTTGGCTTGGGCCTGTGTGGACGGTGGGGGATTGGTCTTCTGTGAGGATGGGCAGGAAAAGGAACAGCCCCTGCTTCCCTCCCCAGCTTGGTCAGTGCCACAGCTCTGCCCCAGGGCGTTACCTCTGCCCCATGTTGGCTGATCAAGCCCAGTGCCCCTGCAGCCCCGGGAAAGGGCATTAAAGATGGCCAAGGAGCTCCAGCCCAGGCCCAGAAATGCTGGCAGTTGCCAGGGGCTGGCTGCTACCTTCTCTGGCTGGGTTTCCCATCAGCCCGGCCAGCTGAGGGTTCAAGCCCTGAGTCCTTCCAGAGGCGGCAGTTCAGGCCCCACTGTCCCAGACCCCAGAGCCCCACTGGATTTCGGACTGGGCTGGCTGGTTCTAATTCGGTGTGAGGGCCGGGCCGGGCCTGTTCCCAGTGTAGCCGGGATCCCTGGTGGGGCGGAAGGGGTTAGTACTGTGGCTGCACTCAGGAATGCGGTGCTGCGAGTCGGGGAAGAACCTGCATGTGCCCAGGTGCTCGGCCCAGGAAACTCCACGGGGTTGGGTTTGTTTTTGTTGCCTAAGCCTGTGGGTTTGGTTCCCACTGGGCCCGGGAGAGCAGGTTCTGGCTCTCGCCCCCCGTGTGTTCGGGACCAGCCACACCCACTGGAATAAGGGCCTGGCGTGGCAGATGCGGACGTGGAGAAAAGCGATATAGCCCCCCTCCCCCCAGCTCCACACACACAGCTCCACACAGACACACTCCAACACCCCCAGCAAACACACACACACACACACACAGCTCAACACAGACCCACTCCAACTCCCCCAGCAAACACACACGCATGTAACTGTGTGGGTTACACGTTTGCATACACACACACAGAGCTCAACACAGACCCACTCCAACTACCCCAGCAAACACACACACACACACACACACGCAGTTCAACACAGACACACTCCAACATCCCAGCAAACAGAAATGTGTGCACATGCACCCAGCTCAACATAGACACATGCCAACACCCCCCAATCAACACAACACTCCAGCACACATACCAGTCCAAAAGACACACACCAATATTTACACTGACATATCCCAACACACACACATATCACACACACACACCAACCTCAGCACAGACTCATCAACAAACACACCAACCCCAACAAAACCACACAGATCGACACACACGCACACACCAGCTCCACAGACATACACAGTGATTCATCTACACACACCCCAACCCCAACACACCCTCACCGACATACACACTCCCGACAACCCTGCCCCTTGCAGAATCAGGCACCGAACCCAGGAGTCCAGGCTCCCAGCCCCCCACCTCCTCTCTAAGGGCCCCAATGGTGCTAAGAGCTCCCCGCCACTTTTCCGCACCGGTGCCTAACCGAGAGCTAAGCCTCTCTGGAAATCCAGCTTCTACAGTGCCAGCGCTAAGAGAGCAGACTTCCCTGGGTGGCAATTCCCGTCTCTCCCTTACAAATACCTTTCCCCGCAGCCCTAACCTGCTGCCTCCCCCACCGCCACCCACCGCCCCCATTACAGTCTAATTATTGTCTCCCTTGCCAGGAACAGTTTGTTGGGAAAGCGGAAAATCTGTATTTATTTTCCCACCTTCAAGTAGTTTTTAAAAAAACAAAACAAAAAACACAAACCCACAAACCCAAAGCAGGCCCAGCTCGGTGGATTCCACCCGGCCTCCCCTCCCTACCTCCCGAAAATCCCCCACCCCACCCCGCCCTGCAAGCTGGAACGGCTTGCAAACCCCAGAGGGGAAATATTTCTGGAGGACGCCGTGGCAAGGGGGTTAGGCAGGAATGTGCCGCACTCCACCTCTGCTAGCGGCGCTGCCAGCGTCCTGACGGGAAGGGTGTGGAGCGGGCGGCGGTGGGTCACAGGGGCAAATTGAAATCGCTGTCAGCAATCCTGTGGGGTTCAACAGGGTCAGGAGCTGGCCTAGAGCAGAGAGGAAAGATGGATGCTAGCCCGAGGCCTGGCTTCAAGGTATTTAGGCACCACTGCATCATAGCTGCTCTGAGCCTCAGTTTTCCCATCTGCACAATGGGAGCCCTGCCCTGCCTCACAGGGGGGGTTGGGAGGAGAAATCCTTTAAAGACTGAGAGGTATTTGGACACCACAGTATTGGGGGGGGGGGGGTATTCGTCCTAGACAGACTGGAAACCCAAGATCAGCTGCATGGCCTAGCGGCTGGGGCCTTAGATTAGGATGCAGAGACATGGGTTCTGTTCCTGGCCTGTGTGTGTGTGTGGCACCCTGAGCTCCATTAGGGTCTGGAGGGAGGCCAGCGGAATGGCACCTTCCAATGCCAGGCCCTGGCCCCGGTGGAGAGTGGCTGTGTCCGGCGCTCAGTGGGAAATACACCTGCCTCCACGCACGGCTCGGCCCCAGTCTTTGTGTCTGTCGGCCGCTCCCCAGCTGCATTAGCCCCATGGCTTAAGTAGCAGCACAGTCAATGTGTGGAACTCCTTGCCTGAGGAGGTTGTGAAGGCTAGGACTATAACAGCGTTTAAAAGAGAACTGGATAAATTCATGGAGGTTAAGTCCATTAATGGCTATTAGCCAAGATGGGTAAGGAAGGGTGTCTCTAGCCTCTGTTTGTCAGAGGGTGGAGATGGATGGCAGGAGAGAGATCACTTGATCATTACCTGTTAGGTTCACTCCCTCTGGGGCACCTGGCATTGGTCACTATCGGCAGACAGGATACTGGGCTAGATGGACCTTTGGTCTGATCCAGTACGGCTGTTCTTATGTTCTTAGCATGGAGTGACAGTCCGTGCTGAGCCTGGCTGTTCCAGGGTGCACTGGGACCTCGCCGGACTCCGCTGCCCAGAGCCCCCCGTTCACATGCATGGGGCTCAGAGCGAGCAGCTTGTCTGCTCCAGAGAAACGTCCCTTCCGAGGGCTCTGGGTTCCCAGGTGTGCTGGAGTGGATGTGCTTTCTGCTGGGTTCAGAGCTGTTCCCCTGGGCAAGCATGGAGCCCCCTGGAAACGTCTGACTGTTTTCCTGCCCCCCAGCCCAAAGTCCCGCCAGATCTCCCGGCCTCCCCGGCGTCAGGTACCCAGAGGGCATTGCCAGTCAAACGGGTCGGAAAGGGGGCAAAAGGGCACTGGCACTTAAGCCCCATTGCAGTGGAGGCTCTGAGCACTTGGGCCCAGTTCCTCGGCGGCGCGGAGGTGCCTAACTCCCAGAGTTCGGTGCACAAATACCTCTGAGGAGCTGGCCTGGGGTGCTCACACTGGTTCGTTTCGCTAGCGCAGAAGCAGCGCGGAAAGCGCTGGCACTGTTATCCCAGGCACCACACGCAGCAGCAGCCCCATGGCGGGTGGGGCTGGAGGGGGGACGTTTGCGTCCAATCCCTTGGGAGCGAGACGGGCGGAAAATCCACATCTCTCTTTTTCCGTTACCAAAAAATGCATCCCTGGGTTTGAGCAGGACTCTGGCCGCAGGCTGCTCGGCCTCCCCAGATGAACATCACAGCCCAGGCTGCTCTGACGGACCAGACCCCGAAGGCCAAACTGGGCAGATCGGTCCGGGGCAGACCTGGGTTTTACCTGCTCTGGAGAGCCACTTCCCCGTCCGCCCGCGCTTGGTTCCTCAGATCGTCTCCTCCCCGCTCTCTGGATGGGAAGCACCTGGCATAGTTTTGCTCTGGTCTGGGTGAGGGCCTCTGGGCACTCCCGCAATACAGAAAGGGGTCATAGCAGATATGAGGCTCCCTCCAGTCTGGGCTGAGCATGGGCGGTGGCCACGTCAAGGAGGTTAGTGTCAAAGGCCGGGTCGGCCCTACAACGTGAAGAGGTGGGATCCCTGGCTGGCGTCGCTGCGTTGGCAGAAGCCCCTGGTGCAGCGGATGCTGGAGGCTAGAATAAGCGACACCAGTGCACGGTGCGGCTTTGCCAGTCAACGCTACGTCCACCCTTGGGGTCCTTTGCTGGGACAGCTGTACTGGCAAGCACGTGTTGTGAGGCCTACCCGAACAGCCTGGGTTTGCTGCAAGCATCCACTCCCCTCAGACACACGGAGCGAAACCTCCTCTGGGCTTTTCCAAGGCTGGGGCAAGGACCTTGTCTGCACCATGCTGAGGGTGGGAGAAGCCAGCGCCGTTGACTGTGACCTCGCTGTGTTCCGGCTGAGAACGGCAAACTCGTGACGCTTTGGAGGCCGCCTCTGCCTGGATGTAACCTGTCATCTCCAAAGTGGTTGGAAAGCAGCACCACAGCTGACCCCCCACCCCCTCCACCCCGGCAGCTCAGCCTAGGGTCTGGAGAGAAAGCAGGGGGCCCTCTCTCTGCAGAGGGGTATCTGTGAGCTGGTTCTCTCGCTGGTTTCCATGGGCTGGACACCTCGGCCTGACAGCACGTTTATTTTTGGAACACGGGCTCCGAGAGGCCCTCACATATGGAAAAGCTTACGGAAACGAAGCCCTTACGTGAGCGGCTCACTTGAAATCTCATGGCTTTCACTGCACAGGCCGCTTGGCAGGGTCCTCCGAGCTGTGGGCCAGCGAGTTCTGGGATTTTTAAAGGCACCCAACACCATCCTCCCGCCCCAGTAGGATGTGTGCACAGGCCAATTCGGAGAGACGACTGGCTCTAGGGACGTGTGTGCAGCTGGGCTGTTCCCTGGAGCTGCTGTGCTGCGTGCCTGCCAGAGTCATGTCAGGGCACTGCTGCGGGGAATCTCGCAGCGCTGGCGTCCCGGCTGGGCACTGCTGCGGGGAAGCTCGCAGCGCTGGCGCCCTGGCTGGGCACTGCTGTGGGGAAGCTCACACATGAAGCTCGTAGGTAGCGGGTGCTTTCCGCATGTCAGTGCCCCCAGAGGGGGGAATCCCAGCCGGTGTGCAACCATCGTCCCTGCCGTATTGCGCCAGCATGACGCACATTAGCATCCTTCTCAGGGGACGCTAGTTTCCTCCTCTTTATATCCTCCAGTCTCCTGACCGGCTCAACACTCCAGCTTCCCACGCTCACCAGTCGGGGGCACCACATGGCAGGTCATCCCTAGGGACAGCTTGGATCTCCGTGCCCTGGGCCTGTAGGACAGAGGTGCGGGGTGCAGCTCCCTGCCTGCTCCGTGGGGATCCGCAGGGGGATGGGGCCACATTTACTCCCTGGCTGCCCTGTGGGCCTGGGTCTGACCCGGGGGGCTCAAAGCAAGGAAGCCCCCGGCAAACTGTGACCCCAGATCAGAAGGGGAAAAAGCAGCTTTCCCTACTGGGTGACTACCGTCCCCCACCACTGGGGTGAGCATCAGGGCCTCTCTTCTCTGCAGCGAGATGAGGTAGACCCCCCCACAATTTAAGCACAGCCCCTCCCCCCCCTCCCCCCCCGAGACCGAGCACCTGGGCCTCTCCCTCGTCTGTGGCCTTTTCTCCTCTGCCAGTCATTCCTCTGCCATTCGCTATCTCTTTCTGCTATTCCCCATCCTTGTGCCAGTTGCTGTTACGGGGCTGGGCAACACTATCTCCATGGCACTCCCCACCAGCATGCCAACCCCTCTGCCACGTCCCTTCCTTGTGCCAGCCCGGCTCTATTGTTCACCGTGATTGTGCCAGCCACTGCCCCTCCGCTCCCCCCCAGGCAAGATGCCAGCAATCCCCTTTCACCCATTTCCCACGGCTGCCACGCTATCCGCACCTCCCTGCCCTCGCCTCCCGGCCGAGGAGCTGTACAAAAGGGCTTCAAACTAGGGTGAGGCAAGATCACCCCGGGGAGCGAGTGCGGGAGCCCGAACAAAGGGGTGGGGTGGGGTGGGGGGGGGACAGAAAACAAGCAGCAGAGGCCGGGGGGGGGAGCGGGAGCCGCAGAGGCGGCTGTTGTGAATTAGGGCTGTGGTGTAGTGTTCCATGTGGAAGATGTGACGAGCTAGCATTCTGCCCCCGGGGTGGTACAGGCCGCGCCGATGCAGGGCGAGCCAAGCCCAGACGAGCGCTGGCATCGAGAACATAAGCTCCATTTATCTGGGAACCTGAAATGACTCTTGATTTAAATCATATGGTAAAAGCACAAAAAATCGCCTGCCTTTGGCCCTGGTTCAAAAGGAAAAACACACAGACACACGCGCACCCTTGTGCGGAGCCGCTTAAAGGGCCAGCACGGCGCGGGGACAAATCAGGGCCTTGTCCAGAGGCGGCGGGAGGGGGCCTGGGTTGGGGTCCTATGGCGCCGTTTGGTAGCCTGGGGCTGGACCCGAGGTTTCTCCACTGGGATGTGGGGGCTGCCATCAAATTATAGATCTGGATGGGAATTTTAAATGCACACCCTGGGTCAGGGGTGTGTGTGTGTGTGTGTGTGTGTGAGCGAGAGAGTTGGTGTTCGTGTGTATGAGTCAGGGTGTGTGTGTGGTATGTTTGTGCATGTGAGTTGCTGTTCATGTGCATGTGAGTTGGTACGTGTGTGCGTTTTTGTGTGTTTGTGAGTGGGGGCGGGGGGTGTCTTTTGGACCCTGTGTTTAGGTCTGATCTGCTTGCCAGTCTAGGTCTCTCTTGTTCATGCATTTCTGAGCCAGGGGGTGTTCAAACCCACTTGGCTGCAATAAACCTCCTCGGCTCCCAAGGCAGCAGTGTAGGGTTGCCAATTTTGCTTGGATGTATTCCTGGAGGTTTCATCACATGACATAATCTTTAATGCCTGGAGACTCCAGGACAATCCTGGAGGGCTGGCAACCCTACTTGAGCCGTGAGTTAGGGCACAGGATTGTCAGGGCAGGGGGCAGGACTCCTGGGTCCTTTTCTCAGCTCTGCTGGGTGACCTCAGGTGAGTCCCTCCCCCTTGCTGGGCCTCAATCTCCCCATCTGTTGCAAAGCGCTTGAGACCTATGGACTGAGGTGGGGGGCCAGGCACATACTAATGAACCTATCAAAGCCAGTTTGAACCTTCACCAACCCAACCCCAGTCCTCTGGGGTGCATGCCCCTCCCCTCAGGTGGGGCTGGATATTTGGGGCTATGGCCTCTGCACCGTGGGTCACAGGCTACTGGTTGAGCTGGCCTCCAGATCACCCTTCCCATGGGCCTGCAGAGCCATCCAGCCCTCCATAATTAGGGCGGGACTGGCTTCCATGGGTACCTGAAGCCCTGCGCGCCGCACACCCCGGCAGAGAGCATGCTGGGACAGCTGTGTTCCCAGCATGCTCTCTGCTCTGCACATCTGGAAGTGCCCCCTCCAGCTGAGCCCCTCTGCTCTCCCATGATGCACTAGGGGCTCACAGGGAGGCCCATGGGGGTAGTGCTGTCTCCGGTCTCCCATGATGCACTGGGGACTCACAGGCTGGCCCATGGAGGCGGGGGAGGGGGCTGGACAGCTTTTGCCAAGGGAGTGGGTTTGCTGGGTCTCTGCTCCATCCCCAGCCAGCTATCAGCCCCCACTGGCTTAGGCGATGCCCTTTTACCCTGGGGAGCCTGGCCGCCCAGGGGCGTGAGGCTTGGCCCAGGCCTATTGTGGGGGGCGACACTCGGCGGCAGTGCCAGGCCAGATCCCTGGTGTATTAACGGCGCTTCCCGTCCTCACTGCCCCCTGGAAACTCCAGGACAATCCTGGAGGGTTGGCAACTCTATCCCCCCTCCCCCACCCTCCAGCAGGGGCTGGGCTGGGATCAGGGCTGTTACACATGGGGTGGGGTTGGGAGCTGAGAGACACAGAGCCTGTGCGGGAGGGAGGGGGAAGGCTGCTTTCCCTGTGCCCGTGCTGCGTGCACAGGCCTGTGTGAGTGTGTACATGCCTGCACTGGGTGTGTGCGTGTTTATGTGTGTGCTCTGAGCTCCTGGGCTATCCCCACCTCCCTCGCAGGGTCAGGAGTGCCCTGACCAAGCTGGCGCTGTCCCAGAGCCCTGGGCTTCCTAGGGCCAGCGTCCTGGGTGCAAATCTAGCTTGCAAGGCCCAGCGGGAGCTGCTGGGTGCAGGGCCCTGTGGAAAACTCGGCCCTGGAGCCCTGCCGTGCCTGGACCTGGAGCGGCTCGGAGGGTTGCAGCTGCTCTTCTTCCATCAGGGCAGCCTGGCAGGATGCCACCGACCCTCCAGGCCAGGCCCTACCCCCTGCCCCCAGTTTCCTGCCCACCCTCTCCCCCATTGCAGGGTTTTGGGAGTCTGGGCTCTGGCAGTGCCCGTGCAGTGCAGCCAGGCTCCAGGGGGCCGAGGCCCCTGGCTGGCTCATCGGCTCTCGCTCGCCCTGCCCTGGCATCTGTGCCAAGCGGCAGCATGGGGCTGTGCTCTGCCACCGGGCAGGGAGGGGCTGGCTGGCAGTTTCACCGGCACCGTCTCATTCTGTCCTTCTTCTCCCGCAGCCAGGAAGGCCCAGCGGATGCCCCAGATTCTCCGAAGGCAGGAGGAAGGAACGCCGGTGGCGTGGGGGGATAAATCCTGGTGGAGGACACCCCAACCCCACTACCCCCTGCGTCTTTCAAGGGAGATGCCCGGGGGCCATGGCGGGCTCACCGTGGGGGGCGACTGATGCCACCAGGATCTTCGGCCGGTGCTGAAAACGGGTCGGTGCCAGGTGTCGCTCCATAGCAGACTGACGACCCCCCCGCTGGCCCTCCCCGGCCATGGCAGCGAACAAGGAGAGGGTCTGCCCCAGCGGGACCCCGCTGGGCCACATGAATGGTTTCCCCCCCACCGTTTACCCCTTCGCCTTCTCCAGCAGCATCCGGGGCTCACCCCCTTTCGAGGTGCTCACCAGTGCAGGCTACTTCCGGGGCTTCCACACTGACCTGCCCAAGGAGATGGCGTCTCTGTGTAAGTACCCGGGGCTCGGCGGGGCTGGGGGGGGCTGTGCTGAGGGAGGGGGGTTCATCATTGTTTAGGGGCACCACGAGAAGCTGTGAGGCTGTGATGTTGCACGGTGGCAGGGCTGGCAATAGCCCACAGAGAGCTGATGGCGGGTTGGCATGGGATGGAGGCTGAGATGGGATTGATGCTGGGACTTGTGGTGCCAGGTTGCAGTGAGTGGGGCTGGCTCCGGATGTGAAGGGGCTAATGGCGGGGTGCAGGGGGCAGGCTCCGGATGCGAAGGGGCTAATGGCGGGGTGCAGTGGGGCTGGCCCTGGATGTGAAGGGGCTAATGGCGGGGTGCAGTGGGCTGGCTCCGGATGCGAAGGGGTTAAGGTGGGCTGCAGGGGGCTGGCCCCGGATGCGAAGGGGTTAAGGTGGGCTGCAGAGGGCTGGCCCCGGATGCGAAGGGGCTAATGGCGGGGCGCAGTGGGCTGGCCCCGGATGCGAAGGGGCTAATGGCGGGGCGCAGTGGGCTGGCCCCGGATGCGAAGGGGCTAATGGCGGGGCGCCGTGGGGCTGGCCCCGGATGCGAAGGGGCTAATGGCGGGGCGCCGTGGGGCTGGCCCCGGATGCGAAGGGGCTAATGGCGGGGCGCCGTGGGGCTGGCCCCGGATGCGAAGGGGCTAATGGCGGGGCGCCGTGGGGCTGGCCCCGGATGCGAAGGGGCTAATGGCGGGGTGCCGTGGGGCAGGCTCCGGATGCGAAGGGGCTAATGGCGGGGTGCCGTGGGACTGGCCCCGGATGCGAAGGGGCTAATGGCGGGGTGCAGGGGGCAGGCTCCGGATGCGAAGGGGCTAATGGCGGGGTGCAGGGGGCAGGCTCCGGATGCGAAGGGGCTAATGGCGGGGCGCCGTGGGGCTGGCCCCGGATGCGAAGGGGCTAATGGCGGGGCGCCGTGGGGCTGGCCCCGGATGCGAAGGGGCTAATGGCGGGGCGCCGTGGGGCAGGCCCCGGATGCGAAGGGGCTAATGGCGGGGTGCAGTGGGGCAGGCCCCGGATGCGAAGGGGCTAATGGCGGGGTGCCGTGGGGCTGGCCCCGGATGCGAAGGGGCTAATGGCGGGGTGCAGGGGGCAGGCTCCGGATGCGAAGGGGCTAATGGCGGGGTGCAGTGGGGCTGGCCCCGGATGCGAAGGGGCTAATGGCGGGGTGCAGTGGGGCTGGCTCCGGATGCGAAGGGGCTAATGGCGGGGTGCAGTGGGCTGGCTCCGGATGCGAAGGGGTTAAGGTGGGCTGCAGGGGGCTGGCCCCGGATCCGAAGGGGTTAAGGTGGGCTGCAGTGGGCTGGCCCCGGATGCGAAGGGGCTAATGGCGGGGTGCAGTAGGCCTGGCTCCGGATGCGAAGGGGCTAATGGCGGGGTGCAGTGGGGCTGGCTCCGGATGCGAAGGGGCTAATGGCGGGGTGCAGTGGGGCTGGCTCCGGATGCGAAGGGGCTAATGGCGGGGTGCAGTGGGGCTGGCTCTGGATGCGAAGGGGCTAATGGCGGGGTGCAGTGGGTCTGGCTCTGGATGTGAAGGGGTTAATGGTGGGGTGCAGTGGGGCTGGCCCCGGATGCGAAGGTGCTAATGGCGGGGTGCAGTGGGGCTGGCCCCGGATGCGAAGGGGCTAATGGCGGGGTGCAGTGGGGCTGGCCCCGGATGTGAAGGGGCTAATGGCGGGGTGCAGTGGGGCTGGCTCTGGATGTGAAGGTGCTAATGGTGGGCTCCAGTCTCTTTATTCCGGGAGCAGATGGAGTTCCCATCCCCGATCAGGGCCCCATTGTGCTGGCTGCTGCAGGAGGGGGTTGCTGCGGGCCGTAGCGGTGTGGGCGCCAGGATGTGGTAGGACAATTTTGGGCTTGTCATCGAGGCATGGCAGGATTGGTGCCTGTAGATGGCCGGGCTGCTGCCACGATGGGGCCGCGTCAGTGCCAGGGCGTGGCAGGATCCATGCTGGGAAGTGACGGGATTGGTGCCTTCACATGGCGTGGCTGGCATCAGGGTGTGGCGGGCGTGGCGCTGGGATATTTTTAGGTTTGGCCCTGGGATGTGGCGGGGTCATTGCCCGGACGTGGTGGAGTTGGCGCTAGGCCACGTTTGGGTTTGCCATCGGGCCGCGGCAGGGTCAGCGCTGGGCCGTGGGGAGTTGGTGCTGGGACTTTTCGGGGATGCCATGACGACCCATCACGATGACCTGATGTGATGGGCGATGCTTTGATGGGACCTCCCAATGGTCCAAGGGGAACAGGGGGGCGCTGTCTCTGGTCTCCCGTGGTGCCCTGGGAGCTCACAGTCCTGCCCCTGGCGGGGATGGTTCTCTAGGGGGATGAGTCTCCCAGCAGCCCCTGCTGCCCTTAGTGCCAGGGGTGGGTCAGGCCCCCCCCACCCTGTCCCCGGTGAACGTTTTGGCTGGGTTGGTGGCTCAGTGCCAGGGCTTCAGGGCTCTGTGGGGCTCAGCCCCCTCCTGCCTGCTGGGACAGGCCTGGAACCCGGCCTTTTCTCCCGTGTGCGGTTCCCAACATGCCGGAGCCGCGTCCCCACGCCACCCCAGCTGTCAGTCACGGGCTGCACGTGTCTGCACCGCACGTGGGGCTGGGCTTATCCCTGTGGGCGTCAGGGTCCTCCCCTGTATGGGGGGCTCCTGACGGGGGATCAGGCCCCCTCTCCTTGGGTCCCCACCCCCAGCTCAGCCCGTGCTATCCCAGCCCTGGGCTGCCCCCCCGAGCTCTGCTGACGCCGCTCAATCCTGACCCACAGCCCCCTGTGACCTGATGCCTCGTAATCCCAACCTGCAGTCCCTTCTCCCCACACCGCCTCCCTGCCCGCTAGAAGGGCTGCCACGTCATTCCTTTCACCCGGGCTGGATCTGAAGGCAGCGTGGGGCGGGTAGCATGACCCATCCTGCCCTGGCCACTAGACTTTCGGGTTGCTCCCTGGAGCGCTGCCCGGCCCTGTGCCACACCTGGTGAGCGCCCTGCTTGGCGTGACCTGGCCAGCAGCCTGTGCAACGTGGGCCCTGGTATTGGGAGCCCAGGGGCGTGCCCGTGTGGGCGTGGGAGCCTGGCTGGGTTTTTGACAGTGGAATCCCAGGCAGCTGCAGGTGGTGCTTGCCCTGGGGCCCGGCGGAGTGGCAAGTACATTGCGTGGGAGGGGCAGGAACGTTGGCGTCTCGGGGGACGGAGCAGCTGGGCAAGACGGTGCCTGCTGCGATCCCCCACCGCGTGGGGAGGGCATGTGTGGGCAAACCCTCTCTCCGCCTATGCCAGGGTGTTAGCTGACGGGCACAGTGCCCCCCGCTGCTCAGTGCAGGGGTCCGAGAGCCCCCGAGGTCTGGAGTGATGCTGTGAGGTGGAGCTGCCATTTGTGATGGGGGGACAAGAGTCTGGGGCTAATTGGGGGGCCCATGAGGCAGAGCAGGGGAGGGGCTCAGCAGGTCTGGCTGCAGCTTGGGGGAGTTTTCAGGCCAGGTGGTGTGTGTGACCATGGAACTGCCTCCTCCTGTTTTGGGAAACAGGAAAGGGGTACGATTTTGGCAGAGGTGTGGGCATTATCTGCCCCCCGGACTGCCCCCGGCCCAGCCCCCTGGTTCCCCCCCACCCCCGCAGCCCAGTCCCCTTGTCTCCCCCAGCCCCCTTTGCCAAACTCCACGGGAGCAGCAAGGTGGCCTCCGTTCTGCTCACACTGGCTTTTCCGCGGGCCCGGCTCTCGCTCGGCCGACGGAGAGTGACGGCTTTAATCAGTGCCTGATGGACGGGCGCTGGCAGCGCCGCTGGAAAGAATTATTTCATCTGGCTCCAGATGAGAGCTGCCGAGCGGGGCCCGGATGGCGCTGCAGTGAAAAGGGCTCTGTGCGCTCCCCTCACCAGCCCCTCGCAGGCAGCGGGCGGGCGGCTTTTCCCACCCAGCCCTTCAGCTCTCCATCGCGGGAGCAAAGCAGGCTGGGGTCAGGGCACCTCACTGGCTTGCTTTCTCCCTTCCGCAGGGGCTCTCAGACTTCACCAGCCCAGCCCAGCGCTCGCTGGGCCCCGGGGCCATTGCACTGGGCCGCACCTGGGGTTTAGCTGCTGGAGAGTGGCAGGGCAAACCCTGGTGCAGCAACCCCCTCGCTGCTCCCTGCCAGGGGCGTCGCCTGCCCTGCAGAGCAGATCTGGCAGGCGCCTGGGATTACGAGCTGAGTGACTAACTTGGGGGGGGGGGAGGCGGAGCTGGATGTGCAAATCTGGATGAGTGGTTTAGAGCAGGGGTGGGTGGGGCTGGGAGTCAGGACTCCTGGGTTCTCTTCTTGGCTCTGGGAGTGGTGTGGGGTCTAGCGGTTAGAGCCGGGGGGAGCCAGGACTCCTGGGTTCTATCCCAGAGTCTGGTGGGGGAGCAGGGTCTAGGGTGTTGGAGTGGGGTGGGAACGGGCGTCAGGACTCCTGGGTTGCTTTCTCACCTCTGATTCTACCGTGGTGAGACGGGCAGCGCTCTGATGTGGGCAGGGGGCTGTGAGGGCATCGCCCTCCAGCTGCTGGGGTTGCTAATGGGACCCTGATCCGTCCCCCTCCCAGGGCCCAGCCCTGCGCCAGCCTGGTGAGAGCTCAGAGGCCCCACCCAGGTGAGCTCACAGAGGCAGGTGTCTAGTGCACGAAGCTGGGACGTTCTCCTGCTGCCCCTGGAGGACAGTGCAGGAGGTGCCTTGCCCTGTCCGGCCTGTGCGTCTTGTAGCTACCAGCCTCCAGGGCTATCGACCCAGCACCAGATTCACCTTGAGCTTCCCTGGCCTCCACACCCCTCTGCACCCCCCAGAGCCCTGGGGCTCCTTTGTCATGCCCCCCCCCCCGCCCAAGCCCAGTCGCCTACGTCCTAGCCCCAGCTCCTGTGCCCTGTTCAGTTAGATCCCGGACTGTAAATGGGCCTCCCCCAACCCTGGCACTGTGAGCTTCCCCACAGCAGTGCCCAGCTGGGACTCCAGCGCTGTGAGCTTCCTGGAGTAAAAATGGGCATATTCCCTGCCCCTGGGTAGATGTCGCTGCATGGCTCCAGGGACGGTCCCAGCTCAGTGCCCCAGCCTCCTTTGATCAGCTAGGCAGGTGAAGTTAGTGCATTGCATGGTGCGGGAGCAGGTGTGACTACGTCTTTGCTTTGGCACTTCGCCCTCAGGGGTGGCTCTCCACACCCCAGAAGCAGCTGCCTTCCGCCGCTCTGTGGCGCCGGGAGCCCCAGGCAGCCCAGAGAAGTGGAACTTCCAAAACGTGGCGTCTGTGTGAGCCACAACAAGTCCTCCTCCTGCCCCATGCAGAGTTGGTAAAACTCCTCTCCCTGCCCCCGTTATGCAAATGGAGAAACTGAGGCATGTCATGAGGGGGACGCAGTGAGGCAGAAATAGAACCCAGGCGACCCGGCTTCCAGTCCCATGGTCAGCCAGCCCAGCTGTGCCATAACCTGCCAGCGGGGCTCCCCCTCTCCTGGGTTTGGGATCGTCCTTCCAGGGGTGGGGAGCGGGATATCCAGGGAAGAGGAACTCCCGCCACCCCAGATCCCTTGGCCTGGAGTGAGCGGAAAGCGCCTCCCGCAGGTTCTGTAGCAAAGTGGACACCCAGACTGGGGTACTGGGGAGGGCTGGGACTTGGCTGCTCTGGGGGGCAGGGGCGGGGTTCAGGGGGATTACCCAGTCTGATGTGACATGGGGTTCCCTGATCTGCAGCATCCCTGGCAGCTGGGCAGAGGGAGCAGGGGGGTGAGCCCCAAATGTGGGGCTGTCCTGTCCCGAGCGCAGTGAGCCCATGGGTCTCCAGGGGGAGCCAGCAGCATCCCAGCTCCAAGCATACTGGCCTCTCAGTGAACCCCGCCAGGGGTACGAGGGGGGGGGTGTGTAGCTGGCGGCCGCCTATACCCTGTGGTTTGTTTTCTTTAGTGTTAACTTTCAGCGTCTTTCAGGCCCGTTTATGCCGTAGTGGCTGGAGTAGAGGTGCCCCCAGAAACGCCAGTCCCAGGCCCCCTGGCAGCACGTGGGCTCCCCTGCCCTCATCTCTGATCGCTTTTAGGGGAGCCAGAGAGCCCCAGTGCCACCAGCCGAGGCTCTCCAAGCACCGTATGGACATGAACTAATTCATCCCTGCAGCCCGCCGCGGGAGGGGGTGAGGGATATCCCAGCTTTGCAGATGGGGGACAGGGACGCACTCTGCCAGTGATAAGGCTGGCAGAAGAACCCAGGTGTCCTGGGTCCCAGACCCCGCCCTGCTGTAACCATTAGACCCCCACTCCTTTCCCAGAGTAGGGATAGAACCTAGGAGTCCGGACAGCCAATCCTGGTTTCTCTAGCCACTAGACCCCGCTCCCCTTCTAGAGCTGGAGATAGAACCCAGGAGTCCTGGGCGCTGGGTCTCCTGTTCTAACCCCCTTGCCCTCTCCTCCAGGCTGTCGCAGCTCTGCCCAGGGGCACAGACATTGCTGCTGGGCACAGCGAACCTGCTCTCTCAGCACTGGCAGGAGGGGCTGGGCGATACAGCTCCCCAAGGGCCAGCTGGGGCTGCCAACGGCAGCTCCTGCTCCTCAGGGCGGCTGAGAGCTCCTGCAGGGATGGTGCCCGGGGAAGCACCCTTAGGTGCAACACCCTGAGGTCCCGGCTGAGATCAGGACCCCGTCGCATCGGGGTGAGAGACAGCCCCTGCCTCCAAGAGCCCACAGTCGAAACGGACCAAGAGTGGGAGGGGAAACTGAGGCACATGGCAGGGCCGTGATTTACCCACGCTCAGTGGCAGGAGTCAGGGATAGGACCCAGGTATCCTGACTCCCAGCCCAGTGCTCTAGCCAGTAGACAGCGCAGCCTCAGGCTTCCCACTTGCTGCCCCCTTGCGCTGGTCTGTGCCCTCCCCTGTCCGCCCAGAACCATCATTCGTCTCTCCTCCCCACCCGAGTGAACCCAAATGCCCCCGGGAGAGGGGCCAGGTGCTGGCGGCTGGGAGGGAGCGAGAGACTCCCCCAGCTCTGGGAGTGTTGAGTGCCCCTTATCTCCATCTCCTCCCGGCTTAATGCTGCTGTTCTTCCTCCTCTGCCCACACGCTCCTCCGCTCGCGCTGGCTACTGGTGCTAAAGAGACAAGGGGTGGGGGCTGCCAACGCAGACCTCCCTCCAGCTGCATTGCAGCCGTGCCTTGCCAGTTCTCAGCCAGGACTCCAGCGCTGTGTGCTTCCCCGCAGCAGTGCCCAGCCGGGACTCCAGCGCTGTGAGCTTCCCCGTAGCAGTGCCCAGCTGGGACGTCAGTGCTGTGAGCTTCCCCGTAGCAGTGCCCAGCTGGGATGTCAGTGCTGTGAGCTTCCCCGCAGCAGTGCCCAGCCGGGACTCCAGCGCTGTGAGCTTCCCCGTAGTGGTGCCCAGCTGGGACGTCAGCGCTGTGAGTTTCCCCGTAGTGGTGCCCAGCCGGGACGTCAGTGCTGTGAGCTTCCCCGCAGCAGTGCCCAGCTGGGACGTCAGTGCTGTGAGCTTCCCCGCAGCAGTGCCCAGCTGGGACGTCAGTGCTGTGAGCTTCCCCGCAGCAGTGCCCAGCTGGGACGTCAGTGCTGTGAGCTTCCCTGCAGCAGTGCCCAGCTGGGACGTCAGTGCTGTGAGCTTCCCCGTAGCAGTGCCCAGCCGGGACATCAGTGCTGAGAGCTTCCCCGCAGCAGTGCCTAGCCAGGACATCAATGCTGTGAGCTTCCCCTCAGCAGTGCTCTGCCTCTCATGATATTGCTTTACAAACCTGCAGGGGATAAAATAGACCCCAGAAGACTTAGCTCCCAGTGCCCTGCTCTAACCACTAGACCCGCTTTGCTCAACTTTTCAGGGAGAATAAATCTCTGCCTGTTAGGATGCCCAGCATGGCTGAGCGGCTCTGTGGGAATTCCCTACCCCACAGGTGGTTCTAGGAAGGGGAATCACCCTGCTGCCCTGCAAGCTTGCACTGCCCCAACCCCCCGCAGCTCTGAAACCCCCATATCCCCCGCCCCCACATCCACAAATAACCGACCCTCTCCCACTGCTTCCCCCAGCCACCCTCTCCCCTAGTACCGCTCAGCTGACGTCCCCTCCCCATCCCCCATTGCAGGGTCCCTGATTGAAGTCCAGAGCGGGGAATGCACCCAGGGAGCAAACGGAGGGTGAATCTGTGAATCCAAAATGGGGGGGGGGGGGCTGCCCCCATCCCCATCCTGGATCCACAGCAGGAGTTGGATCCCCCCTGCCAAATTCCCCTTCCCCCAATGTCCTGCCCCTGCCGTTCAGCATGTATATCTCCCACCCCGTCAGCCGGGTCTGTTCCCCCTTTCTGGACTAAACCAGGGGGCCCAGCATCCGTCAGACACATTTATGGCCCCTATCGAAGGGCTGCGCTCCCAGCTGTCTGGGAGGGGTCCAGGGGAGCTGACTGCCCTCCCCACCCGCTGATGTGCAGGTGTCCAGGCATTTATGGGCGCCCTTGCCTTTAACGAGATGGAGGACGGCTGGAGGCCGGGATGCTAATTGATCCCTGCAGCCCCAGCACAAGGCCCAGGGGGGTGGTTGTGTCTCGAGTGTTACCGAACCCCACCCCTAGGGGCGCTGCGACCATTTCAAGCAGCCTCTGGTCTTGGACCATCTGTCAGCTGTGAAGCTAAGCAGCGGTGGGTGTGTTCAGGAGTGGGAAGGGAGACATCCTCTTGGAACTAGTGGGGTGGGTGACTCAGTGGGGAGCACTCTCCACTCACAGTCAGGCCTGATCCCAATGCCTCAGTGTGGTTCTAGGGGGCGCTCTGCTGCGCTCTAGGGAGTGCTCTTCCTCCAGTCAGTGCTGACTCCCTGGCTGAGCTTAGGGGTGGAGGGACAGTAGGGGGCGCTGTGCTGCAGGGAGCGGGGTGGGGGCCTCAGGAATGTGAGAGATGATTATTACTAGCTTCCCCCCCCCCCCCCGCCTTGGGGCTGCCCGGCCCCACCCATGGTGATGGTGCTGGTGCTGCCCCCCTCCCCCTCTGTTCTCACCATATGGATCATGAATGTTGCAGTGTTTATGGCATCAGTGGGGCTGGAATGTGGGAAGGAGCCTTGGGGCTGTTGCTGGCTCCAGAGAGGGCCTGGCCCCCTCGCTTCCCCCCTGGGCGAGCCTTTCCTTCACTGCCACAATGAGATCCCCTTACTGGGGCACGCCCGAGAGAGAGCCAAACAGCCCCCGGATCAGACCCATGGCCCCATCCAGCCAGGTGTCTCTCCCCCCCACCCCCGAACAGAAGCAATGGCCCGTGTGCCCAGTACCCCATCTGCTCCGCCCTCACACTATAGCAGGGGTGATGTTTTCCTGACCCCTAGTCAGGGACCCTTTCACGCCCTGAAGGAGGGGGCGGGGGTGGATCTACAGCAAGGGTAGGCAACCTATGGCACGCGTGCCGAGCTGATTTCAGTGGTCACCAGTCCGGGGGGCTCTGCATTTTAATTTAATTTTAAATGAAGCTTCGTAAACATTTTAAAAACCTTATTTACTTTACATACAATAGTTTAGTTCTATATTATAGACGTATAGAAAGAGACCTTCTAAAAATGTTAAAATGTATGGCTGGCACGCGAAACAAATTAGGTGAATAAATGAAGACTTGGCCCACCACTTCCGAAAGATTGCCGACCCCTGATCTACAGCCTGTGTCTTTGTGAACCCAGATGTTGAGCACCACCGAAATGCAGCCACCTCTGAGGTAGAGCTTGGCAGCTGTTTAACAGTGGGGATGGGGTATCTTAGCCAAAGATAGGCAGCCCCTGCACTTGGGTAGTGTGGTCTAGCAGACTGAGCAGTGGATAGGGAACTGGGAAGCCCCAGGTTCTAATCTCGGGTGCTGACTCACTCTGTGGCCTGCGACCAGTCCCATCCCGTGCTTCAGTTTCCTCCATGTGAGCTGAGAGGGTCAGTCGGTCTCAGGGCGCTGGGGTTATAGTGCCCCTATGGGGTTTGCATGGCCTGTGCAGAATTGCTTGGGCCTGGTATGAAAGACCCCTATGTGGGCTGCACGCAGCTCTGCTGGGATTCTGAGCTGGGAAAGAGGCTGGCTAGAGCATGGTGCTGAGGTGTGTGTGTGTGTGAGAGAGAGAGAGAGATGGGGGAGAGGATCTGCCGAAGATGCCTGGGGGTGGCTGATGGAGAGGGAAATTCTTCGCTGTGGATTTGAGGGTCAACGAGGAACCCACTGGAAAGTCTCTGACACTAGTGATGGTGCAACTGTGAATGAGTCAGGGCACGAATGCGAGAGACTGATGTGTGACTGTCTGCCTGTTGGTATGCGGCTGTGATGGTGAGCGTTTGTGATAGCGATCGAGTGACCGATGAGCCAGTGTGTGGGAAGGGTGCAGTAGTGCTGAGTGTGAGTTGCATCTGAGAGTGTGCGGGAGTGACACCAGCGCCGTGCACGTGCCGCTGTGAATAAACGTGAACGTGACTGTGCATCGTTCGTCTGTCCATCCTGGTGGGGAAGGGGAGGAGATGGAGGGAGGCCAGGGGCGACCCAGCTGTGTTCCCAGTTTGCTGACAGTGTCGGGTTCCTCTTCCCAGACAGTGAGTGCGTCACTCCCAGCAGCTGGTGCCCTGGTGGGGCATGGCACGCAGGGCTGGATGGTGGAAGGGCCTGGCACCGGGCCATGTGGCCAGTGCAGGAAGTAGTCAGAGCACCACAACAGGAAGTGGAAATGCCAGCCTCACCCTCTGCTAGGAATCCAGCCGGTTGCAGCATATGCTGCTTCCTGGAACCACAGTGGCCGGCCAAGGGTGGGTGTCACCTGGAGCTGTCCAGCGGGGCTGGGTGGCAGATGGTAGGATGCACCGAGCCCCAGGAACAGGCCCCTGGCAGGTCTGGCCTGGCCCCTGATTGGGCTCTGGGCAGAGATGATGTCATTTCAGTCACACTGTTGCACAAGGCGGCCAGAGTGACTCTGCTTCTCAGAAACACGCATCAATGCAGGGGAAGAGGGCAGGAAGGCTGCCCATGTGGGGAGCTCCCGGCTACTGCAGCCCAGCCTCTCCCAGCAGGGGGCGCTGTGGGGAGCGGGGCAGGAGGGCTGGCTGTGGGGGGAGCTCCCGGCTACTGCAGCCCAGCCTCTCCCAGCAGGGGGCGCTGTGGGGAGCAGGGCAGGAAGGCTGCCCATGTGGGGAGCTCCTGGCTACTGCAGCCCAGCCTCTCCCAGCAGGGGGCGCTGTGGGGAGCAGGGCAGGAGGGCTGGCTGTGGGGGGAGCTCCCAGCTACTCCAGCCCAGCCCCTCCCAGCAGGGGGCGCTGTGGGGAGCGGGGCAGGAGGGCTGGCTGTGGGGGGCGCTCCTGGCTACTGCAGCCCAGCCTCTCGCAGCAGGGGGCGCTGTGGGGAGCAGGGCAGGGGTGCTGGCTGTGGGGGGAGCTCCCGGCTACTGCAGCCCAGCCTCTCCCAGCAGGGGGCGCTGTGGGGAGCAGGGCAGGGGTGCTGGCTGCGGGGGAGCTCCCAGCAGAAGTGCTATTGCTAATGGAACAAAGATTCATGTCCATGCTTTGCAAGTACGAGGTGGGCGCGGTGTCTATAATATCATCAAACACAGGTCGTTTTGGGGGGGTCCTTGCCCACCCTCCCCATCTCAGTGGCGCGGGGGTTTGCTTCTCCCCCTCCCCCTGGGGATCAATCTCTCCTGGAGCTGGCAGGCTGTGGAGGTTTCAGACATAATAAGAGAAAAGTTTCCCCGGAGGCAGAGGGAGGGATATGGGAGGCTGGGGGGGGGGAGGGCAGCAGAGGTTTAGCCCCGGGGCAGCTAGGCACATGGGAGCCAGCCACCGGCAAGATGAGGGATTCATTTCTGGCATGGGTCAGCTTAACTGGGAGGGGAGGGGGCAGGGGGGGTAAAGGCAGGGGAGACGTGGGGAGGCCTCAAGGAAAGAAGAAGGAAAGTGTGAGCGTCTCTGTGCAAAACAAACAGGGCTTTATTCAGACAGGAAGCCACAGTGGCTGGGCAGGCAGGCGAGGGGCCAGGGCCTGTACCCTCCCAGCGGCATCCCGTCCCCTCCCTGTGCCCTCTCAGCCAGCTCATGGGGGTTGAGGTGTCAGGTGACACTGTACCCCCAGGTACATGGTAAAGCCAGGCTGCCACCCCACCCCACTGGCTGACTGGGGGTAAGTGACATTGTGACCCAGAAGGTGTTCCCCCCCACCCCCGATGTGAGTGACGCAGGTGACATTGTGACCCAGAAAATGTTGCCCCCTCAGTGCGGGTGATGGGGAAGTGAGTGACAGTGGCTCCCTCAGGTGCGGGTGACAGGGGGAGCAGGTGACACCGTAACTCTGAGGGTGCTGCCTGCTGATGCAATCAGCCCCATTTAACCCACTGGGGCGGCCCTACAGGAGTCCTACACCATAGTCCACAGCTGCCCTCTTTGATGGGGGCGGCTCAGGGAGACTACAGCTCCCAGCATGCACCGGTCCCAATGGCCTGCCTAGGATGAGGGCATTGTAAGTTGGGACTTGTAGTCAGTCTCTCTGGGGCACCAGGCGACAGGCCGGACTGCATCCCTTTGTGCCGCTGAGTGGCGGCTCTCAGGGGGGCTCCTGGCCTGTTGGCAGAAGGCTGCAGGGGTCCCTGGTGTTGGCATCTCGCTAGCCTGCCGCGTGCCCCACCCCCACAAAGGCTAGCCCAGGCACATCTGGTTCTCGTGAAACATTAGAAGGCTAATAGTTTTAATTGCCACAGTTGGGGGGAGGGGGTTCTGGTCCCTGTGCAGCTGGGGGGGGAGGGGGGAGGGGGGGAAGGCTTCTTGTAGGCCTCTGCCCTCCCCCCAGCTCAGCTCGCCTCCATCTTTCAGAGTCATTAGGGCAGCCCTGGCCCTTCCTGTCGGGGGCTCTGCACGGAGCAGGCAAGAAGCACCCGGGTTGGGGGTCCCAGTTCATTGGCAGCGGTTGGGTGGGGAGCGACTAGCAGAGGGGGATGAGGCGGAGCAGGCTGGGGGGGGGAGGGTGAGTCGAGGGATGTCTCCTGAACTTATGCAGGGGCTGTCGGGGTGGGGTGTGGCGAGCCTGGGGGCTCCGGAATTGAACCATGAAACTGTAGGGGCCTGAATGGGAGCAAGAACTAGAGTCTTTGCTGCCCCAGAAACACAAGCTCAACCCCTCCCCCCAAAAACAGACATCACACACGGCTGCACACGCCACACACACGCACCACAAGGGTGTGCACAGATATTGCACGCAAGCACATGCCACAGACATCACATGCACTTGCACATGCCACACAGGCGCCGGCGTGACACGCACGCATATGGGCCTGCATGTGGACATGGTGCCTACCCCCGCACACACGCACTAGGCTGAGAGGAACATACGTGTTTCTGCAGCCCAAACACATGCACAGCACATGGACCCACACGTCACACATGCCTATGCATGCCAGCCCAAGGCAAGCACGTACCATGGTGATGTAAGCATGAAGGCAATGACACACGTGTTGAACAGATGGGAGCACACAGGAGAGCCATGGCGACATCAGCACACCCATGTGGACACTGACAGAAGTACACAGCAGTAGGACACGCGTGCCACACTGTACCGAACATGCACACACAGACACGATCCTATCACACCCACACAAGCATGGACAGATGGACACAAAGACATGCAGATATCGCACAGTCTGCATACGTCATACACATGTGCAGACATGTGTCTCCATGTGCCTCACTGACATGACATACACACATGCATTGCACTGACAGAAGCCCGTACGTGATGAAGCCAGATGCAAACATGTGCAGTGATACAAGCGTGCACACCTGGGCATCACATTGACTCAAGAACACATACGCCAACACGAACATGCAGACACACGCACTGCACCAACAAGCATGCACCAACATGCATGTGCTGCACCGGCACATGCTCCATGTGACACCACACTGACACGAGTGTGAATATAGTGAATAATGGAGCAAAAAATCTCCCTGAGCACATGGTAGGATGATTAAACCAAAATGCTTCCAGCTCACTCCTTTCCTGCTGATGCTGGAGCCTCTGGGATAACAGTGACTCGTGCAATCGCATGCCCCAGTGTGCCTCATGACACTCACAAGTAAGCAATGTGAACGATGGAAACCCACCGGACCACACAGCCATGGGGCAAAATTCGCTAGATTCCATGCAAATTATTGGCTCCGTTCCGTTCCCATCAGCCCCCACTGGGGTGAGCTGGGAGGGGCCCATCCCAGTCCAGGGGCTCCTTCTAACCCCCCCCCCCCATGTTAGCTAGCATAGGACCCCTTGATGTGGGGCTGCTTCGAGAGTTTGAGCGGGTGAGTTCTGCGCCCAGGGAGTGAGGGAATGTCTGCAAGGCTTAATCGAGTCTGTGTGAGTCTGGGAGAGGAGCGGGAGCCCGCGCCTCCACGCTCAGGCCTTCTACAGAGCCAGGGTTTGTGCCGAGCGGCTTCTGGTTTTAATTACCGGGCAGGCGGGTCAGGATAATTGGGACCTTTTGGATTTCAGCAAACGCATGCGAAAGGGAAGGAGGAAAGAAAAACCCTTTCGGGCCCTGCAGCACGTCAGCCCCGACGTGGCATGCCCCACCCAGGGGTCCGCCGTGGCACGGGTCAGTGTGTGTGTACCTATAGCCCCCCCACACACATACCACCTCTCTCCAGCCGCAATGTGTGCGTCACTTTATATATCTTTTGCAAGTTCAGGGTGCATTGAGGATTTAAAGCTGGGGGTGGGGGGTAGAGAGGAATACTGCCCCTCCATTCAGACTTGTCCTGCTGCCACCAGGAGTTGTGGGTGCTCTGCCATGGGTGATCTGATGTGGGGAGTACAGGAGGTTCCCCCCAGGAGATCTGGGGGGAGGGGAATTGATGCTCTGATGGGGGGCAGTTTTGGAGGGGCGGAGAGCACTAATGCCCCATGGAGCAGGGACGCCTGATCCCAAATCTCCCAGCAGTTTCTGCTCTAGGAGATCCACAGGGTGTGTAGAGCATATCTGCCCCCCTTGGCCCCCTGCACACACACACATGCTCACCCCCTGGCAGGAGGCACTGGGCTCTGGCCCCTGCTTCTGGCTCAGTGGCCAGCTCCCAGGGCGGGTCCGTCTCTCGCTCTCGCTGATGGTTTATTTTTTCCAGGCAACTATACATTGCTGAAGCTGCCTGTGGAGCCACGTGGCTGCCCTCCAGAGGCTCGGGGCCGCGGCTCCCCACAACCCCTGTGAATCCCCCTTTTCCCTTTTTGCAGGGGGCAGCAGGGGCATTGGGGCCCAGCCATTTCATGTTGAAACCCCCAGCGCCCTGACTAGGTCTTGGCTGAAAACTGTGTTTCAAACCAGTTCCGCCAACATAGCCTCCCCCCCACTCCCCCAGGGACCCGGGGCCTCAAGCTACGAAACTGGAGCTAAACCCCAGCTCCAGACACCCCTGAGTCCCACATCCTGAACTGGCCCCTCCAGACGGGAGACGTGGCTGGGGCAGGGGCGTGCAGGGTGGGAAGATCGCCCCTGTCCTGGGTCGGGGGGCAACAGTGGCAGAGGCCTGGGTGGTGGAGTGGGGGGGCTCGGTAGGAACAGGCGGGTGCCTGCTGTGTCCTGGCTGCTCCTCATCGGATCTGTGCCGCGCGCTGCAGGCAGGGAAGGGAAGGGTTGACATGGAGCTGGGTCAGTTGAAGGTTACTGTACCCAAAGGGGGTTCTCGGAGAGTTCAAGCCGAGCTCGCAGCTCTGCCTCTGCGCTGGAAGGAAAGGGAGGGGAGCTGGGGGGGGGAGGCTGGCCCAGCCAGCAAGGGAGCGGGGAGCCAGGCTGGCCCAGCCAGCGAAGGGGGAAGCTGGAGGGGGGGGAAGCCAGCCCAGCCAGGGAGGGGGAAGACTGGGAGAGGGGCCAGCCCAGCCAGTGGGGCCAGTGTGAGCCAGTGTGAGGGGAGATGGGGGGAGGGCAGGCCAGCCAGTGGGAGGAGGGGAGGCGGGGGGGGGGGGGCTTCAGCCCAGCCAATGGGGAGGAGGCTGGGGGGGAAGCCAGCCTAGCCAGTGATGTTGGGGGGTTGGTGGGGAAGTCGGCCTAGCCGGGGGGGGGGGGGGGGGGGAGAGGGAGGCCAGGCAGTGGGGAGGAGGCTGGGGGGGAAGCCAGCCCAGGCAGTGGGGAGGAGGCCTGGAGGGGGGGCAGACCAGCCAGTGGAGAGCGGGCTGGGGAGCAGGCCAGCTCAGTCAGCATGAGGGGAGATGGGGGGAGGGCAGCCCAGCCAGTGGGGGGACACTGAGGGGGGAAACCAGCCCAGGCAGTGTGTGGGGAGGCCAGGGGAGGCGGCCGGCCCAGCTAGTGGAGGGAGAAGCCTGGAGGGACCTGGGGTGGTCCAGGTAGTAGAGTAGGGAAGGCTGGTGAGAGCCAGATTAAAGCTGAATGGTGGTGTGGGGCGGGGGAGGCCAGGCCAGCCCAGGTAAGGGGGGGGAGAGGCTGGGTCTAGGGGGAGGCTGGGTCTGCCCAGGCAGCAGAGATGGGAGATTGGGGGGAGGCAGTGGAAGTAGGAGGCCGGGGGGCGTGGGTGGAGGCTGGGCCCAGCCAGCCTGCACAGCATATAGCAAAGTGGGGGGGTGGGGGTGGAGAGGCTGGGCCAGCCCAGGAAGCAGAGGGAGGGGCTGGAAGGGGAGGATGGCTCGGTTTGGCCTTGCTTAGGCTGTGGAAAGGGTAGACTAGGCCTGCCCAGGCAGCAGGGGAGGGGAAGGGAAGGCCAGGGAGGGGGAAGGCCAGGCCAGCCCAGGCAGCAGAGGGGGGAGGAGAGAGGCCGGGCCAGCCCAGGCAGGGTGTGGGGGGGGCCGGGTGAGGGCGGATCTTATTTTTACTGAGAGGCATCTGAGATTGAAAGGAAATGAAGCTTTTCAAGCCACAGGAATGTATCACTGCGCCCTACCCAAGGGTGGGGGTGGGGGTGAGATGGGGTCGTGCGGGCAGCTTGTGGGGGCGGGCAGGTTGGCACAAGGAGATGTGTAGATGCATCCCTGGTGTCAAGGCTTTGCCACCCACAGCCCCTGTTGCCCACGAGCAGTGGAGAGGGTGTGTGGAAACAAAAACACTGCATGTGGATGGGTGTATGTGAGACTGTGTGCATGTGAGACAGTGTGAGCAAGCCTGTGAGACTTTGTGTGACCCTGTGAGACTGAGTGTGAGAGCGACGGTGTGCACATGTGAGACTGTGCGTGCATGACAGTGAGACTGTGTGAGAGAGACTGTGAGACAGCGTGACACTGAGACTGCACATCTGAGACTGCATGACACTGAGACAGTGAGACTGTTTGCGTGTGACACTGTGTGAGAGCATGAAACTGTGCGTGACACTGAGACTGTACATGGGAGACTGCGAGACCGTGTGTGCGTATGACACAGACTGTGTGCATGTGTGACACTGAAACGGCGTATGACAAACTGAGGCTGTGTGTGACACTGACACTATGTATGAGACTGCTTGTGTGCATGTGACACTGCAAAACACTTTGTGTGTCAGACTGAGTGTGTAATTGTGTGTGTGACATTGTGTGTGACTGACTGTTGTGTGTGTTTAAGACCTTGTGTGAGGATGGAAGGTGAGAGACTGTGTGTGTCCCTATGATGTGCATGTGTGACATTTTGTGTGTGAGACCTTCTATGGTGGAACAGTAAGAATGTGTGACTGTGTGTGTGTGTGTGTGTGTGTGTGAGAGAGAGAGAGAGAGAGAGAGAGACTTGTGTGTGTGTGTGTGGGGGGGGTGCAGCTTGTGCACGTGTGTTTGTCCGAAAGCCCGTGTGTGTGTGTGTGTAGGTGTGCCCTCCTCTTTATAGCCACGCCCACTTTGTCCCAAGCCCCACCCCCAGCTCTGAGGCGTTTGCTTTTCCAATAGGTACCCAGCACTAGCCGCTGGGACTCACCCAAGCCGCGTCCAGCGCAGCGCCACAAGCCAGTGCCGGGCTTTTGGGGGGAGGTCTCAGTTCACCCGGCGCCCCCCAAACCCGCCCTCCCGCCGAAGTGTGGCTGTCTCCCCCTGTGGGTTTGTGGGGGAGGGGGCGCAGCAGGGATTCCCTCCCCCCACCCCCGCTCAACCCCCAAATCACCCCCCTCCCCGCCGCGATGTACGACTGCATGGAGGCGTTCGCCGTGGCTCCTCGGCAGCTCTTCGATGTCACCAACCAAGGCTCCTGTATGCTGCGCAAGGCGAGCATCAGCCCCTGTTTCGGGGGGCTGGATGCCTTCGGCTGGCCCCAGCCGGCCAGCCTGCAATGTAGGTGGACCCCGGTTCCTCCTTGGGCAAGGGAGGGGTGGGTGGGGTGGGCCGCGGCTTGACTGATGTGCTGCCGGGGATGGATGGATGGATGGATGGGTTGCCACGCGTGGGGCTGGGCCGTGGGTGGGTGTTTCCGTGGGGAGGGGCGCACGCCCGGTGGCTGAGCGCCAGTGTGGCGGGGGGCGTGTGCCACCCCTGCCCGGGGGAGGGGGGGTATACATGTGCGTGGGTTGTTACCCGAGTGGGGGGAAGCAGAGAACCCACTTCGCGCCCGCGGTCTGGCCCCGGCTCTTCGCTTCGCTCGTTTCCTGCTTTAGAACTTTACGCGGGGGGTGGGGGGGAAAGTTTGGTGAGAAGTGTTTTTGGAGAAGGGCGGGGGGGGGCGTGGGTCCTCCTCCCCACCGTCATCCTCCATCCATGGCCTCTCTCCGCTTTACCCTGCTCCTGGGGTGGGGTACAGTTGGGGGGACAACGTGGCTCAGTTTCAGGGGCCTTGGGGTCCCCTGTCTTGTTTGGCTGGGGTTGGGGGTCGCGTGTCCCTTTCCAGTCCCCCTTTGTCTTTAGCGCGTTAATGAAAAGCCCCGGAGGGCAGGAAAATGAGGACCAGATGAGGGTGCGCTTTGAAGCCGATCCCAGGAGACCTCGAGCAGGGGGTGGGTGGGGGGGCGAGCAAGGCAGGAGGGGTCATTTCTTCCAGCCTCACTAGCCAGAGCCAGGGAATTTTTTTGTTTCTTTCTTTTAAATATGGAAATTTGGCGGCGATCCACCGAGCCGTGCAAACAGGATGAGGGATTGGAGATGTGCTGGGAGAGGAGCCTGTGGTCGGAGGTGTGTAGGGGGCACAGTATTGTGTCTAGCACCCCACCTGTAACCCCCCACCCCGGCAGAGCCAGGAGCAGGGAAGGGGTGTGGAACTAGTAAATGGGGGGGGGGGGGGAAGGAGGAATCTTCCATCCCCAGGACCCCCTGGCTGCGCTGAGCCTACAGGCTGCCTTTGAGTGGCAGCCAAATTTCTCTCTGCCTTTGGCAGCCACCACTTCTGTTTACAAGTTGAGGAACAGGCTGTTTTCAGCAGCCGGTTGTAGGGCAGAGAGAACGCCCCGTTGCAGCCCCGGGCACCTAGCGGGGCAGAGATGGGCATAGGGATGGGGTGGGGCGCCCCCCCCCAAGTAAATCTGACCTTTTCTCTCCTCCATCTCAGCCCCCCACCCCCTTTCCAACGGTTTCATTTCAGCGCTGGCCCCACCCCACTCTGCCAAGCTTTTCCCTGCCAAGGCTGCTCCAGTCTCGCTAACTCCCCGCTCCAAAATGGGGCACATAACCGTTCCTTAGCACCCTGGGCCTGGGGAGCAGGTCGAGGCCTGGACAGATCCCTAACGTGCCACCCCCCCCAAAGTTCCCATCCAGGTGGGTTTTTTTAGACTAGGAATCCATTGCAAACCCAGGACCTGTCTGGCATTCAGAGCCAGGTGGTAAAGACACCTCAAAACACTGTGGGGGATTGGGCCCCCCCATGTGTGTGCGTGGGGGGGAGGAGGGTGACTGCTTTTCCTTTCTCTCCTTCATTTGCTCCTGGCTCCTAGCCTCACTTGCTCCTCTTTTCAGCCTCAGTTTCCCACAGGGTACCCATCCCCCTGGAATTTTTAGCTTGGGCAGGACCCCCACCTCTCCCAGGTGTAGTGTAGGCTTGGGCTATGCTGATTGGCTACAGGGCCTGAGCCTGGGGTCTTCAGTTGTAACTGGAATCTTTAGCTGGAGGTGAATGGGAAACCACACCTGCTGCCAGCTTGGGGTCTCCTCCCCACTCTGTGGCAGGAGGGTGGGAAATGACCCAGCAGTCCCTGCTCCCAGGAGCCGTGCTGGGCGACAGCAAGACAGCTGCATGCAGATGTGCCCGAATGGTTCTGTCCAGACCTGGTGCAGGGTGCCCCAGAGAACAACCAAGGCGGAGTGCGTGCCCAGTCCCCACCCAGCCTGGAGAGTTACCTCTGCCATCTGCTTTCACCACGGTGGGAATCAGGGATCAGGGTCGGGTGGACCCGGAACATGCATGTTCCTGTGGTTGTTTAGAATAGTAGCAGCTAGACGCCTCGGCTGAAATTAGGGCCCCCTTCTGCCGGGTGCTGCAACAGAGCCAGTCCCTGCCCCAAAGAGCTCCCAGTCTGCAGAGGCGAAGGGAAACTGAGGCAAAGGGACTTGCCCCGGGTCACACAGCAGGTCACTGGCAGAGCTGGGAACAGAACCCAGGTCTCCCCCATCCTTGGTGTAATGAGTCGCTCCTTGGCACTGGCTGCATGGGACATGTAAAACATTCACCTCATTTGCCTGGAATGAGCGCTCCCCCCCCCTTGCGTTAACACCCCTCCCTCTACCCCAGCGACCTCTCTGCCCATGGGCTCCGATGCCAGAATCCCCCCTCTCCTTGCCCCAGATTTCACGTGAGGCCAACCCAGCCTCAGCCGACCCCCAGGTAGTTCGGAGAAGCAGCACCTGGACTGGCCCTCCGAACCGAACCTCTCTTTGCTCGCCCCTCCCCTACCTGAGCCAGGACACACCTCTGTCTGTCCTCATCTCTGGGCTGGCAACTCCTCTGGCTCAGGGCCTAGCTGCTAATCTCCCCCAGTGGAGCCAGGCCAGCCGGGTTGTCCCCACCCTGGAGCTGGCATCCCCACCTGGGAAGGAGGGGCTGCCAGACAAGAATTCCCACTCTCCTTGGCTGCACTCACCCCGCAAGGGGCATAGCAGGGGCAATCAGGGCGGGTAGAGGGGTGGCCCCTGCTCTGTGCACACTGGGGGAGCAGGGGCCACCCCACTCCTCAGGCAGCAGGGTACACAAGGCTCATGGGTGTAGGTCTTACACCAGCATGGCCCCATTGAGATCAGCGACCGGGCCACAGGGTCCCATCCAGACCCTAGGTGGAAGAGTCCTATTTTGATTTCCTGCCATCTAGCCCCCATGCCCCCCTGCCTTGGCAGCAATCTTCCTGAGGGCAACTTTTGGGGTAGTTCTTCACAACCCCCCCTGTTCCGCTGACCCATATGTCGTGGAAACCACAGTGAGCGAGGTCACCAGGGTGGCCCCGGGGCGGCTGTTGTCAAAGGGAGCAGGAGGCAATTTGGGGCTGGGCTGGCAAAAGCAGTGGCTACTTATCTTCCCAGCCTGGTAGCCTGTGGCACCTCCTGGGCAAGGAAGAGCTGCTGTAGTGATTGATCAGGGATGTGGGTGTGGGTGAGTGTGTTGTCTCCTAGACAGCAGAGGAGCATGCATTTGTTTGTGTGTGTTTGTGTCGGTTTGCATGGGTGTGCCCAGGCATGGGGTGGGGGTGCGGTTCTGGGTGAGCCCTGCTCCGGGCTGGGCTGTGTGTCTTTGCTTGAGGCTGTGGGCATGTGTGGGTGTTTGGCTGTGGTGTGTGTCTGAGTGTGCGGGGGGGGGGAGGGAAGAGGGGGGCAGTGTGTGGATTACTCTCTTTGTAAAGTGTCAGGAATGCAGTTACTGAGACAAATGGCTTATATAGCGACCCAGCTGCAAACATTTTACGGCCGGTTATAAATGGCCTGTTTGAAGCTGTGCAAGGCTAGGGCAGGAATTTCCTCAATTTCAGCAATTTAGGCTTTAAAAAAAAAAAAAAAAAAATCTCAACCACCACCAAACTTCCTGCCCCAGGTCAGGCAGCGGGAGAACTGGGAGCAGGACCCGTAGCTGGGCCCAGCAAGAACAAGTGGGCTGGGCCATCAGAACCAGGCTTGTGGGAGAGCTGGCCCCGTGACAGTTCCGTCAGGAGCCTGCCCAGGGACCTTGTATTAAAGGATTCAGTAGGGCCGTGGGTTGCTGCTGATGCTGGCGTGGTTGTGCCAGGACATCAGGGCACCGGGCTGCAGATGCCAGTCAAGAGCTTTGCAGCCTCCTGTGAGCATGGGGTGTACTGGGTGAAAGGTAGAGCTGTGGGGCCACAAATGAGCCCAGATAAGAGAACTGGTCGCCGGTGGTGTGTGCCCCTAAATGTTTCCTTCCTGGAGGGCAAGACCACCCCTGCCCTTCTGCCCGCCACGCCCCCAGCTAGTCCAGGAGCAGGATAGGCAGCCCCCCTGTGCTGGCATCGCTGGTGGCAATCCAGAAGCGAGCAAAAGGCACAAGCCACAAGGTGGGTTGGTGTCCCGTGGAAGACGAGCTTTGCAGCGGGAATCCCAGCCCAGATCTGCACACACAGGCCCCGGGCTACCAACACCACCATAGCGACTGGCATTAAGCAGCCCCGCTGGCGGGCAGAGAGGCCAAGGACTGAACAGGTCGGGCAGCCCAAATTCCCATCCGACCCGCTGGCTGCTCCTCCTAGAGAGTTCAGAGCTGTGCAAGAGCGGTGCTGGAATGGGAAAGCAGCGCAGGGCTGAAGGAAGAGGGGATGCCAGGCAGCTGAGCTGGGTTGCAGCATGGGGGGAGGGGTTGCTGCAGGGCTGAGCTGGGGTGCAGCGAAGGGGGAGCAGAGACATGGCAGGGCCGAGCTGGGCACAGCACCTGCCGTCCTGCCCCCTCCAGCCCAGCGTGCACAGCCCCGGTTAGCTCGGCAGCTGCCCCTTCTGCGCTGAGCGTTTCCTGCCCGCGGCTTGGCTCTCCTGCCCACACCCCTCCTGCTGGTGCCCGCTCTGACGCGGGCATGCGGCGGCGGGCAGGATGCAATTGACTAGCGAGGGACCCTGCCCTGGTGTGACGCTACCCCCGGCCCCTCTCTGATTGGCTGCTTGGTGGGTGGTGGAGGGGCACCTGCTGCGCTGAGAGGAAATGACCCAGCATTATGGGAACAGGCTGGCAGCGGGGCCATGGCAGTGGGGTGTGTGGGGGGGAAGGGGAGCGCCGTGCGTCAGGTGCCCACGTGGCTTTGGCAGAGAGACGATTGCAAGGGGGGGGGGGAGATTGAGTCACAGGAGCCCGTCGGCGCCTCCCCAGGCAGCCCCGTGTAAAACAGCCTGGGGCCGCAGCAGCTCTGGCTGCCTCTGAGTGCTACGCCCCAGGATTCGCGGGGCCCGGGCCCTTCCTGGCTCCCGGCGCTGGGTCTGCAGGTGGGGCTGGCAGATCGCTGGGGAATGGGGTGACAGGCTCCGTCCGTCTGCGTGTCCCTCCACCCCACACACATCTCCAGGGGAGCGGAGCGCCCAGCGTTCTCCCTCTGGGGTTGAGGATTTAGGGGAGCAGGTGGGGTGGTTCAAGCCACCCCTTCCCCAAAGTAAACCCCCCCCAAGTCCCCTCCCCAGGGCTCCTGGGAGGGTTGGCGTGTTGTGTACAGAAGCTATTAGGAAGGGATTAAGTTAGGGTTGTAATGTGATTCTCTCCAGGAAATGACAGGCCCGATAGCTGGTGGCCTCAGAGGGCCAGGAGCCTGTCCCAGCCTCTTGTAAAGTTACCAGCAGGCTCCAGATCTGATAAGAAGCCAGGAGCTGGGCCCCTTTTTCCTCTCTCACCCAATGGATGGGGAGGAAGGGCTGGGCTGGGCTGGGCGTGGGGGACGGGCGGGAGGGCAGGAAAGCTGATGGGGGTGGGGGGAGAAATGTTGCACTCTGCCCTGGATCCTGCGGCCAAAGGGATGGACATGCAATGAGGGGAGAGAGAGGGGGCTGGATGTGTGGGGTAGGCGGCGGGACGGGGGTGAATGCCAAGGGGCAGAGGGATGCGTTACAGGGGATGGAATAGGAAAAGTGGAGAAACATTGTGGCAGGGGGATTGATCCAGCCAGAGAATGACTCTCCCCCAGGGGAAAGGCTGCGAGCCCCATTGCGCTGCGGCCTGGAGCTGAATCTGACAGGCACGTTGTCCCCCCAGGGGGAAGGGCGGGGAGCCCAGGTGCTTTAGGTCAAACTGATGTAGCAGGGACCCACCCTGCCCTGGCTGGGAGGGCTGCACTAGACAGGACCAAGGGGCTCTTCTTCGCTCCCAGATCCCAAAGTCCTGACTCCCCGCTAAGGGGAAACAAAGCCCCTGGCAGTGCTAGGTCAGTTACAGACCTTGGGACTTGGCCACCTGGTCTCTAGGAGGAGGGTAGGGCAGGGCAGTCTAGTGGCTGGGGAGTCCCGACACTAGGATTCTATTCCCAGCTCTGCCACTCACCTTGAGCAAGTCTCTGTGCCTCAGTTTCCCCCACCACCCTCCATCTAGACTGAACTCTTTGGGGTCAGGGGCTGGCTCTCACTCTGTGTCTGTGCAGCGCCTGGCACAACGGGGCCCTGATCTCAGTAATATCAACGATAAGGTTGGGGAGGGGCCAGCTGAGGAGGTGCAATTGGGAGAGTGGTGTCTCGGTGGCCGTGCCGTTGCTGAAGCTCTTGCAGTGCCAGGGGGAGGGACCAAAAAGGGCCCCAGAGCTGAGCTTGTGTGTGGGGAGAGGGGTTGAAATATTAATGGGGTGTAGGGGACAGGATTGCCCCTCTCCCCTTTGCTATCCATGTATTGGGAGCTGGTGGGGTGCAGGGGGCACCTCTTGGCCACCCACACTGTTGGGTGGGCCAAATCCAGGGCTGGCGCTTTGATCATCCAGAGTAGAATAAACAGATTTTAAATTGTTTCACAAAGGAGATCAGTATATTATCCCCATTGTATAGGTGTGGAAACCGAGGCACAGGGAAGCAACTTACTCAAGGTCACACAGCAGAGCTGGGACTAGAACCCAGGTCTATCCTGACTCCCAGTCTAGTACTATAGCCATTAGGCCATACTGCCCCATGGCTTTGCCCCATGGCTTTGCCCAGCCTAAACTTTTGCTTGGATCTGGTTTTTGCATCTGAACATGAGGCTGGTCGGTGGAGCCCTGAGCTCCACTAGAACCACCATGAACCTCCCTTTGGCAGAGGAATTGGCCTTTCCCCTCCTGGCCCAGTGAGCGCAGGCATTGGGGAGACAGGGCTCCTGGGTTCCCTCCCCAGCTCTGGGAGGATTGATATCGGTGGATAGAGCAGGGGAAGGGAGTCAGGCCTCCTGGATTCTATTCTCAGCTTTGGGTGATTACAGCTGGGAATCAGGACTCCTGGATTCTCTTCCCGGCTGCTCCATGTATTAGCTGTGTGATCTTAAGCCAGTCACTTCCCTGCGCTGCGCCTCAGTTTCCACGTCTAGGAAACCCCCGCTCTGCCTCCCTGAGGCTTAATTAACAAGTGTCCGCGGAGCGCTTTCAGATCAAAGGGCAAAGGATCAGTGTTATTAATCACTCTGGCAGGTTGCTGCTCGCTGCACCTGCTGGCATGCGGCAGCCACCTGACGGGAATGCAAAGCCCTATTCCACGCTTTGACTCCCTGACATTGCCTGGCCCTGCTTTAACCACCGCCACGGTGTTTGAACAGCAACCAGTCCTTTTATCCAGCCGCTGCAGAGACACAGGAGTGATCCTGGGCAGGGAGATGAGAGCATCTTCCTCCATGTACCAGAGCGGTTCGGATTGAAAACACTGGGGCATCTGCTCCGTGGGCCACGTGCAGTTACACCCCACCGGGCGAAGACCACGTCTCAGGGAGACCATGCGGTGCCACGGAGCAGCCCAGGGCCAGCTCTGACCGAAAACCTTTGCTGGTGCAGCAGTGTTGGAGAGGGGGGTGATTTTTAATGACATTTCTTAAGCCCCAGTGTAGACGCGGTTCTACTGGTGTCAGAGCGTTTAGGTAGGTGTAGCTTAGGCCAGAGTGCACTACAGACTTAGGCTGCCTCCACATATAAGTACATAGGGATTCCTGTACCGGGAAAGCACCACATGGCTTTATTTTGCCTTATTATTCCTATACCGGCAAAAGCATGTTTTGGCCAGCAGAAGCTGTGTGCTAGGAGAGTTTGCTGGGGTAGCTGATCTGGTGAAGACCTAGCCCAGGCTGGGAGCTAGAGAGCCAGAGGCCTGGTCGACCTAGCTAGCTACATTGCTCAGGACTGTGAAGAATTTCATGGCCTAAGTTCTGTAGTTCAATCAGCCTAACAACGTAGGAAGTGTCTACATCATGGTGCTTAAGTGGCACATTTGCAGCGGCGTAGCTGTGCGGCTGTAGCAGCTGCCATGTAGACAGACCCAGAGAGAACCCCAGGGTCCTGTCTGTGTCCAGCCGCCTCAGTACAAACTCCCCTTTATACTCCTCACAGCAGGGCCCCATCTAGGACTGATGCCCTAAAAGGTATCCAGGATCCAGGCAGATGCCCCAGAACGGAGCACGAGTCACATTGTGGTCCCCATTACACGTCACTGGGCTGGGTCATTCATAAGCACATAAGAACGGCCATAGTGGGTCAGACCAATGGTCCGTCTAGCCCAGTATTCACAATGGCCAGAGCCAGATGCTTCAGAGGGACTGAACAGCACAGGACATGATCAAGTGATCCATCCTCTGTTGTCCAGTCCCAGCATCCGGCCAACAGAAGTTTAGCGACACCCAGATCATGGGATTATGAGCCTGACCATCTTGGCTAATAGCCATTGATGGACCTGTCCTCCATCCACTTAGATAATTCTTTTTTGATCTCAGTTATACTTTTGGCCTTCACAATATCCCCTGGCAAGGAGTTCCACAGGTTAACCGTGCATTGTGTGAAGAAGTGCTTCTTTATGTTTGTCTGCAACCTGCTGCCTGTTAATTTTATCGGCTGATCCCTGTTTTCTGTGTTATGTGAAGGGGTAAATACCACTTCCTTATTCACTTTCTCCACACCGTTCATGATTTTATAGCCCTTTATCACATCCCCCCTTAGTCGTCTCTTTTCCAAGTTGAACAATCCACGTTTTTGTAATCTCTCCTCATATAGAAGTTGTTCCATCCCCCTAATCATTTTTGCTGGCCTTCTCTGTACTTTTCCCAATTCTAATATACCTTTTTTGAGATGGGATAACCAGCACTGCACACAGTATTCAAGATGTGGGTGCACCAGGGATTTCTATAGTGGCATTATGATATTTTCTCCATCCCTTTCCTAATGGTTCTTGACTACTGCTGCACATTGAGCCGAAGCTAATTTAATTCAGATCAGGATCCCTCTCCCCTCCAATAGCCGATTGTCTAGGATACTGCTTCTGGGGGCTGAAGAGGGGATAAAGAACTGAGGAGCTGCTGAGAGTCTCCATAGAAATGCAAAGCACTGTTGTCTGTCAGGGAAGCAGGAGCTAGCATCTTATGTTGGGCCTGGAAGCCCTAGAGAAGGAGAGACACTGCTACTAGATTTTTGTTTATTCCCCATCAAGGAACCAACTGTTTGGGCAATTTCCTTCTCTGGGCTTGCCCACCTGGGAAGTTATACTAAATCATCATCCTGGGATAAAGGGCTCTGGCTACCCCAGTTTAACTCCCTGTGTGGACACTCTTAGGCATGGTCTACCTTTGAAATATAGATCAACCTAGCTACATCGCTCGGTGTGAAAAGCTTCACCCCCCCCTCCCCCCGAAGCCTGTAGTTAAGTCAACCTAGTCCCCAGTGTAGATGCAGCGTGGGTGACGGGAGAATTCTCCTGACCTTGCCGCTGGGTTGCCAATCTTGGTTGGACGAATTCCTGGAGGTTTCATCACATGACAATCTTTAAATGAAAGATTCACCTTTAATTCCTGGAGATTCTGGGACAATCCTGGAGGGTTGGCAGCCCTCCATCGCTCAGGGAAGCGGCTTGCCTCCATCAACGGATGCATCCCTTCTGTCGATGTAGGAAGCATCTATGCTGTGGGGCTACAGGGCCGCCGGGGGAGGGGGGGGCAAGTTGGGCAATTTGCCCCGGGCCCCACAGGGGCCCCCACGAGAATATAGTATTCTATAGTACTGCAACTTTTTTTTATAGAAGGGGCCCCCAAAATTGCTTTGCCCAAGGCCCCCTGAATCCTCTGGGCGGCCCTGTGGGGTTACAGCAGCATCACTGCAGCTGGGTCACTGGACTGCCCGTCGTGTAGACGTAGCCTTAGTCCAGACTAAGAGTGGCTTTTCTGTGACTCAGTTTAAATCACTTCCAAAGCAACATAAGTTATATCGGGTGTTAGACTGGGATAACTATAGTGGTTTCAATCCCCCCCCCCACCCCCGTCTCTTAGCTTATCTCATAACTTCCCATGGTTTTGGTTTTGAAGCTATTTAAGCTAAACCACAGTAAACTGCTCTTAATCTGAGACCTTGTCTACACGGGAAAGATACACCAGCTATGTAAAATCAGTGTGACCGGCTGGGTGGATGCCTGCTCGGTGCACCGTGTTTGTACCCGTATAACTGTGTTGGTTGGAGGGCTGATTTTTTACTGAAAGTGACACCAATACAGCCCCTTGGGCGGATGCAGTTATGCTGGTATATTCCCCTTCCCATCTGGGAATGAGCCACGCCAGCACTGATCGTGTGTGTGTGTGTGTGTGTGTGTGTGTGTGTGTGTGTGTGTGTGTAACTAGACCGGTAGGATTCAACCACTACAACTTCCTAGTGTGGACCAAGGCTAGGAGTTCCTCGGGGGTGGGGTTTGGGGTGCTAGACCAGGGTAGCGTTACCGGTGCCTTCAGTCATACTGAGAAAATCTCTTGTGTAGACAAAGCCTAAATCGATTTCAATTTTAATCTGGTGCTGTTTTGCCCTGTAGACAAGGCTTTGGATTTGAAATTAACACAACGGCAACTGTATGGGCTCAGACCGCTGCTCGCAAGTCATCTATCTATCTATCTATCTATCTATCTATCTATCTATCTATCTATCTATCTATCATACGCACCCACTCTTTCTCCCCCCTCCACATACATACCTCTCTTCTCCTGGACTTTTCCCCATTTATGTCAGTGGCAGCAGGATCCCTGGGGCTTTCTTTATAGACCAAAGTTGCCTTTGGTAAATAGCTGAAGGACACCCCCGCCCCCAACCACCACCACGCCACCGCCAGCCAGCGTGTCAGGATCGGTGGTGCCGGCTGCAGGAAGAGCTGCTCCTTTTCTAGCTCCGCGAGGTATAACATACACACGGGTCAGAGTGAGTCTCCCAGCCTACGTCTGGGCATTGTTCGTTAAAAGCTCCCCTGTGCCCTGCCCCTGAGACGAAGGGTCTTAATCCAAGGGCTTGGTGACCAGATCCCCACTTGGGCAGTCTCTCCAATGAGAAGAGATTCTCCTGCACGGTCCCTCCCTAAAATCATCACGCAGCACTTCTGGTTAACGGCTACTGTGTTCCTCCCCAGAGGCGGCTGCATCTAAGGATTGCTTGTGGTTGTAACAGGTTGTCTGGGAGGAATGTCCTATGAAATCAGAGATGGTCCCTGCTCCCAGCAGTTGGGGGGGTGCAGGGGAATCAGTGGATGTAGTTTTGACTCTGTCTAATAACAGACACTGGCAGAGAACTTCACGTTAATCGTATTAGACTTCGGGGATGTAGTGGTTTGCCTAGGATCACACAGAGAATCAGTGACAGCTGGAAATAGAGTGAGTCAGGACTCCTGGGTTCTTTAACCACCCTACTCCCTCCGAGAGCTCAGACTAGAGCCTGGAAGTCCTTATTCCCTGGCCCCTGCTTTACCTAGCAGACACACTTGCCTAGATTCACAAGTCCCAACTGGGTTCTCCATTGCCACACGGCTCACTCAAATCCGGGATCAGAACCCAGGAGTCCTGGAGCCCAGCCTTGGGCTCCACACACTAGGCTGTGCTCTCTGCCGAGATCTTTGGTTAGAATCCAGGAATCCACTAGGCCATACACCCCACCCAAGTCCAGGATTAGAACCCAGCAGCCAGAACTCCACCTGCTGCTTCTCCATGCCGTGAGTCTGGTGAGCTGGGAGTCCCACAAGCAGTGGGGATCCTGCTCCCCGTCTCTAGCCCCGGGCCTGAGATGTAGCCTTGTGAGCTGGCAGCCCTATTCCACCTGCTTGGAGGCAGAATGGCCCCCAGCAAGGGCCAGGAACGTGTGTGGGTTTGTTCGACCTGTGATGAAAGGCGCGGAGCATCAGACGGCTGGCAGTGCAGAGGGGATTTATGGCCCGCCCGGCTCTTCCCCTCTCCACGGAGGTGGGAGGCCCTGGGCACAGCGCGAACTGTCCTGACGCTGGATTTATTTCCTCCCCTCTGCTCCCACCTGTTGCAGGGCTCCGGGTTTATCTCTGCTAATGATGCTGTAGCCTTGTCAGCCTGGCTTCGGGGCTGCAGCCACAGGGTGGCTGGGGGGCCCTGGCCGTGGCTGAGGGTTTGAGCATCACCATGGTTTAGGAGGGCTCATCCGGGCAACCAGTTGGAAAGCTATCTCCCTCTCTCTCTCCGCCACACTTTCTTTCTTTCTTTCTTCCTCACGCACCCTCTCCCACCACTCCGCTGCTCCAGGCAGGAAGGAAGGAGGCTGTAAAATGCAATCAGGAGGCCAGGAATTTTGTGGCTCAGTTTGTTGTTGATGAAATGGGTGAGCCGGTTCTGCCATGCCTGCTGGGGGAGGGGTTTATTTTGAGAGCGGGGGGGGTGGATATCTGGGAGGAGCAGAGCTGGGTTGGGGGACAGTCTTTTGGGGGGACTGGTATGCAGGGGGTGGCACTGAGGGGTGCTATCTGAGAGGAGCAGTAGCTAGGGGAGCTGTGTCGGGGACGGTATTTGGGGGGGACAGGTATTTGGGGGGGCGGTGATATCTGGGAGGAGCAGTATCTAGGGGAGCTGTGTTGGGGGACAGTATTTTGGGGGGACTGGTATGCAGGGGGCGGTACTGGGGAGTGATATATGGGAGGAGCAGTATCCAGGGGAGCTGTGTCAGGGGACGGTATTTTGGCGGGACTGGTATGCAGGGGAGCGGTACTGGGGAAAGGGATTAGGGAGCTCCAAGACTGGATTTCCAAAGGGGTGCCCCGCCCTTGGGACCAGCCTTCCCTGTTGCCCATGGCCAGGCCTGGGTATCTCTGCCAGCTCTGATGGCTTGTGGGATTGGGCAGACTAGGCTGAGCCGAGTTGGTTTGTGGGAATGGATTCGGGGGCAAGGGCGGGATGGATTCATTGCCTCAGGGGGCCCCCTCAGAATCCAGCCGTGTCCCTGGGGAATGGGGCCTTCCCCCAGCACCTTTCAGCAGGCCTGTCACAGAGCACTGGGCCCCCTGTTTCCCAGAGACCTGCTTCCTGGTGCTGGTGTCTCAGCCAGAGGACTCAGAGACTCATAGACTTTAAGGTCAGAAGGGACCATTATGATCGTCTAGTCTGACCTCCTGCACAACACAGGCCACAGAATCTCACCCACCCTATGTCTGAGCTATTGAAGTCCTCAAATCGTGGTTTAAAGACCTCAAGGTGCAGAGAATCCTCCAGCAAGCGACCCCTGCCCCACGCTGCAGAGGAAGGTGAAAAACCTCCAGGGCTTCTGCCAATCTGCCCTGGAGGAAAATTCCTTCCTGATCCCAAATATGGTGATCAGCTAAACCCTGAGCATGTGGGCAAGACTCACCCGCCAGCACCCAGGACAGAATTCTCTGTAGTAACTCAGATCCCACCTTATCTAACATCCCATCACAGACCATTGGGCATGTTTACCTGCTAATAATCAAAGATCAATTAATTGCCAGGGCAACACTACGGTGGCTTTGAACCCATCCCTGGGCTGGGGGACCAGGCCTCGTCCACGCACATGCCCCTTCAAGGGCTGGGGCGGGGGGCTGTAATGATCACTAGGAGCCCAGCCCCATACCCCGCTCTTGCCTGCTTAGCAAGAGATGGCAGCGGGGGGCAGGAGAGCTCTGATCTGTGGGTTGGTGACTCCTGTCTGCAGCTTAGCCATGGACCCCCTGGAAGCCAGGGGGCCAGGGCTGGCTCTAGCTTTTTTGCCGCCCCAGGCAAAAAAAAAAAAAAAAAAAAAAAGGCGGCCGGACTGCCAAAGCAAGAAAAAAAAACAAAAACGGCAGCCGCAGGGAGCGCGTGGAGGGCGGTCAAGGCGGCTTGCAGGGGGGTGAAGGGCGGCACCCGCCCTCTCCCTCCGCCCGTGGGCAGCCAGGTGCTGCAGTCCGCTTGCCGCCGGGCGAGAGGGGCTCCCCCCTCCGGCCTTGGGGTGCCTCTCCCGGCCGGGCAGGCTCCAAGGGGGCCAACACAGGCAGCGCTGGCTGGGGTCTGCGACCTCCGCGTGGGGCAGGCATTGCAGCGGGGCTCGGCACAGTGCAAACGGCACCGGGATCAGTGGGGCCCACCCCTGCGCTGCCCGCCAGGCCGCCGCAGAATCCTCCCTCCCTCCGGTGCCTGCCAGGCCGCCGCAGAACCCTCCCTCCCTGCCTCTGCTGCCCGCCGGGCCGCCGCAGAACCCTCTTTCCTTCCAGTGCCCGGGGGCTGCAGGAGGTGCTGGCTCAGTCGCTCCTTTAAAGGCGGCTCGGCCGGGCCGGGCTCAGAGCGGCGCGGGAGGCGGAGGCCGGTGCAGGCTGCGGGGAGTGGCGCGTCCCGGGGAGCCCGGTGGCACGATGAGCAGCGGGGATCACTAGTTCCTGCCCCCCGGGTCGGGGTCCGTGCCCCTTCAGGGGTGGGCTGGCCGCCCCAAGATTGGCCGGAATGCCGCCCCTTACAATGTGCCGCCCCAGGGACGTGCTTTCTCCGGCCCTGCAGGTGGCCAGTGCAGTCTGAGCTCTCAGTTCCCAGTCTTCACAGCAAGACGGGGGGAGGGGCGCGCTCACCCAGGCCTGCATGGGATGAGATCCCATTCACATGGAATTTCCCCACTCCCTTTGCCCCCCATGTAGCCTGGGAACTGCTGTCTAACCCCACCCGGACCCCAAGGCATCTGCCCTCTAGCACTCTAATTCCTGGGGTCAGCTGAGCATTGTCCCTGCCCCGGGGCCTGCGGGTGGCTTCTGGAATATTGCATGGGTTGGGTTTCTAGGCAGGAGTTGGGTCCCATGGGTCAGATGCTGGTGAGGGAGGGGCCTTCCCTGTCCCAGATCTGCTGGTGTGGAAGAGGGCCCAGAATTAAATCGAGACGCGCTCACCGGGACGGTGCACCCAGTATCAAATCGAGACGCTCTCACCTGGGACGGTGCACCCAGAATTAAAACCAAACATTCTCACCCGGGGCTGTGCACACGCACTCAGTCAAGCACACACATGCTCTCCCGTCTCTGCACCCACACAAACAACGATCCACACAGACACACTCTCTTGCAGACTCACAATCAACTCCACTGATGTAGAGATACACACACACATTCCCATGCCTCTCAAAGGCGCCTCCCTGTGTGTTTATGGGTTACTTTCAGGTAAATAAAAGCCTGCAATTGAGATATAATCACCTTACCCTCCCCTCCTTTGTCTCTCTGCTGATCTCCCAGGCGGGAGGGGAGTCACAGGGCGAGGTCTCAAATCCCCTATTGTCTTATTGTAAAGAAGGAAAAAAATGCAGAGGGTTAAAATTCATGAGCCTCTAATCGTCCACTTGGCCTGTCTGTCATGGAGATGAGATTGTCTCCCTTGGGGGAAGGGACAGGGATGCTGGAGTCAGGAGCTCCCCCATGCATCAGCCTGGGCAAAAGGCTGCTCCCCGGGGTGAGATCAAGGGGTGCGGGAGAGGGGCATGGAGTGTGGGACCCCGAGTGTTTTCAGGCAATTAAATGCAGGGGCATTGGTTCGGTCCATGGGGCCAGCCACCAGCTTTGCCCCTAGTTCTGAACCCCTGTGGAACTTGGGGGCTCAGAGCTGAGGTTTTGGTGGGAGGCCCTAGTTCTGTTTGGCAGAAGCTGGGGCAGAAAGAAACAGGCCTGTTCCTTTTTGCTGTTACGGTGGGAGTCACCAGGTGGTGCTGTTGCATAGTTGTGCTAGTTCTTAGCCTGCGGGCAGTGCTCCGCCTTGGAAGAGACACCCTATTGTTTAGTTTTTGGGGGGGGATGCACATGCACCCACCAGGGAGCTGTTGCAAGCAGCAAGAGACAGTTTGTGCCCAGGGTGCAAGGAGGCTGCCCCCTGGCCACAGATGGCAGAGGCAGCACCCCACACCCTGCAGCTGGGTCTGTTCTCTGTGCTATGCCAGGCTCAGTCGTGCCCAGGGACGGCAGAACTGGGTGGTTTTGAGGGCTAGTGCTCCCCACAATGGAAATACTGTATGTGTGTGTGTGTGGGGGGGGGGGGCTGACGTTTCTGCCTCCATGTGTCATTCCCTGTGAACTGCGCACATGCATGGGGGGGCAGGAGAGCGAGTGGGACCTGGAGGGGCTGGGATGGCTACCATGGCATCCGGGAGCCCATGAAAACCCTCGATCTAGGCCCCCTCCTTAGTAAACTTTGGCTGCGGCCCGGTTTGCTCCCTGCCCTAATCTCTCTAACCAGGGTTAATTATTCTTGAGACAGACTTGCTCGCTAGGAACTGGGCTTTGGGGTTGGGGCTGAGATTTATTGCAGAGGGGATTGCCTGTGTGCCGTTTGTGACCGCCTCTGTTCCAGGCCTGACGAAGGAAGCATATGCAAGTTGCACTAAGTAAAGTACCCAGTTCTCTGTGTTACTGCTTTCTCCCGCAATGGGAGCTGATCAGCAAGGCCCTGAGATCCACACCCCAGTATTATAACCATTGCTACAGTCATGCCGAGGGGCCCCAGCTGTGATCGGGGCCCTGGTGTGCAAGGTGCTGTGCACGCTGCACCGGGTCACCAATGCTAGTGGTGTTGTTGGAGTGTCACTTTGCCATCTCTGGTTCCTGGCCGCTGAGGATTTCTGCCTGAGCTTGCAAAGGTTTCTGGGCAGCAAGTGCCAGCGGAAGGTGCTGCTCCCCTGCCCATGCAATCTGTGCCCTGCATGGGACCAGCACAGTCCAGGGCAGCAGGGCCCAGCTCGGGGGCAGCTCTGCCTTCCTGGCAGCACTATGTGGGGCTGGGAGGAGTGAGGCAAGCGAGGGTGTGCCCCTTGTGGCACACCCTGCTGAGGGTGGTGGTGATAGAAGAGGGGATCCCAGGAGTGTATGTGCCACCTACGCCATCTCTAGCCCAGCTGTACGCTCCAAGCACTGGGCAAGGGCAGTGTCTGGGGTGTTGGGTGGGGACAGGAGCGGCACCAGGGTTTTTGGCGCCCTAGGCGGGAGTCCTTCCACACTCCCGATCGTTGTCGTCAATTCTGCGGCGGGGCTGGGAGGGTGTCCTTCCATGCTCCCGGTCTTCGGGGCACTTCGGCGCCGGGGCCCAGAGCAAATGAAGGACCCACCACAGAATTGCTGCCGAAGACCTGGAGCGCGGAAAGACCCCCCCCGCCGCCGAATTGCCGCCCCCCCAAATCCTGGCGCCCTAGGTCGGCTAAATGGAAGCGCCGGCCCTGGGTGGGGAGCTGGGGACTAGCCAGAGCCCGCATCCTAGGAGCAGGGGGAATTAGACAGGTGGTAGATGGGGAGCTGATATCCAGGGGAGGGGGAAAGGATCTGAACAGGGGGCTGGAGCCAAGGAAGGCAGCCAGAGAAGGTGCAGAGCGGAAATAGGGTCGTGCCCATTGGCAGGGCAGGGCACCGAGGAGGGAAGGGGGTGAGGGTGGGGAAGGGTCCCATCTGTCAGCCAGAAGCAAAGGGCTGGGGTGTGTATCTCTGTGCGTTTCAGGATGAGACTGGAAAGATGTGTGGACACCAGGTCAGCAGCAGAACCTAGGTGTCCTGGGGCCCACTCTGTTGCTTGGCCACCAGCTCATGTGGCTGCTTCCCCGAGTCTCATCCTTTTGCTGGATGGGCTGAACAGTGCCCAGTGGAAACCTTTCTCTCCAGGGGGCTCACTGTCTAGCCTGATTTATCACTAAAGACCTCATGGAGACGGTACAGCAGCCGGGAAAGAACCTAATCCTGTTCTAGTATAACGCTGCCTTCTACGGCTTGAGCTATCGGCGCATCCCCCGCAGCCAATAACAGTACAGGGCCTTTGGCACACAGCTGGGCAGTTCTGACTGTGTCCAGTAGAGGGCAGCATTGCACACATCGACAGCTCTGCTCCTCACCCGTAATATATAGGGGCTTGTTGCCACTCACACCACAATTTGCACAAGAGAAACAAAGCAGTGAATGAAATATGCTATCAGTTTAAAATGTCTCCCCTAGAAAGTTCCTGGTTTTCGTGTATCCTGGGGGATGCTGCTGAACTCTGGGAGTTGCCTGGAAACTCGGCACCTGTGGTATTTCTCGGGCTGTTTCATCATTAAGTTCCAGAGTTAACAGCACATCAAAAGGGAGCAGTTTGAGTTACTGCTTTTGGCTGGCTGGCTGCAGACTCAGGCAGTGGCTTGTGGTCATGCTTGGAAGGTTATTGATATAACTTGAAGGGCTGGCAACTTAAACTTAAATCCTGTAGAAACACCCCCCCCCTTGTCCCCCAAAACCCAGAGGGAAGAAAGATTGCTTGGAAGTTGCATACTCTGCCGTGCTGGTTTGTTATTGTTGGGTCTCTTGTGAGTGCTGGAGCTGGGTGTACTAGTATGTTGCTGTAGGGTTGCTTCTTAGCACCAATCTGTACATACAAATTTGTTATTTTAGAGCTGCTCAGGGCTAGAGGGCTCCACATGCTGGTTTGTTATTGTAGGGTTGCTTAGAGGCCCAACGTTGTAGGGTTGCTGTTGTTTTCCTTTTTTAAGAAAAATGAATGTGAGATGCACACTCTGCTGGCCCCCCGCCCCCTGGCTTTGGAGACTGTCCAAACCTAGGCAGCGCCCGCCCCCTCCCCGTTCCATCGCGGGGGTCCACCTGGACTGACGGGGGTTTTGGGACTCCGCTGCTCTGAGTGCAGGCTCTCCGGGGCTAGGGTGGGGATAAAGCAGCCAAAAGGCAAGAGGCAGGACACACAATGCTGGGCCCTCTGTGGAGGGATAAGCCCGCAGTCCCCGTGGGGTATGGGTGTGCCCCCTCCATCCCCTTACCCCCCCCCCCCCCCCCCGCCGCCGCCGTGGGCCTGGGGGAAGGGGGATTAGGTTACACGGCTCTGGTAACAATTCCAACCTGTTTGGACTGGAATGTGGCATTTAGAGCCCGGCTACAGGAAATTCGCTCTGTGCTGAAAGATAGAATTGAAAACAGTTTGCAGCCCGGCCTGGGGGCGCCTGGCTGGCTGGGGGAGCAGGGGGTGGGGGTCTGCCTCTGGCCTGAGGTGGAGGGCAGGGGGATGGGGGGCTCGCTCTGGCCTGCAGGGAGCAGAGAGATTGTGGGGGCTGGTTCTGGCAAGGGGGAAAGTAGGGGGATGGCGGGCTGGCTCTGGCCTTGGGGGAGAGCAGGGGGATGGGGGGGCTGGCTCTGGCCTGGCAGGGCAGAGGATTGGGGGGCTGGCTCTGGCATCGGGACAGGTTGTGGAGGGATTTGAATTCCCCCGCTGTTCCCCTCTGGTTATTTTGGCCAGTGCTAAATTCCTAGCAAGTGACCCTGGCAGCCCCAGGCCGGAGGTCTCCCACAGCAGCAGGTTCCTTGGGGCCCATCCTGACCCCCCAGGACCCCCCAGGATGGGAAGCCCCAACACCAGGACTCAGAGAAGGCTCCTGACAGAAGTTTAGTTGGGGATTGGTCCTGCTTTGGCAGGAGGTTGGACTAGATGACCTCCTGAGGTCCCTTCCAACCCTGCTATTCTATGATTCTATGATTCTAAGTTGGGGGGATTTACCAGCCCCCCCCCCCCCACGCTGGCAGGGCCGTCCCCGATTGCCTGGGTCCTGCGGCCCTTGGGGTTTACCCTGCCGTTCCCTCTCTCTTCAGCCGTGGAGACCCCAGAGCACGAGTTCGGAGGAGATGGTGCCCAGCTCGCCCCTCGCCGCCCCCGCCCCCCCGTGTCTACAAGCCCTGCTTCGTCTGCAACGATAAGTCCTCTGGCTACCACTACGGCGTCAGCTCCTGCGAAGGCTGCAAGGTAACGGGGACCCCCACCCTTGGGGCCAGCAGCACGGCTTGGGGCTCCGTCAATTCCTTGCTTTGCCCCTCTGGAGCCTGGCTCTCCGTTGGGCACCCCTCTGGGCAGCCAGAATCGCCTGCTGCCCAGGGGTCTTTGCTGGTCACACGGGGGCTTCTTCCCCAGTTGCCGGGCGGGTGGGTCTTGCTCAGGGTCCCACCGACGGCCAGATTCGGGGTTGGGCAGGAATTTCCCCCCAGGTCAGACTGGCAGGGACCATGGGGGTTTCCACCTTCCTCTGCAGCATGGGGGGCGGCTCGCCGGCTGGAATCATCCAGGCACATGACCCCTAATCAGCTCCCTGCCGTTGCTGGGGCCTCGGGCACCTCGGTCTCTCCTGCTCTCTGCCGGTGGCACACACCAATTCAGTCTCCTGGGGAAATGCTTCAGTCTAGCCCAAGAGACTCGGTGTCCAGGGGTTTCGGCGTGAAATGGAATGGCCTGTGCTGTCCAGGTCAGACTAGAGGAGTCGAGGGTCCCTTCTGACCTGCACTGAGAGGTCTTAAACTAACCACCGAAAGACCTGGGTACCAGAGAGCAGACGACGGGGAGAGCTTGTGGTATGATTGCTATGACAAGATGGGGTCCTATTGTGCCAGGCGCTGCACAGACCTCACTGAGATCAGGGCCCCGTTGTGCCAGGGACAGTCCCCCCCTCAAAGGGCTCACAATGCAAACAGAGGGGAACAGAGTTTTGGAAGTGCCGTCATTATTTTGCAGGAATAGTGGCTTTGAGTCCAAAATAGAGTGTCCAGGGGGTCTCTATTCTGGAATAGCAACATAGTCTGAGCACCTGAGTGCTGGGTTAGGGCTTGGGACCCCTGGGTTCTAGTCCTGACTCTGTTGGATGACCAGTCACTGCCTCTCTTTGTGCCTCAGTTTCCCCACCTGTAAAATGGGGCTAGCGATAGGTACCCCCTTTTTAAAGTGCTTTGAGATTTGCTGATGAAACGAGCTAGGTGTCATTATTATTCCAGTCAATTTCCCCGTGAAGACAAGCCCTAAGAGAATGACCAGGATAGAGACAATTTGTGGGGGCGTGAAGGCCAAGGAGGACACCTGGCCCATTTAAAACTGATCCCAGGGCGTCTTCAAAATGATGGCCCTGTGGAACTCACCACCACTGGATGTTCTTATGCAATAGGATCTGTTAGGGATGGCTTAGATATACGTGCTGCCTCAGTGCAGGGAGAGGGACTGGGTGACCTCTCGAGGTCCCTTCCAGCCCTACACCTCTACAATTCAATAGGATTTAGAGAAAGGCAAGGCAATTACATGAATAGTGAATTGCATTGGAGGCCAGGATGTGCAAAGGGACCCAAGGTGGTTGGGCGCATTGCATTTGGGCACCCCACTCCCTTTGCAGATCCCAGCCAGAAGGCCTATACATTCTCCTGCTGATGGCACAAGCCAGTTCCTAAATGCCAGGGGTCAGTCCATGGTTGCCCGTGAGGAGGGGGTTGACTCTCCAGCGTCCCCAGTGTCGGAGCCGGCGCACTGGGCTGGATGGACCATTGCTCTGATCTGCTGCAGCGATTGGTGCTCCAGCATGCCAGGTGGGGGGCGGTGTGTGCTGGTGGGGGGGGGGGTTCTGTTTGCGTTTGGGGGTGCAGCTTTGCCAAGGCACCTGCTCGGAGCTGTAGGGAGCATGGGGTAACCCCTTCCCCGCCTCTTCTCCCCCCCCCCCCCCCCCCCCCGCACATCCCTACCTCTGACCCACCCCCCCATCACCTGCATGTCCCTGTCTCTCCCGCCCACCCCCAGGGATTCTTTCGCCGAAGCATCCAGAAAAACATGGTGTACACGTGCCACCGCGACAAGAACTGCCAGATCAACAAGGTGACCCGCAACCGCTGCCAGTACTGTCGGCTCCAGAAGTGCTTCGAGGTCGGCATGTCTAAAGAAGGTGAGTCTACCTGCAGCGGGATCGCATGGAAGATTGGATCCAGCTGGGGCAATGCCCCGTGCGTGCTCCCGTGCAGAGAGACGGGCCCAATTGCACCTGTTCCCCCCCCACAAGTCCTCTACCCCTGCAGGGCCCTGCCCCACTGCACTGCTGTGCCACAAGGCTGGAAAGTCACTGGTGCAGAGGTGTGGGAGCGGGAAGCTCCCAGCCCCACATGTGTTTGGGGACGGGAGCGCGTTGCGCAGAGACCCATAGTGTTTGGTGAGATCTTTGCCCGAGTCTGGCGCCCTCAGGGGCTAGTTTGACCAGCTGTGCTGGGGCTAGGACCTGACATCCAGGCCTGGCTTCGGATCATTTGGATCCAGGGTTCGAGTTTGGCCCAGTTCAGATCTGTGGCGGGGGAGGTTGGATCCAGGCTCTGGTTTGAGGCCTGTCTCGTGCAAGGCTGGCGCCCATGACGAGGGCACACTAGGATATGCTTCCAACACGGGTAGTTCTTGGGCCAGAGTAGCCGGAACCAGGTGAGAACAGGACACAGGGGCCAGAATTGGATCCGAATCTCACGGGGGTCCAAATCCCTTTGGTTCTGGCCCCTTGGCAAAGAGGGCTTCGAGGCCTAGCGGCTAGAGCCACTTTAACCATGCCCCTGTTGGTGATGATCTCTCGCACTCACCCCCTGCCGCCTGTCACACGGGAGCTGGAGGAAGGCTTGGAAGAGGGCGGCTGCCCCTTTAAGAGTGCTGTCAGCCGGATGGTCCATCTGGAGACAGAGTGCCTCTCGGCGGCTGTTGCTTTTACTCCCGACTGCTAAGGCATGTCCTCACGAGCCGGCCGGGGTGGGGCCCCCATTAATCACTGTCTCTTTAAGAGCCCGTAATTAGGAATGTCTGTCTCAGCCCTAGCCATTGATTTCCAGGCCCCTGTCGCTTTAAGGGCGGAGGGATTTTGGGGGGTGAGGGAGAGATGTCTCGAAGGAGACAGGAAGTGGGTGGTCTGTGGGAATTGGGCCAGGATTGGGCAGGGCTGGGTATCCTTGGCATCCCTCCCACTCCCAGCGCTGGCCCAGCTAGAACTGAATGGGCTCCAGGATCCCCTGAAGAGAGATCAAGGGATCCCCCCCCCCTCCCTCCCCCACTCCAACAGCTGGTGGGCATGTGAACAGCACTGCATGGGAAGACTGGCACAGGTCCCAGATGTGGGGGACCTGCCACCTCTCTGAACTGCCCTTCCCTGCTACCCCTCGCCTGCACGCCCCACTGTCTTCGGCTGTCTCACCTGATTCTTCAACCCCCACCCCCCCACCCCCCCCCGCACCCCCACCCCACCGCCACACCTCACCCTGGCTTTCGATGGGCGAAGGTGCCAGTAGATGGGGTGGGAGGGCCGAGCAGATCTCCCCCTCCCCCAAGCCATGGCAGCCCGGACTGTTGTGCATTGGGGGGGGATAGGGCTGGATCCCCAAGGCAGTGGGGTGTTTGGTGAGGGGGGGGCGGCTCTGCTGGCAGCCCCCTCCCTGCCGGCTATTGTGCTGGCCGAGGCTATAAGTGGATATCCTGCCGGCTCGCGTATCCTGTTGCCAGATTCCCCCTGGCACTCCGTGCTGGGGTGAGCAGGAAGTGCAGCCTGGAAATGTGCGGCCACAGGGCGGGCCGGGAGAATGCACACGCAACGGGAACGCTGGGCCCCGGGCGGGAGCAGGGGGGGGGTCCTGCCGGACTCGCTGGGCCTCAGGACTGCTGGTGCCCTGGTTTGGGGACGGCAGGGATGAACCAACGCCCCCAGGCATGGGGCTGTCTCTGTTCCCCTGGCTGCAGCCTAGTTCGTCTCCCTCCTTCCCCTTGCCACCTGGAGGCCAAGCCGGGCGGTCAAGTGAGGGGTCAGGGCTCAAAGTACTTTGCAATGGGCCCGCCTGGACAAGTGCAGCAAGAGACCGGGCAAGCCCGGGGCTCCCCGGGGAGCGGGGCCGGAGCGGCCGCAGTGGGGCAGAGGGAGAACCGGGAAGCCCCATCCTTCACAGGAGACACCGGGCAGCCAATCCGGTGCAGCCACGTCAGGCACTGACCCGTGTGCTAAGCAAGGTGGCCAGTCAGAATCCATTGGTGCTGGGCACCAACACATGGTCGAAGCCAGACAACCAACCAGAATCCATTTCCATTGGGCAATAGAAGCCAAGTGGCCAACCGGGATCCATTTCCATTGGTTATTAACCCACATTAGGATCCGGGTAGCCAATCAGACTGGGCTCCCAGCTGCCCGTTGCCAATGTTAGAAGCTGGATGGCCAATCGGGTTCCAGCCTCCCCCCAGGACACATGCCACCCAGGACACATGCCACAGGGGTCTAGCCAGCTGGGGCACTGTGAAGGCAGGGGCTATTGGGGTACCAGGCAGGCCCAAGGGGGGCAGCTGGCACGAGCCAGCAGCCATCAGGTTTTGGCATGATGGGCTCGTGGGCTCCCTGGGCATATGCTGTGGGCGAAGGGGGAGAGTCGGGGGGGGGGGGGGGGCGCAGCCAATGCCATGTCACCCCCCCACTCCCATTTATCCGAGTACCCCCCCCACACACACACACACGCTTTATCTGGCCTCCCTGTCTGCTGCTTCCTGTTTTCCTTGGGCTGAGCACAGGATTCGGTGTTTCCCAAGTGAAGGCTGGGAAGTGCGGCGGGCAGGGCCCAGCTGGGCTGGCAGAGCCGCCTCCGGGGGGCAGGATGGGCGAGGGGTGTAGAACCTGCAGGGGGGGACATGGGGACACCGGCCCAGTGCAGCCTGGCTCGGAGGAGGCGACACCCAGACCAGACCAGCTCCAACCCCTGTGGGCCCAGCGTGAGTGGCCAGGCGGTGGGCCTAGGTCCCAGCCAAGTGGCAGAGGCCGTGTTTTGACACGGGGGTTGTAACGGCACCTCCTGCCCCTAAGCCGCTGCCCGGAGCCGAGCCTCGGTGGCTCTGCGTCCGTGCCACGCAAGCCATCATCTCGCTGGCTGCCCCCAGGGCCACGGATGGGAATGCGCCTCAAGGGGCGCCCGTCGTTAGGGCAGGGGGCTGGCGGGTTGCTGTGGGCAGATGCTTGCTGGGCCATCCCTGCCGGCTCTGCTTTTCACCCCTGCTGAATAACCCCGCTCCGGGCCACTGGCTCTGCTGCTGGAAGCAGCTTTCAGGAGCTAACCTGGCAAAAATACCCCCCTGGGTGGGGCTCAAACCCGGAACCACTGGATGTAAAAGGCCAGGGCTCTGCTGTCTGAACTGAGGACTGTGCCGATTGCGTGCATTAACTGCTGGGAGGGGGATAGAGCGCCACAGTGCATAAACCTAGGTTACCAGCATTGGGCCCCGGGGCGGGGGGAATGTTTCCCTCTGCAGAGACAGGATTCGCTCCCCCCGCCCAGGGGCTGGGGCATGCACCAAATGCTCCCTCACCATGGCAATGCAAGAAATACCCCCCGCCTCACAGAGTGCAACTGTCTAAATAGAGCACATGGGGAAACCGAGGCACACAGACAGCAGTGAGTTGCCCACGGTCAACCAGCAGAGCCAAGGATAGAACCCAGGTCTCCTGCGGCCCCCCACTGCTGCCCCTGCCACTAGCCCCCACTGCCTCGGCCCAGCTGAGAGGGAATGCCCAAAGCATGTGATCCGAAAAGGGACCGGCAACAATAGCAGCTTCCTAGTCATGCGGCCCTTCCATCCCCATCCACAGTGTCGCTGGGTTGGAGTCGGGGGGGCCAGATCCCCATATGGTGTAGGTGGGCGTATTTCCACTGGAGTCAGGCCAGAGCCCCACCTGGTACAGATCAGCCTAGCCCCACTGAAGTCAGTGGCACCACGCCAGTTTACACCAGCCAGGGATCTGGCCAATTGGGTTGATTGGTGATCTCTGTTTTAAAGAAGAATGTCCCAACAGTGGGGGGTGTTTGAGCGGGGTCAGATCCCCAGGGCCAAATGCCCCCCGTGACCGTGCGGCGTCCCACCCACGCTCCCAGCCCCGGACTCTGAGCCGGGGTCAGGGCCAGTCACACGGTGCCATGTCCTGACCAACACCCCCCTCTTCGGCAGCCGTGCGGAACGACAGGAACAAGAAGAAGAAGGACGTGAAGGAGGAGCTGGTGGTGGACAGCTACGAAATGACTCCCGAGCTGGAGGAGTTGATCCAGAAAGTCAGTAAGGCCCACCAGGAGACTTTCCCCTCGCTGTGCCAGCTGGGCAAATACACCACGGTGAGCTCCCTGCACGTGGCACTGCCCCTCTCCCCCAGCCCACCCGGGAACCCCCTTCTGCCTCCCCTGCTTCCGTCACCAGCCTCCGGGTCCCAGGGCTCCGCCTGTGGAATAACAGAACCGCCTTCTACCACCCCGGGCTGCCCGCTGCTGTCACTAGGGGGAGCTGTTCTCAGCCAGGCTGCCTGGCACCCCTGAGTGCCCAATCCCCAAGGAGTGCAGAGCTGGGATTCTGCACATTGGCCACCAGGTGGCACCAGTGCCCCCTTAAACATCCAGGTTCTGTGCCTGGCTCCGAGGGGGAAAAGGCGTCGGGGCACCCAGGTTCCGTGCCCAGCCCCGGCTGGGAGAGGGAGTCGAGGAACCCGGTTCCTTGCCCAGTCCCCGGCTGGGAGAATGAGTTGGGGCACTCAGGTTCCGTGCCCGGCCCCTGTGGGAAAAGGGCGTCCGGGCACCCAGGTTCCATGCCCGGCCCCGGTGGGGAGAGGGGGTCAGGGCACCCAGGTTCCGTGGCTTGGAGAGGGGGTCGGGGCACCCAGGTTCTGTGGCTGGCTCCAGCGGGGAGAGAGGGTTGGGGCACCCGGGTTCCATGCCTGGCCCTGGCGGGGAGAGGGGGTTGGGGCACCCAGGTTCTGTGGCTGGCTCTGGCGGGGAGAGGGGGTTGGGGCACCCAGTTCCGTGCCCGGCCCCAGCTGGGTAATCTCCCCGTGGCTCTTAGTTGCAGACTGTAGGGGACGATCCTCACCTAGGCCCCGCGGTGCAGCACTAACCACCACTATCCCCGTTCCCTCCCCCAGAACTCCAGTGCCGATCACCGGGTGCAGCTGGACCTGGGCCTATGGGACAAGTTCAGCGAACTGGCCACCAAGTGCATCATCAAGATTGTGGAGTTTGCCAAGCGCCTGCCGGGTTTCACCACCCTCAGCATCGCCGACCAGATCACCCTGCTCAAGGCGGCCTGCCTGGACATCCTGGTGAGGAGCAGCCTGGGGGTTTAGTGGGGGACTCAGCTGCTTAGAGCCTCTTCTCTCTTCCTCCCCCCTTCCTCGGGCTGTGGATCGGTGAGACCCCTGGGCCCCTGCCCAGCCTGTGTGGGGAGGGGCTGGCCCAGCGGGTCTCGGCGCTCACTCCACATCCCATTCCTGGCAGATGCTGCGGATCTGCACGCGCTACACGCCGGAGCAGGACACCATGACCTTCTCGGACGGGCTGACCCTGAACCGCACCCAGATGCACAACGCCGGCTTCGGGCCCCTCACCGACCTGGTGTTCGCCTTCGCCGGGCAGCTGCTGCCCCTGGAGATGGACGATACCGAGACCGGGCTGCTCAGCGCCATCTGCCTCATCTGCGGAGGTACCGGCCGGCCCCGGGCCACCACTGCCTCCCCCGGGACCCAGGAAGGGGGGCTGGGCACAACCGACGCCATCACAGCTGCTGCAGCCCTGGCCTCTCCCAGCGGGGGCGCTGTAGGGGGTGGGGCAGGAGCACTGGCCATGGGAGGAGCTCCCAGCTACGCCAGCCTGGCCTCTCCCAGCAAGGGGCGCTGTGGGGAGCGATGGCCGTGGGGGGTCGAGGGGGCTGGGTATGGGGCTATGACAACCAACATGTGTGTGCCCCCCTCCCCCAGATCGGATGGACCTGGAGGAGCCGGAGAAGGTGGACAAGCTGCAGGAGCCCTTGCTGGAAGCTTTGAAAATCTACGCCCGCCGCCGCAGACCCAACAAGCCGTACATGTTCCCCCGCATGCTGATGAAAATCACCGATCTGCGAGGCATCAGCACCAAAGGTGTGGGCTGTCAGCTGGGCACTGCTGGGGGAAGCTCACAGTGCTGGTGCCTCCTGGCACTGCTGGGGTGGAGGCTCACGGCACCAGTGTTCCTTGGGGTACTGACAGGGCTCTACTGGGGGGAAGCTCCTAGCACCCCTCTTCCATCTGGTACGGATAGGGCACTGCTGCGGGGAAGCTAACCGCATCCTGTCTCCCATCTGGTACTGACAGGGCACTACTGGGGGGAAGCTCACAGCACCTGTCTCCCATCTGGTACTGACAGGGCACTACTGGGGGGAAGCTCACAGCCTCCTGCAGTGCCAGCTCACTGCTCCTTTCTCCCCACCCCCATCGCAGGCGCGGAGCGAGCCATCACCCTGAAGATGGAGATCCCTGCCCCATGCCCCCCCTCATCCGGGAGATGCTGGAAAACCCCGAAATGTTCGAGGACGACTCGTCGCAGCCGCCCCCCGTCGGCAGAGCCCCCCAGCTCCGAGGAGAGCCCGGCCGAGAGCAAGAGCCCCGAGGAGACCCCCTAGCACCCTGGGGAGTGGGGAGTGGGGGGTGGGGACTGGGAGAAGCCCCATCCTCAGGCACCCCACCCCCCTGTCCAACACCGAGCTGGTTCGAACAAGCCACAGCTGCCTTCACTCTGCCCCCCCATTGCTGGGGGGCAGGCATGGGCTGGGGGGCAGCTAATGGAGATTGTCTGTGTGCTGCCTCAGAGGTGTAGCTCTTGCCTTAACCTTCTCTCGGGGGGGGGGGGGCAGTCTGGAGCCCCCCACCCCCAAGCTTTTTTGTTTGCCAAAGTCTGACTCCAAGCCAAAAATCCAGGGGTGGGCAAGGCCCGGCCAGAGAGCTCCCTGCCTGGGGTGAGGGGCAGATTCCTGGAAATGGACCTGGAGGGGTTCAGCAGAGCCCCCCACTCTGCCACCAGCAGTGCAATTGCCCGTCCAGCGGGGGGCACCCTGGAGCCAGAGAGAGACTTGGAAGTGAGACTGGGCTGGGATGTTGGGGTGCCCCCCCCCTCCGCATCCCCAATGATGCTGCCTCCAGATTCCCGACTCAAGATCAGTCAAGACCCTGCCTCCTAAACTGATGTTCCCCGCTGAATCCAGGCAGCCCGGACCACTGCTGCAGATCTCTGAAGCTGGGGATTGCTGGGCGAGAGGCGGGGGGGCGGAGCAGCCCCCCCAGCCCGTGGAAAGCCCAGGAACCCCTGGGTGTGTTGGGAAAGGAGGCTGAGTGGAAGGGAGGGGGGGACGCTGCTCCCCACCCAGCGTCCTGCAGGTTTCGGGGGACGCGGATCTCAGGGTGCGGGGATGAGGTCCAAGTTTGGGAGGTTTATTTTATTTTATGTTTTTGTTGTATAACGTGCTAATGGTTTGGGATCACTCCTCGGCGGTGGGGGACGAGGGGTCCCTGTCGCGTCTCCTGGGGGCTCTGCTGGGATGGGGGGGCCCCCAGAGGCAGGGGGCCGGGCTGCAGGGCTGTATCTGGTTTTGCTTTTGATGCTGTTCAGGTTTGGTGTAGTTGGGGCGTCTTTCGCTCTTGACCCCCCCTTCCCATAACTTCCAGTTCCAACCCCTGCCCCCATGACCCCCCCCTCCTCATTCCCTACCCATAACCCCCGCTGCTGCTCCCCATAATCTCCTGGCCCTGCCCCTAACCCTGACTAACCCATCTCCCCATAACCCTCCCCCTCAGTCCTGACCCCGCCCCCACAATCCCCCTCCCCAACCTCACCCCTTGGTGCTGATGATTTTGGGAACACACAACACTAGAGACCAAAGATGGGGGGTGGGGATCGGAGGGCAGGAGCTGGTGGGGTCACAGGGGGACAGAGGGAGCTGCCACCCTCCCAGGGGCTCACCCCCCCCTAACAAGGCTGCTCCATGATGTATCCATGGGGAACATCCCCCACCCCCTGTGCCCCTAGGAAATGGGCCAGCTGGGACCCGGCTCCCTGTCAGGGGTGAGGGGAGCAGCCTAGCCCCCCCTTTGCACAGCAGCCTGGAACGCTGCCCCCAGGGGGTGGCACTGGGGGGGCCCCTTTGCACATCGCCCAGCCCCTTTGGGTCCCAGCGGCTCTACAGCACCCCCTATGGACCAAAGCAGACAGCACCTCAGCTCGGGACCCCCCTTTGATCCCCCCCAGATGTCCCCTAGGGCCAGTCTTGTCCCCCAAAACCTCCACTCCAATCCTTGCCTGGGAGACAATATTGTCACCTGACCCCTCCCTCCCCACATGCAGTGTCACGTCCACCAGCCGGGGGGGAGGAGTGGTGGAGTTTGAATCCGCACACAGCCCCTGTAGGTTCCCCCTCCCCTCAGCAGCCCCCAGATGTGGGGGAAGGAGCCCTGCAGGGACCCTGATCTGTTACACTACAAGATGGGGGGGGGGGATCTCCCTCTCCTAAGGCCCCCATTGGTGCTGGGGCTGCAGTTCCAAACTCCTGCAGCAGGGGGCACTGCCACCCTCACGAGAAAGCAAGATCTGCATCGTGGGGGGGCAGGGGGAGGTGCCCAGACTGGGTCACTTCTGCCAGGCGTCTCATGCCTATGACCCTGGCCGGGGCGGGGGGGCAGGGCGAGCCTGGCAACACTTTCCCTGTTATTTATTGCCGGTTTTCACCCTGGGACATGGACCCAATTGCCCCCTCCCCCAACAGAGAGTGGGGCAGGGGGAGACCCAGGGGACCGGCCCTGGCATGAGACACCCCCCTTGCCCCCGCCCCTGAAATCTCTGGGGCTCCCTGATCCAGTTGAACTGCCAAAAAGAAATACCCCAGACCTTAAAACGAAGCCAAGGACCCTGTTACGGGGGGGAACTGGGAGGGGGGATCTGCACCCCCCCACCCCTCGGTCATGTTTACAGCCAAGCTTTACCTGGTATTTTAAAAGAAAAGCCCCTTTCCCATTGCCCACCCCCTTGGCGCCCAGCTCTATCGCAAAGGGGACTTTTCTATTTTTGCAAAATAAAGTGACGGAAACTCAGCCCAGCCGGCTCCAGCTTTGGTGTGTGGGGCGCCCCCACCTGGCCATCCCAGCCTGTCAGCACCCACCCCTCCGCGGCCTGACGGGGTGGGTGGGGCTGGCCTGGCGCCCCGTGCCCCAGCTGGAAATGGGGCACTAGGAGGCACCAGACTGTCTCCTGGAGGAATGGTGGGGATGATGCAGCTGCCTCTGGGGTGGGGGCTGTTTATACGGGGTTCCCTTGCCCGGTGCTGAGATGCAACTGCCTCTGGGGTGAGTTGTGGCAGCTCTTTAACTACAAGTAACGCTGCACAAATCCTGCCTCATAAAACAACCGTGTGGACGCTGCAGGCGGAGGGAAGTCTCCATGGCTGGGCCTCCTGGGAACACAGCGAGGCTGGACTTGAGCTCCAGCCCCGCCAGGGTTCGGCGTTGACACAATCAAGGAGCGCCCCCTCCTGGGACCTAGCGCTGCCTGCAGCCCCCGTGACAGGCGCTGGCTGAGCCTGGCCATTAGCATTGTGGTAAGACACGGAGGCACCAGCGCAGGACCCCGGTGTGCCAGGCGCTGCCCAGAGCAAGAGACGCTCCCTGTCCGGTGGAGCCCAGGATCTGACTAGACAAAGGGAGCAAGGGGAAACTGAGGCACGGAGCAGGAAAGTGACACGGCAGAGGCAGGAATAGAACCCAGGTGTCCTGCCAGTGCCCTGCCTTCCTGAATGCTGATGGTTCTGCAGTAATGACCCCCCCGGAAATACCCCTCGCTCCACCTCTCCCCTGTGGGCTCTCCTAGCCACACCCCATCGCCCCTCACTGGAGAGCTCCCTGGCATGGGCTGGGCCCATCCACACGCCAGGCCGTACTGCAGACCAGCCCCAGCTTTGGTTTGGCCCCAGGGGCCCTTTGGATGCAGAACTGGGGGCTGCTGCGTCAGCCGCGGGAGCAGCCCCCCCCCCCCCAGCAGCTCTGCTCCCCTCTGAGCTATGAGACCCCCCCCATGCAACACCCAGCCTGGGAAGGGGGGACCCTGCTGCAGGCCCAGGAGTGGGGGGGGGGAGACTCTGGAGATGCAAGAGGAGCAGCAGTGAGGTTGTGGGGTTCAGGGGGCAGGAGTGGGGCTGATGAGCCCCCGCCCTTTTCAGACTATAAGCACCGGCAACCCCCACCAGCTCTGTCAATACACCCCCACCACAGCTTTGCCAGTGCCCCTGAATCCTGAGAGCAGCCGCGCCCGCCGCCCGCTCTACCGGTGCCCCTCGATCCCAACCCCGCCACAGCTCTGCTGGTGCCCCTCACTTATGACCTGTACCCGCCTGCTATCCCAGCCCTGGGCTCCCCGCAGCTCTGCTGGTGCCCCTCATTCCTCACCTGTACCCCCCTGCTCTCCCAGCCCTGGGCTCCCCCCAGCTCTGCTGGTGCCCCTCACTCCTGACCTGTACCCCCCTGCTCTCCCAGCCCTGGGCTCCCCCCAGCTCTGCTGGTGCCCCTCACTCCTCACCTGTACCCCCCCTGCTCTCCCAGCCCTGGGCTCCCCCCAGCTCTGCTGGTACCCCTCACTCCTCACCTGTACCCCCCTGCTCTCCCAGCCCTGGGCTCCCCCCAGCTCTGCTGGTGCCCCTCACTCCTGACCTGTACCCCCCTGCTCTCCCAGCCCTGGGCTCCCCCCAGCTCTGCTGGTGCCCCTCAATTCTCACCTGTACCCCCCCTGCTCTCCCAGCCCTGGGCTCCCCCCAGCTCTGCTGGTGCCCCTCACTCCTGACCTGTACCCCCCTGCTCTCCCAGCCCTGGGCTCCCCACAGCTCTGCTGGTGCCCCTCACTCCTGATCTGTACCCCCCTGCTCTCCCAGCCCTGGGCTCCCCCCAGCTCTGCTGGTGCCCCTCACTCCTGACCTGTACCCCCCCTGCTCTCCCAGCCCTGGGCTCCCCCCAGCTCTGCTGGTGCCCCTCACTCCTCACCTGTACCCCCCCTGCTCTCCCAGCCCTGGGCTCCCCCCAGCTCTGCTGGTGCCCCTCACTCCTGACCTGTACCCCCCTGCTCTCCCAGCCCTGGGCTCCCCCCAGCTCTGCTGGTGCCCCTCACTCCTGACCTGTACCCCCCTGCTCTCCCAGCCCTGGGCTCCCCCCAGCTCTGCTGGTGCCCCTCAATTCTCACCTGTACCCCCCCTGCTCTCCCAGCCCTGGGCTCCCCCCAGCTCTGCTGGTGGCCCTCACTCCTGACCTGTACCCCCCCTGCTCTCCCAGCCCTGGGCTCCCCCCAGCTCTGCTGGTGCCCCTCACTCCTCACCTGTACCCCCCCTGCTCTCCCAGCCCTGGGCTCCCCCCAGCTCTGCTGGTGCCCCTCACTCCTGACCTGTACCCCCCTGCTCTCCCAGCCCTGGGCTCCCCCCAGCTCTGCTGGTGCCCCTCACTCCTGACCTGTACCCCCCCTGCTCTCCCAGCCCTGGGCTCCCCCAGCTCTGCTGGTGCCCCTCACTCCTGGGCTCCCCCCACCTCTGCTGGTGCCCCTCAATCCCAACCCACAGCCCCTACTATCTCAGCCCTGGGCTCCCCCCAGCTCTGCTGGTGCCCCTCACTCCTCACCTGTACCCCCCCTGCTCTCCCAGCCCTGGGCTCCCCCCAGCTCTGCTGGTGCCCCTCACTCCTCACCTGTACCCGCCCTGCTCTCCCAGCCCTGGGCTCTCCCCAGCTCTGCTGGTGCCCCTCAATCCTCACCTGTACCCGCCCTGCTCTCCCAGCCCTGGGCTCCCCCCAGCTCTGCTGGTGCCCCTCACTCCTCACCTGTATCCCCCCTACTCTCCCAGCTCTGGGCTCCCCCCAGCTCTGCTGGTGCCCCTCACTCCTCACCTGTATCCCCCCTGCTCTCCCAGCCCTGGGCTCCCCCCAGTTCTGCTGGTGCCCCTCACTCCACCTGTACCCCCCCTGCTCTCCCAGCCCTGGGCTCCCCCCTGCTCTGCTGGTGCCCCTCAATCCTCACCTGTACCCCCCCTGCTCTCCCAGCCCTGGGCTCCCCGCAGCTCTGCTGGTGCCCCTCACTCCTCACCTGTACCCCCCTGCTCTCCCAGCCCTGGGCTCCCCCCAGCTCTGCTGGTGCCCCTCACTCCTGACCTGTACCCCCCCTGCTCTCCCAGCCCTGGGCTCCCCCCAGCTCTGCTGGTGCCCCTGATTCCTCACCTGTACCCCCCCTGCTCTCCCAGCCCTGGGCTCCCCTCAGCTCTGCTGGTGCCCCTCACTCCTCACCTGTACCCCCCCCTGCTCTCCCAGCCCTGGGCTACCCGAGATCTGCTGGTGCCCCTCACTCCTCACCTGTACCCCCCCCCCTGCTCTCCCAGCCCTTGGCTCCCCGCAGCTCTCCTGGTGCCCCTCACTCCTGACCTGTACCCCCCCTGCTCTCCCAGCCCTGGGCTCCCCTCAACTCTGCTGGTGCCCCTCACTCCTGACCTGTACCCCCCCTGCTCTCCCAGCCCTGGGCTCCCCTCAGCTCTGCTGGTGCCCCTCACGCCTCACCTGTACCCCCCTGCTCTCCCAGACCTGGTCTCCCCGCAGCTCTGCTGGTGCCCCTCACTCCTGACCTGTACCCCCCCTGCTCTCCCAGCCCTGGGCTCCCCTCAGCTCTGCTGGTGCCCCTCAATCCTGACCTGTACCCCCCCTGCTCTCCCAGCCCTGGGCTCCCCCCACCTCCTGCTGGTGCCCCTCACTCCTCACCTGTACCCCCCCTGCTCTCCCAGCCCTCGGCTCCCCGGTGCCCCTCACTCCTCACCTGTACCCCCCCTGCTCTCCCAGCCCTGGGCTCCCCGCAGCTCTGCTGGTGCCCCTCACTCCTCACCTTTACCCCGCCTGCTCTCCCAGCCCTGGGCTCCCCTCAGCTCTGCTGGTGCCCCTCACGCCTCACCTGTACCCCCCTGCTCTCCCAGACCTGGTCTCCCCGCAGCTCTGCTGGTGCCCCTCACTCCTGACCTGTACCCCCCCTGCTCTCCCAGCCCTGGGCTCCCCTCAGCTCTGCTGGTGCCCCTCAATCCTGACCTGTACCCCCCCTGCTCTCCCAGCCCTGGGCTCCCCCCACCTCTGCTGGTGCCCCTCACTCCTCACCTGTACCCCCCCTGCTCTCCCAGCCCTCGGCTCCCCGGTGCCCCTCACTCCTCACCTGTACCCCCCCCTGCTCTCCCAGCCCTGGGCTCCCCGGTGCCCCTCACTCCTGACCTGTACCCCCCCTGCTCTCCCAGCCCTGGGCTCCCCGGTGCCCCTCACTCCTCACCTGTACCCACCCTGCTCTTCCAGCCCTGGGCTCCCCCCAGCTCTGCTGGTGCCCCTCACTCCTGACCTGTCCCGCGCTGCTCTCCCAGCCCTGGGCTCCCCGCAGCTCTGCTGGTGCCCCTCACTTCTGACCTGTACCCCCCCTGCTCTCCCAGCCCTGGGCTCCCCGGTGCCCCTCACTCCTCACCTGTACCCACCCTGCTCTCCCAGCCCTGGGCTCCCCCCAGCTCTGCTGGTGCCCCTCACTCCTCACCTGTACCCCCCTGCTCTCCCAGCCCTGGGCTACCCCAGCTCTGCTGGTGCCCCTCACTCCTCACCTGTACCCGCCCTGCTCTCCCAGCCCTGGGCTCTACCCAGCTCTGCTGGTGCCCCTCACTCCTGACCTGTACCCCCCCCCCGCTCTCCCAGCCCTGGGCTCCCCGGTGCCCCTCACTCCTCCCCTGTACCCCCCCTGCTCTCTCAGCCCTGGGCTCCCCGGTGCCCCTCACTCCTGACCTGTACCCCCCCTGCTCTCCCAGCCCTGGGCTCCCCTCAGCTCTGCTGGTGCCCCTCACTCCTCACCTGTACCCCCCCTGCTCTCCCAGCCCTGGGCTCCCCGGTGCCCCTCACTCCCGATCTGTATCCCCCCTACCCCCCAGCTCTGCTGGTGCCCCTCACTCCTGACCTGTACCCCCCCTCCTCTCCCAGCCCTGGGCTCCCCGGTGCCCCTCACTCCTGACCTGTACCCCCCCTGCTCTCCCAGCCCTGGGCTCCCCCCAGCTCTGCTGGTGCCCCTCACTCCTGACCTGTACCCCCCATGCTCTCCCAGCCCTCGGCTCCCCGGTGCCCCTCACTCCTCACCTGTACCCACCCTGCTCTCCCAGCCCTGAGCTCTTCCCAGCTCTGCTGGTGCCCCTCACTCCTCACCTGTACCCACCCTGCTCTCCCAGCCCTGGGCTCCCCCCAGCTCTGCTGGTGCCTCTGACTTCTCACCTGTACCCCCCCTGCTCTCCCAGCCCTGGGGTCCCCAGTGCCCCTCACTTCTGACCTGTATCCCCCTGCTCTCCCAGCCCTGGGCTCCCCGGTGCCCCTCACTTCTGACCTGTACCCCCCTGCTCTCCCAGCCCTGGGCTCCCCCCAGCTCTGTTGGTGCCCCTCACTCCTCACCTGTACCTCCCCACCCCCCCAGCTCTGCTGGTGCCCCTCACTCCTGACCTGTACCCCCCCTGCTCTCCCTGCCCTGGGCTCCCCCCAGCTCTGCTGGTGCCCCTCAATCCCAACCCACAGCCCCTGCTATCTCAGCCCTGGGCTCTCCCCAGCTCTGCTGGTGCCCCTCACTCCTGACCTGTACCTCCCCACCCCCCAGCTCTGCTGGTGACCCTCACTCCTGATCTGTACCCCCCCTGCTCTCCAAGCCCTGGGCTCCCCCCAGCTCTGCTGGTGCCCCTCACTCCTGACCTGTACCCCCCGTGCTCTTCCAGCCCTGGGCTCTCCGGTGCCCCTCACTCCTCACTTGTACCCCCCCTGCTCTCTCTGCCCTGGGCTCCCCGCAGCTCTGCTGGTGCCCCGCTCTCCTCACCTGTACCCCCCCTGCTCTCCCAGCCCTGGGCTCCCCCCAGCTCTGCTGGTGCCCCTCAATCCTCACCTGTACCCCCCATGCTCTCCCTGCCCTGGGCTCCCCGCAGCTCTGCTGGTGCCCCTCACTCCTGACCTGTATCCCCCCTGCTCTCCCTGCCCTGGGCTCCCCGCAGCTCTGCTGGTGCCCCTCACTCCTCACCTGTATCCCCCCTGCTCTCCCTGCCCTGGGCTCCCCGCAGCTCTGCTGGTGCCCCTCACTCCTGACCTGTACCCCCCCCCCCCCGCTCTCCCAGCCCTGGGCTCCCCTGGGGCCAGCTCGGCCCCGTGCGGCCAGTGCCATCTGTAGCTCGCAGTGGGTCGGGCTGGATCTGGCAGAAGTGCTGGTGATGCTGGAAGCCTCGGGTCTCCTAGCTCATAAACGCCATGGGGCTACCACTGCTGCCCCTGCCAACCCAGCGCAGCCACCGGCCCCCGGCTGGAAGTGGGGGACCCGGGTGACATCGCTCCCTGGTCCTGGTCAGAACTCAGCTGCTGCCATTTCTGGCCTTGCAGTGACCCCTGCCGGCCACTGGGGGTCGCCGTTCCCCAGCTTTTGCGGCCCCATTGCTTTTACTTCACAGCCCCCATGCTCCCACCTGCCTGGGCCAGCAGGGGGCAGCAGAGGGGCGGCAGCTCCGCGGCGTGTGTGTGTGTGTGTGTGTGTGTGTGTGTGTGTGTGTGTGTGTGTGTGTGTGTGTGTGTGTGTGTGTGTGTGTGTGTGTGTGTGTGTGTGGCGGGGGGGGGGGTGTCTAAACACGCGACACTGAAGGGAGGGGGAGAGACCAGGACGGGTGGAGACAGTCCCCTTGCAGCACAGCGCCCCCCCTACTGAGCCCGCCCCTCCCTCGCTCCCTGCAGCATGGCACCCCCTTACTGAGCACCCCCCCAGCCTAGCACCCCATAGCGCTGTGTTGGGACATTGGGGGCCAGCACGAATTGCAAGGAGACAGCACCCCCTGCTGAGCCCTCCCCCCTGGATTTCCGGGGAGTCTCTCACCCATGTACTGACCAGCCCCCCCCCCCTGCCTGGCCTGTGAGTGGTGCCAGAGCTTAGTCCAGGGGGGCAGGAGGGTGCAGCCTCCCCCTGCCCCCCCGCTCCCCCTCCCACTGGCTCCATTCCAGGCCCTGGGGCTGCAGCCTGGAGGGTGGGTTTATGTATCTCTCCAGGTGGCGGGTGGGGGAGCATGGCAGGCGCGGGGGGGGGGAGGGGGGGGCTGCCAGCAGGGCAAAAAACCCTCTATGGCCGCAGGGGTGGGGAGATTTCTAAAAGCCAGAAACCAGCACGAAAGGCTCCGGGGGCGGGGGTGTGTTACTCAGCCTGAGCAGTTGCAACATGCACAGACCAATGCCTCCATGCCCCCCCCCACATCCACAGCCCTCCTCCCCAGTCCTGTTCACAGCCCCCCCATGGCCAGGTACATGCCCCACTCACACACAGGAGCAGCCTGCTACACACATGGTCACGCCTGCCCCCTTCCACACACACACACTGGTGCACGTCTGACCCATGCTCAGTGTCCCAGTGGCTGGGCCAGGGAAGAGTTTCATGAGACAGCTGTTGCCGTACTGGTGCCCCTCCGAGGGTTTCACTTCTGAATCCAGAGGCTGCGGGGTCAGTCCCCCGGGGTGTCACGGTGCATGATGCGTCTCAGTCCTGACCACTGGCCCAGCCCTGGGCTCCCCTCCCAGCCCTGTCGACGCCCCTCAGTCCTGCCCCACAGCCCCCCCACTGTCCAGCCCTGGGCTCCCCTCCCAGCCCTGTCGACGCCCCTCAGTCCTGCCCCACAGCCCCCCCACTGTCCAGCCCTGGGCTCCCCCCAGCTCTGCTGGTGTGCCCCTCACTCCTGACCTGTATCCCCCCTGCTCTCCCAGCCCTGGGCTCCCCCCAGCTCTGCTGGTGCCCCTCACTCCTGACCTGTATCCCCCGTGCTCTCCCAGCCCTGGGCTCCCCCCAGCTCTGCTGGTGCCCCTCACTCCTGACCTGTATCCCCCTGCTCTCCCAGCCCTGGGCTCCCCTCAGCTCTGCTGGTGCCCCTCACTCCTGACCTGTATCCCCCTGCTCTCCCTGCCCTGGGCTCCCCGCAGCTCTGCTGGTGCCCCTCACTCCTGACCTGTATCCCCCCCTGCTCTCCCAGCCCTGGGCTCCCCCCAGCTCTGCTGGTGCCCCTCACTCCTGACCTGTACCCCCCCTGCTCTCCCAGCCCTGGGCTCCCCCCAGCTCTGCTGGTGCCCCTCACTCCTGACCTGTATCCCCCCTGCTCTCCCAGCCCTGGGCTCCCCCCAGCTCTGCTGGTGCCCCTCACTCCTGACCTGTATCCCCTGTGCTCTCCCAGCCCTGGGCTCCCCCCAGCTCTGCTGGTGCCCCTCACTCCTCACCTGTATCCCCCCTGCTCTCCCTGCCCTGGGCTCCCCGCAGCTCTGCTGGTGCCCCTCACTCCTGACCTGTATCCCCCCTGCTCTCCCAGCCCTGGGCTCCCCCAGCTCTGCTGGTGCCCCTCACTCCTGACCTGTACCCCCCTGCTCTCCCTGCCCTGGGCTCCCCGCAGCTCTGCTGGTGCCCCTCACTCCTGACCTGTATCCCCCCTGCTCTCCCAGCCCTGGGCTCCCCCAGCTCTGCTGGTGCCCCTCACTCCTGACCTGTACCCCCCCTGCTCTCCCAGCCCTGGGCTCCCCTGCAGCCAGCTCGGCCCCGTGCGGCCAGTGCCATCTGTAGCTCGCAGTGGGTCGGGCTGGATCTGGCTGAAGTGCTGGTGATGCTGGAAGCCTCGGGTCTCCTAGCTCATAAACGCCATGGGGCTACCACTGCTGCCCCTGCCAACCCAGCGCAGCCCCCGGCCCCCGGCTGGAAGTGGGGGACCCGGGTGACATCGCTCCCTGGTCCTGGTCAGAACTCAGCTGCTGCCATTTCTGGCCTTGCAGTGACCCCTGCCGGCCACGGGGGGTCGCCGTTCCCCAGCTTTTGCGTCCCCATTGCTTTTACTTCACAGCCCCCATGCTCCCACCTGCCTGGGCCAGCAGGGGGCAGCAGAGGGGCGGCAGCTCCGCGGCGTGTGTGGGGGGGGTCTAAACACGCGACACTGAAGGGAGGGGGAGAGACCAGGACGGGTGGAGACAGTCCCCTTGCAGCACAGCGCCCCCCCTACTGAGCCCGCCCCTCCCTCGCTCCCTGCAGCATGGCACCCCCTTACTGAGCACCCCCCCCCAGCCTAGCACCCCATAGCGCTGTGTTGGGACATTGGGGGCCAGCACGAATTGCAAGGAGACAGCACCCCCTGCTGAGCCCTCCCCCCCGGATTTCCGGGGAGTCTCTCACCCATGTACTGAGCAGGCCCCCCCCCGCCTGGCCTGTGAGTGGTGCCAGAGCTTAGTCCAGGGGGGCAGGAGGGTGCAGCCTCCCCTGCCCCCCCGCCCCCTCCCACTGGCTCCATTCCAGGCCCTGGGGTTGCAGCCTGGAGGGTGGGTTCATGTATCTCTCCAGGTGGCGGGCGCGGGGGGGGGGGGAGAGGGGGGCTGCCAGCAGGGCAAAAAACCCTCTATGGCCGCAGGGGTGGGGAGATTTCTAAAAGCCAGAAACCAGCACGAAAGGCGGGGGGGGGGGGGGGGGGGGGGTGTCACTCAGCCTGAGCAGTTGCAACATGCACAGACCAATGCCTCCATGCCCCCCCCCACATCCACAGCCCTCCTCCCCAGTCCTGTTCACAGCCCCCCCATGGCCAGGTACATGCCCCACTCACACACAGGAGCAGCCTGCTACACACATGGTCACGCCTGCCCCCTTCCACACACACACGCTGGTGCACGTCTGACCCATGCTCAGTGTCCCAGTGGCTGGGCCAGGGAAGAGTTTCATGAGACAGCTGTTGCCGTACTGGTGCCCCTCCGAGGGTTTCACTTCTGAATCCAGAGGCTGCGGGGTCAGTCCCCCGGGGTGTCACGGTGCATGATGCGTCTCAGTCCTGACCACTGGCCCAGCCCTGGGCTCCCCTCCCAGCCCTGTCGACGCCCCTCAGTCCTGCCCCACAGCCCCCCCACTGTCCAGCCCTGGGCTCCCCTCCCAACCCTGCTGACGCCCCTCAGTCCTGCCCCACAGCCCCCCACTGGCCCAGCCCTGGGCTCCCCCCAGCTCTGCTGGTGTGCCCCTCACTCCTGACCTGTATCCCCCCTGCTCTCCCAGCCCTGGGCTCCCCCCAGCTCTGCTGGTGCCCCTCACTCCTGACCTGTATCCCCCGTGCTCTCCCAGCCCTGGGCTCCCCCCAGCTCTGCTGGTGCCCCTCACTCCTGACCTGTATCCCCCTGCTCTCCCAGCCCTGGGCTCCCCTCAGCTCTGCTGGTGCCCCTCACTCCTGACCTGTATCCCCCTGCTCTCCCTGCCCTGGGCTCCCCGCAGCTCTGCTGGTGCCCCTCACTCCTGACCTGTATCCCCCCCTGCTCTCCCAGCCCTGGGCTCCCCCCAGCTCTGCTGGTGCCCCTCACTCCTGACCTGTACCCCCCCTGCTCTCCCAGCCCTGGGCTCCCCCCAGCTCTGCTGGTGCCCCTCACTCCTGACCTGTATCCCCCCTGCTCTCCCAGCCCTGGGCTCCCCCCAGCTCTGCTGGTGCCCCTCACTCCTGACCTGTATCCCCTGTGCTCTCCCAGCCCTGGGCTCCCCCCAGCTCTGCTGGTGCCCCTCACTCCTCACCTGTATCCCCCCTGCTCTCCCTGCCCTGGGCTCCCCGCAGCTCTGCTGGTGCCCCTCACTCCTGACCTGTATCCCCCCTGCTCTCCCAGCCCTGGGCTCCCCCAGCTCTGCTGGTGCCCCTCACTCCTGACCTGTACCCCCCTGCTCTCCCTGCCCTGGGCTCCCCGCAGCTCTGCTGGTGCCCCTCACTCCTGACCTGTATCCCCCCTGCTCTCCCAGCCCTGGGCTCCCCCAGCTCTGCTGGTGCCCCTCACTCCTGACCTGTACCCCCCCTGCTCTCCCAGCCCTGGGCTCCCCTGCAGCCAGCTCGGCCCCGTGCGGCCAGTGCCATCTGTAGCTCGCAGTGGGTCGGGCTGGATCTGGCTGAAGTGCTGGTGATGCTGGAAGCCTCGGGTCTCCTAGCTCATAAACGCCATGGGGCTACCACTGCTGCCCCTGCCAACCCAGCGCAGCCCCCGGCCCCCGGCTGGAAGTGGGGGACCCGGGTGACATCGCTCCCTGGTCCTGGTCAGAACTCAGCTGCTGCCATTTCTGGCCTTGCAGTGACCCCTGCCGGCCACGGGGGGTCGCCGTTCCCCAGCTTTTGCGGCCCCATTGCTTTTACTTCACAGCCCCCATGCTCCCACCTGCCTGGGCCAGCAGGGGGCAGCAGAGGGGCGGCAGCTCCGCGGCGTGTGTGTGGGGGGTCTAAACACGCGACACTGAAGGGAGGGGGAGAGACCAGGACGGGTGGAGACAGTCCCCTTGCAGCACAGCGCCCCCCCTACTGAGCCCGCCCCTCCCTCGCTCCCTGCAGCATGGCACCCCCTTACTGAGCACCCCCCCCCCCAGCCTAGCACCCCATAGCGCTGTGTTGGGACATTGGGGGCCAGCACGAATTGCAAGGAGACAGCACCCCCTGCTGAGTCCTCCCCCCCGGATTTCCGGGGAGTCTCTCACCCATGTACTGACCAGCCCCCCCCCCCTGCCTGGCCTGTGAGTGGTGCCAGAGCTTAGTCCAGGGGGGCAGGAGGGTGCAGCCTCCCCTGCCCCCCCGCCCCCCCTCCCACTGGCTCCATTCCAGGCCCTGGGGCTGCAGCCTGGAGGGTGGGTTCATGTATCTCTCCAGGTGGCGGGCGCGGGGGGGGGAGAGGGGGGCTGCCAGCAGGGCAAAAAACCCTCTATGGCCGCAGGGGTGGGGAGATTTCTAAAAGCCAGAAACCAGCACGAAAGGCGGGGGGGGGGGGGTGTCACTCAGCCTGAGCAGTTGCAACATGCACAGACCAATGCCTCCATGCCCCCCCCCACATCCACAGCCCTCCTCCCCAGTCCTGTTCACAGCCCCCCCATGGCCAGGTACATGCCCCACTCACACACAGGAGCAGCCTGCTACACACATGGTCATGCCTGCCCCCTTCCACACACACACGCTGGTGCACGTCTGACCCATGCTCAGTGTCCCAGTGGCTGGGCCAGGGAAGAATTTCATGAGACAGCTGTTGCCGTACTGGTGCCCCTCCGAGGGTTTCACTTCTGAATCCAGAGGCTGCGGGGTCAGTCCCCCGGGGTGTCACGGTGCATGATGCGTCTCAGTCCTGACCACTGGCCCAGCCCTGGGCTCCCCTCCCAGCCCTGCCAACGCCCCTCAGTCCTGCCCCACAGCCCCCCACTGGCCCAGCCCTGGGCTCCCCTCCCAGCCCTGTCGACGCCCCTCAGTCCTGCCCCACAGCCCCCCCACTGTCCAGCCCTGGGCTCCCCTCCCAACCCTGCTGACGCCCCTCAGTCCTGCCCCACAGCCCCCCACTGGCCCAGCCCTGGGCTCCCCTCCCAGCCCTGTCGACGCCCCTCAGTCCTGCCCCACAGCCCCCCCACTGTCCAACCCTGGGCTCCCCTCCCAACCCTGCCGACGCCCCTTAGTCCTGCCCCACAGCCCCCCCACTGTCCAGCCCTGGCAATGCCCCGGTATCTCCTTCTTTCAATCTTCACACAGCTCTTTCCTTCTCTCCCCCAGTGCTTCCCCACCCAACCCCCATGGCACCCTCCCCCTTGCTCTCCCCCTCCACCTTAAACCATTTCCACTGCTCGACTTTGGTTTCCTATCACAAAAGATTCATGCAAATAGCAGCCACAGCACAGCTGCCACTGAGGAGGAAGGACTCGGGCTAGCGCAGCTGCACGGCTCCCCAGGGCTGGCCGGTCCCCAGGACGTTGGGATCTCACCTTCCCGGGGGCTTCATTCCAGCCGGTGAGTGGCCTTGTTTGCTATCCCACTTCTGGAACCAACCGCCTGGGCACTGGGGGCTCTGAGCTGTTAGTGCTGACTCAAGCAACTGTCCCGGGCTGGGCAGGTCGGGGGCGTCAGCGGGGTGGGGGCGGCGTGAGGCTGATCTGTGTCCAGTGGCCCAGATCTGACAGCCTGGACCCAGCGGCTACGAGGTGGGTTCTGAACCCCGGCACGTTCCATCCCGCACCGTGTCCCGGTGCAGGTTCCCCGTACGGACAAAATTCTCCCATTTGCAAACCTCCAATGTTCCCTCGCTCTTATACAGTGAGAGCATGAAAGGTGAACGCCTCTTTCTTTCACAGAACGAATCTAGCTTTCTCTTTTTGTATCTTCTATCTATCTCTTTCTACCTTTCTTTCTCCACCAATCCATCCCAATATACACCCCTTCTTTCTTTCTTTCTTTCTTTCTTTCTTTCTTTCTTTCTTTCTTTCTTATCTAATGCACTCATCTCCTTAGTATCCAGAGCCCCCCCGTGCTGCTTTGCAAGCACAGCTGGGATTCCCCCCCCCCCGGGCCAGGGAGGGGGGGTGTCTCCCAGCACTTGTCCGCGGGGCAGGGGTCTCCACCCAGCTTTGTGCTCTGCCACCGGAGTCAGCCGTTGCACTTGGCATCAGAAAGTAACGAGGCTGGGGACCCGCTGCAGCTGGGGCTGGGGTGGGCGCCCCTGAGGTCTGGGAGCTGAGTCCCCACGGGACGGAGGTTGAGCGTAGATTCCAAGGCCCGTTGAGCTGGACTAACCTGACTCCAGAGCAGAGGCCTGGGATGTCCCACCAGCCAGCCCTGCATCGGCTGAGCTAAAGCCAGGGCTGGAGCAAAATCGGCCTCAACTCCCGCTCCCTGGGAGCTTGCTAAATCCTCTCCAGTTTGCCCCAGGGGCTGGGGTGATATTTCCCCACTCGGGGGAGAGGAGCTCGGATTTGCCCCCCGCCAGCTCCATTCTCTGTCCATTCATGTCGCTGCACCAGGGAAAACTCTCAGCGTGCAGGCATTGCACTAGTGCAAAGCGGGCTTTGCACATGGGTGTGCACTGCTGTGCCAAGCCCTGTCTTACCCGGGTCCGGCGCACGACGCTGGGAGGTCCCAGGGCAGACAGATCCCCATGCACTCAGGATACAGAACCTCCTCCAAGAACCTGTGTGACCCAAAGGCTTTGACCCCACCCCCCACCCCCACCCCAGCACTGCCATGCTGTGAGGCCCATAGAAAGGTGACCAGCAACGGGCTTTTAGCTTGATATTGAATGTGCAAGATCTGGGGAGGGGCTGTGAGAGGCAGAACTGGCCTTGCTGTTCGTTTTCATGTTAGAAAGGTCAATGTTTTTCTCCCCTGGGAAACGCTAAGGCAGACTAGGGAGCTGGTGGACAGATGGGCTCAGACACTGACTGCAAATGCTGAGCGGGGAGAGATTTGTATTCGCTCGTTTAAAACCCTTAGCTGTCTTTTCGCCCCTATGAAACTCCAACACCCAATGAACGCGGTGGAGAAAAGCGTTCTGTGTTAAATTTCAGGTTTCTCAGCCTTCGGTTCCCAGCTGAGTCAATTCACACCCCAGAGACCT